>NC_049184.1:9805277-10126777 GCF_009769625.2 Cygnus olor
TTCTTTTTACCTTTCCCTGAGGATTATACAGTTTTTATAGTGAAGAAACAAGTGAGTAATAATAGCATGCAACCAAAAAAAAAAAAAAAAAAGGCATGACCAGTAACTATATCTCTGGAAAAGCAGCTGGAACTGACAGCTGAGGGGCATCAACTTATATTAATATTTATAATAATATATTATTGCAAAATATATTGCAAAATTTCATTTCATGTAGGCTTTCCAATTCTGAGCAGAGCAATCCCTAACACCTTCTGAAAATAAGGCCTAAGGTGTCTTGTGCAAGCACAGCTTCTTCACATTTTTGCAAAGACCTTAGAGATGGCTTGAGCTTGCAGTCAGATACATGATGCTCAAGCCCACTATTTTTAGCACTTAATGGCAAAGCTAATAGTGCCATTAATCCACTCCGGTATATAACATTCAATTTCCACTTCAAATTGCATCTCAGTGCAAATGGTAGCTTGATTCCTGCTGTCAGATGCATTTGGAAAATCATGATGAAACATATTTAATGGCTTCTGATTCTCAGATTCAGCTGACATATGGGAAAACCTGTAGCAGTCTTTTGGAACAGTGTAATGGAGAATTCGAGAGTTGATATTTACAGAACTGAAACTGAAAATAATTTTTTGGCCTGGGCTGAAGTAAAGAGTGACATTTCTTGTAAGCCATGTTCAGTCAACCTGGATACTTCCCGTGTGCCTCATCCCCTCATTCTGACTCTCCTGACTGGATGTGGCTAAGCCTTTTTGCTGTTTTGTTTCCTTTTATACCTTTTATGTTCTTCCTACCACATGTAATTGAATTACTTACATCTTGTTCCTTTTTTCTTTTCTTTTTTTTTTTTCTTTTAAAGGCAGGTGTTTCTAGAAGAAAGAAGCCATTGCCTTTATTATCCAAAAAAATGCAAGGAAATTAATAGGTTTCCTTCGAAAAAGGGAAGCTGCAAGCTCTGTTGTTTGTTTTTTTGTCTTGAGTCATTTCTCCAGCTAATGGCTATTTAAGGATGAAATCATGATATCCAAAGCAATAAATTATATAAGATGATTCACTCGTGCTTTGTACTAATCATGACTCAATTCTGGTTTTGCATTTTAACTGAAGAGACACCTTTTTTATTCTGAAGAACTAATGAGCATAATGCAGTACATTGCTGTGCCCGGCCAGATGGGGAAGGGACGACTGGAATTTAAATGGCAAAACACTCCTGGGAATTTGCTTACATGCTAACATCTGTGCCCCTCCATCAGCAGGTGGTCCAGAGCCAAGCCCAGAAGGATGCTGTACCTCAAGGGTGTATCTTAAGGGTGGGCACCCTTCTCCATGACTGGGAGCTCTGCCTTCCATCCTGCTCCCACCCAAGAGAAAACAACCTCCACCTGCCACTTCACAAGACAATGCACAAGGAAGAGCTTGCAAGGAGGGAATATCCTGCCCAGCCTTGGGCTCCTCCTCTGTTGAAAAGACAACATTTATTAGGGCAGTGACAATCACTCTATCCAGAAATCACTATCTTCAGTGCACTCCAGCAGCTCGAGAGAGCTGGCAAGAAACAACTGAGGTTCAGCACACAAAATAAAGACAGCTGCTCTAGGCATAAATCCATAACTGCTACACTCTAGAGGGGGCAATATCTTTTCCCTATTATGGGATTAGAGGAATGGCAGAAATATTTTGTTGTTTTAAATTATCTGCTTTGAAACACATCACTGTGAATTTAGGGAGAGACTTTGAAAGACCAATTAAGTTCTTTAAAATGTTAACTGGACAAATTGTTGGGCAAGTCCCCAAGTTATTTTGCATATTAAAATTGCTGCAATGGATGCCGTCCTTGCACAGGTATCATCTGAAGTCTGAATTTGAGATTGAATTACTGGTGCGTGTTAATGAAACTGGGCTCAAAATGAAAATGAAAAAGATTTTCCACTTTCTGAGCTAACAAAGCTGTGATAGAAACTCCAAATATCAGTACACGTGACACAGTATTGCTCTGATTCTAAAGAACTCCTGTGAAAACACCAGTCATGAAACACACAGACATCGGTTAGTACTTTAAAAAAAAAAAATCAAATTAAAAAATTCACTATACAGCTATAGTGTGACTGAATAATGTGCAAGGAAAATCCACCTTGTGCTCTCCACTCAATACATGGTAACTGGTCCCACACAGGCTTAAAATCAGTACAATTCCATGTAAGGGGTAGCCTCCCATGAGAAAAAGCAGCTACTGGGAGGAAGGTTTATTTTTCAAAGAGTAAAGAAAGGTAAGGGTGCATGGAAATTTATTTCAAATCTCCAATAGAAATGACTAGCTGGGGATCATCGTTAGCTTAAGGGATGATAAAAAAGTTCAAGTGCAATTAGGTCAGAAGAAAAGATTACTTCAGGTCATTGGACAGGCTTCCAAGGAAAACAGACCAACACTAAATTTCCATTCTCATGAACTGAACAATAGTATAAATAATAATACTAATAATTGGGGACAAAAAAAAAAAAAAAAAAAAAAAAGAAAAAGAAAAAGAAAAAAGACAACTGAGGCAACTGAACTTGAAGAACCCTGTCCTTGAAGCCAAAGTTAGCAGAGCTGGTTTGGAAAGTGTATTCATCTACAAATTCAGTTCCATGTAATGCATTCAACACCCAGCTGAGCATCTGAGCCACCTGGGGTAACCCTTCACTGCCTATACAATATAGTCCACTTCCGAGGCAGGTGGAGAGGAAAAAATATATGTATTAACTAGCAAGAGTTGGTTAAGCCTCTAGGCTGACTGAGATCCTTGAGCAGAGCTGGAGAGCCATGCCAGGGAGGATGCACAATGCAGAGGAGACGTGCACCTGCACTTTGCTTCACTTGTGAGCAAGGAATTTGGGAATCAAAATAAACAAACAACAAAGCCCAAACCCAAATCATTTGTGGGCAAGAAATTAAATCCCCGAGAGCTTGTCTCAGATGCAACCACCACTATCTAGCCTTCAGAGCATCTCAGCTAGAGCTCTGGCTCTGGGCAGAGTGTAGAGCAATATAGTGCATGGGCACCCTACACACCTCTGAACACCCTCACCTTTTTTTTCTTTTTTTTTTTTTTTCTTTTTCTCCACCAGATGAATTTTAGGGCAAATCTATCATATTTGTTATCTGCAGAGGGCGCCAGACAGTTTCAGATCCTCTGGTGGATCCAGCGAGGGGATGCTGTACCTGGTGGTTGCAGCTGTCACTCAGAAAGGTGCTTGCTCTCTAATGGCCACTGCTCTGCAAGGAGGATTTTGTAGGAGTTGTTTTTTATTTCATGCATGTATAAACCCCTTGGTTCCTTTTTTTTTTTTTTTTAACTTTTCTTGCCATTGAAATAGCAAGAGATGTTTCACAAGCTGCAACACACGAACCCACACTGGCCCCAGCCAGCTGACAGCAGCAGATGAGGAAACTGCCTGCTTTTAATCACCAGAATTAGAACCAGCAACGTGCTGCTGCTGATTTTTCCCTTCAGAGAAAACTGTCTGATGCCTGATTTGAAGCTCACTTTCTTCTAAGGCAGAAGAGCAGCCTATGACTGACACAAAACTCACTGTAAATGAAGATTTATTTTTTTGTGTGTGTGTTTCTACTTGCAAAATCGATTAACAAAAACTCCTGCTTGATTCCATCCCATGTGCACAACAACAACTTGGAAAGCTTTTTTTTTTCTTCTTTTTTTCTTTTCCTCCTTTTTTTCAACCTTTGCTCTGTCCGGTCTGTAATCCCTTGTGAATTCAAGTCCTTTGCTGACAATGAATACCACACACTTTGCCTTTTCATTTCAGCCTGTGCTGCTTAATGTCACCGAAGACTTCAATGACTCAATTCTCAACAACAGAAGCGGCGATGGATTTTGTGAGCAGGTCTTCATAAAAGCTGAGGTCTTCTTGACTTTAGGGATCATCAGCCTGCTGGAAAACATCCTTGTCATTCTTGCAGTGCTGAAGAATGGAAACCTGCATTCTCCCATGTATTTCTTCCTGTGTAGCTTGGCTGTGGCAGACATGTTAGTGAGCATGTCAAATGCCTTGGAGACCATCATGATTGCAATCCTGAGCAACGGCTATTTGATCATTGATGACCACTTTATTCAGCATATGGACAATGTGTTTGACTCAATGATATGTATTTCTTTGGTAGCCTCAATTTGCAACCTCTTGGTTATAGCCATTGACAGGTACATAACTATTTTCTATGCTCTCCGTTACCACAGTATCATGACAGTGAAGAAAGCTTTAACCCTGATTGTGGTCATTTGGATCGCTTGCATCGTCTGCGGCATCATATTCATTGCCTACTCAGAAAGCAAAACTGTCATTGTCTGTCTCATTACAATGTTCTTTACCATGCTTTTTCTCATGGCCTCCCTTTATGTTCACATGTTCTTGTTTGCACGCCTGCATGTTAAGCGGATCGCTGCCCTCCCTGTGGACGGGGTGCCCTACCAGCGTACTTGCATGAAAGGAGCTGTCACCATCACTATATTACTAGGTGTCTTCATTGTTTGCTGGGCACCTTTCTTCCTTCACCTCATTCTCATTATTTCTTGCCCAATGAATCCATACTGTGTCTGTTACACTTCACATTTCAATACCTATCTGGTCTTGATAATGTGCAACTCAGTAATTGATCCGCTTATTTATGCCTTCCGGAGCCTGGAGATGAGAAAGACTTTCAAAGAAATAGTGTGTTGCTGTTACGGCATGAGTGTGGGACAGTGCATGCTGTAAACATCTGGCTTTGTGTTGAGAATAGAGAGAGTATACATACAATAAGTGTATGAATATATACATGTATGCAGATACCTAGCAAGTCCACTTTAAAAGCCTTGCTTGCAGGAAGGGCACAGGGAAAAAGAAAAAAAAAAAAAAAGAAAAAAAAATATTTAATGCCTTGATTTATACTTTTCAAAATGAGAAGGATTTAACTAAATGATTTGAAGTTATTTAAAGAGTTGTAACAAAATTAGTTTTTTAAGCAGTTTGCAAAATAGATCAAAAAACTTACTGGGGAAAAAAAAAAAAAAAAAAAAAAAAGGATCCTGAAAGTGAATGCTACCTTACAGAGAATGGAATAATATTGTGCCTCTACCCTTCATTTGTACCTGTTGCTTTATCTCTGTGCCTCTGTCAACAAAGTCAGCATTTTCTAAGAGTCCATTAGCAACCTCTATGAAAAGCTATTCACTTGCAAGACAAATAAATCAAAACACATCAAACCACTGATAGGTAACAGCGTGGCTGTACTGTAACTCTGATGTCTCTATCTTTTAATAAAGGATTAGATTGACATTTATGCTGCTTGCTATCAAGTCAACTGAGAAAAGTCTTAAAAGGATCAAAGTAAGCAGTTGCCTGGCACTGAAATATTCTTTCAGTAGAAGTCAGCTAAGTGAAAGTGAACAACTACTGTATAAGTGATAGTGTGATTTGAACAGCTGACTGATAGAAGGGACTCATTTAAGAAGGCATCTACATTGCTTATTGTGATATAGGAGTATTATATCCTCTAAAGTTAAAAAAAATAATATGGAATGCACTGATAAATGCACTATTTGGTATGTTAATAAAATAAATCATGGATATCTCCTTTTGATAAATAGTTACCAGGAAGATTCACCCCTTCAGAATTTTGAAGACCATGGGTCTGAAGACAGAGCTGAATATAAGGAATAGCTAAAATGCCAAATAGTTTGAATTTAGCTTTGTGTTAAAGCTGCATGAACTCTTCAGAAATAGCCATTTGGCTAATTTAGGTACCTTCAAGAAGTAAGATGTGTATGGCAGATATGACTTCTATGCACTGTGAAATATGTGTCGTGGGTCAAACTGATTTTACTTAAAGATCTTTAAACTGAGTTCAGTGGATGAACACTGCTGCATTGGAAATAAGAAAACATGGCCTTTGCAATCATTTTCATGTGCAAGTTTGTGGCATGTAAAGTATGCAGTTTCAGCTACAACAATTTAGTCTTTTCCTCTGCTTCTGATAGGAACAAACCACATAAGTGGCCTTCAAATAGCTTATTGTAACTGAGCAATGGCTGATGTGATTTGTATATAACACAACGTACAGGCAGTATCACCGTCATCACAGTGCCAGACTAAGAAAACTCTAAGCCGTTCAGGTCTACTTGGCAACTTTCTGGTATCTTGCATTCAGTAAGGGCAGTTTGACTTGAGACTTGATTTTATTTTTTTTTCAGTGGAACTGCTAAGCTTTTATTTCTGAGGCTCCCCTTACCAATATAGGAACAGTTACCCAGACCAGGGCCCCCCAGTCTATTCCACCACCAGTTACTGCAGCCACACAACAGTAGTCTGGCACAACCTCAGGGTGATGGTAGCTTCATGACCAAAGAAAGAAAGAAAAAGAAAGAAACCACCAAGATCCTTTGGGCACTGTGGAGCACATAGCAGAACTGGCACAAATGAAAATTCTCCCACGTTTCAGGTAGCGAACAGAGAAAATTCCATCAAGTGGCAAGCAAACTCAACCCAAATGCTTTCAACCTGTCTCGGTGTCTCACAAATCACAGTTTCACAGTACTAAGATCTGTTTTGTCAACTCAGTCTGTCTTTTGCAATGCCAGATGTGGCACATTAAGGTGAACTGAAATAAGTCATCATAGGAAATCCCACAACCGACTTCTCTTGCTGTGGAAATACTGCACCTACTTATGAAAAAGCCCTACCCACTGTCAGTGTTCTGTACATTTATACCATGGAGCATGGTTTGCCATGATATTCTGCCTCAGGTTATTGTGTATTTAGCTCTTATTGTACCTGATGTCCTACTTACTTCTCATTTTGAAAGTGATTTTAGATGAGACTTTGATTCATACTGTGCTGTGCCTTTAAGCAAAAAAAAAAAAAAAATAGATCTGTTGAATAAAACAATCTGAAGGCATCCCTTTGAATCCTGTTTGCTTCTCTAGGATCATGATGCCATGTCAAACCACAGTCCATGAAACTAGAAATAAAGTTTGACACTGGTCAAAAACTCCTCAATCTGCTGTCCACAGAGCTATGCAGAAATTAGCAAAAAAGCCAGACATCTCCATCCCACTTGCAAACATGATGGAAAGAGAACCCACAAAATCCCTCAAACATCTCTCACACTTCTAGCACCAGTGAGCAAAGGTGCAGTTCCTCCCCACAAATCATCCACAGAGATGGATGGTGTGTTTGTTGAGTCACATTTCCAAATTCCCAACTATAACTCACACTTTGGAAGCCCATGGTGCAGTATCCTACATGGAGCCAGGATGGCAGCCATTGCTAGCCCATCTGCGATGGGAAAGGAAAGAAAGTTTCCATGGGATTGAACCCCAGAATGAAAGGTAGTGAATGAAAACTAACAATTACAGCTCCAGATGTGAAGTAGAAGTGAATGGAAGAACAGGATTGCACTCAGAAAATACTACTGCAATCACTTCCTTTGGGTCAGCTCTTAACGCTTCACAGAGAAGGGAGTCAAAGAACTGGTGTTCAGCCACCCGCAGGGTCGGAGCTGAGGCTCAGGTCAGCACTTACCTAAGGGACAGACATGGAATGGAGCATCAGCAGTGGTCCCCCAACACAGCATCATTTCCCAGCAGCGCACACTATAAATGTGTCTGTACAGCAGATCAGACATCACAGTAGCACATGCTTCTACAGGGCTGCAGCCCTTAACATGTGCTAAGAATTGGAGCAACACTTCATTCTGCCAAGAATCTGCCCTTGTTTATATCTGCAGTGAAACAGGAACATTTTCAGAGAAGCTACTGGTAAACATAATGTATGATATGCTGATGAACAGAAGTGCTTCTTCCTTGGTAAAAGTGCCAGGCTTCACAAGATAGATACTGTTTCCCCTTAAATAGGATGAGAAATGGCAGAGATAATATCCTTTCCATTTAAAGATGCCATTTGTATGGATTTATTGATTCAGTTTCTGTGCACAAAAATTAGTCAGTCCATGAGCACTGTATTTTCCATTTGAACTGTCATTTGCTCAGAGATTTGTTAAAAAACTCTCATATATTCAGACAAATACTTGAATTCTCAGGAGCACAAGAAATTCACTAAGCCAACTCAATACATCATATTCTGGAAATTATAGCTAGCCTTGCCTTTGATGTAATATTAGCACTATGCATGCAATTTTTCCATCAAAAAGTGTCTAAATATTTTATAATTGAAACCATTTATCCTAATGGAAAAACAACAAAGTCCAGGAACAGAATCCTGCAGTAAACCAAGGTCATCAGTTGGGCCACTGGTAAAAAAACCTTGTCAGAGTTGAACCCCCTTCACTGAAATACAATGCTTGTAGCAGCTGAAGCCCAGACTGGGACCACAGCTAGCTGTTTGGTTTGGTAGCTATACCTAAACCACTTAGGTCATTTTTAAGCTGCACAACTCTCAGTATGACAGAGACCTCTCAGCTAGTATGACCTGGACACTACGACAGCCAAAGTGGGTACAGCAAATGCAATTATTCCAGAAGAGCTTGTTCCTTCCTGGCTCCACCCTGGAAAAGTAGAGGCAAGCCACATTCAGGCTGATTGATATGAGACTATCCCTTCTGAACAAGGTATAGAAATTTGGAACACACCCTGTGGGCTACAGGGTGCAGGAGGGCTCCTACAGCTGGTGTTGGCAATCTGAAGGTTGGCTCCAAACGTCCCTATAAACATTGCTACTGAGCAATTACAGGGCTCTTTGACATTCCATCTTCAGAACAGCCCTGGGTACAGGCATGGATCTGATTCTTTATCACAGCTATAATGCAATGCCTGTATTCAACAGACTCTTAGGTGGAAGGCTGAGGAAGGATAAAGCTTTCAAGGAAAATTAAAAAAAAAAAAAAATACCACCCATATATCTCTGTGAAGAACATTCAGATATGCTGTTCTGCCCATTTTCAAACGTTGAAACTTAAAAGGTTAAAATGCAATCCTGTTTTTAAGTGTTTCAATTAATAATAGACATTAAATGAATAGAGGCATGGACCAAGGAAGATAAAGCAGCTTCTTTAGGCTAAAGCTACAAGTGAAGCCCTTTTGCACAGGTTAAGCTCACTACACAGAGAGCAATGCGGCATCACATCTGCACGTTTTATTGTGTTCTCACTAGGCTGGAATAGATTAGGGTCACAGCTCAAGTCAGGCTTTACACTGATGAATGAAAATAAGCTGTATTGGATTTTCTCCAAAGAAAAAACATAGCTTTCGATCCTTTAAATCTGCTTGGAAAATAAGTGATTTTTATTCTTCTTCCTTGTTTAAAATGATCTTTTTTCTTAGAAATAACAAGCACAGGAAAGGTTGCTTCAAATCCAATTTTCATAACCATCCACCACCTTAGCAACCTCATAGCCATTATATATTTCATAGGCAATTTAAATTGTAGCTCACAACTATGCTTATTCATCACTCATAATATACACCCATTAGAGTCAATCACTGGGTAAGGTACCAACCAACACAGGGCCTTTCTACTCGCACCACTGCAGGTTTGAGCAAAAGATGCATTTCTATCACACTCACAGATTCAAGTTGTGCACAGTAGACCTAAACTTGCATGAGATGTAGAGGTTTGTATATCACTAGTGGGATAGAAATGTCTCTGAAACAAAAGCCATAAAAATGGAACACAATTGGTTTGGCGTTTGTGCAACACTGTATTGGTCAACGGGGCAGAAGGCAAGTCCAGAAATGTATATATTTTCAAGAAGACTTCTGACAAGGACTTTGAAGAATTAAGATAAATTTTTGTGATATTCACAGCATTCTGAAGACGCTGATGAGAAAAGGAGATCTACTCACAGTTCTTACTCATTCATATGACTTTGGCTGCACCAGAAGAGAACACAGAGGTATGTTCTGGAATGACGATGAAAGTATATTTAATATTTGCTATTATTGCTGGTATGAATGTTCATACTGCCAGAATTAACTGTCTTCTGTAAATGGTTCTGAATTTCCAAGTTTTTTAACTGCAAAATTTAAAACCATCTATGTAGAACACATTTGATTTCATTTCTCTGTTTATGAAAACCACACATTTTATTTTATTCAAGGATATTCCTTTCTCTTGTGATTAGAAACAAACAAGGCACCGGTGAAGCAAGATTTACTTAAAAGATCCTTAAATCCATGATTCTACCATTTCAACTCTCTCCATTAATAAAAAACACAGTCAATACTCACCTTCAAGCATTAACTGATGCAATTTCTGGTTTGCTCTATAGTGCATTATTGAGTCAAAGTCAGCAATATTCCAGGAAGAGTAAAATATATAAAACAGTCCTCTTTCACTGTAACAAGTATAATAAGCAGCATGACACTTTCAACACATTATTGATATAATTGCCATAATTGTAAGGATGCACTCTGGGGGTAAGCTGCAACTGAACCACAAAGCCAGATGCCAAGCGTGATGGACTCAAGGCTGCCCTGTACTAACATATTAACTTGAATTAACATTTAAGCACAGGTAAACCCACGTACATCATGAGGAATGAACATTTCTTTAGACTTACATATTCTAAACATACAAGAATCTGTAGGTAAAGCAAAACAATTGCAGACCTCTGCCCTTGTGCACCTGCTATTGTATGCTTTTCCATTCAAACTAACTTACTCAACACAGTCCCATTTTGTACAAGCAATTGGGTAGTAATTTCACTATCTCTCTACCTTCAAAAGCTGTACAACTGAAACAACCTACCCCCACAGGGGCCATTATACTGAGTGAGTTGATAATCAAAGCAGTGAAAAGGTGCAGCAGGGAGAATCAGTCTAAACAGTTATTTCCTGTGACGAGGAAAGGCAGCGAAGGCCTATTAGCACTCATTCCATTAGGGGTTCATGTTACACCTTAACAGAGTTTTCCATGAGTGTCATTGTATGTGACAAATGTGCTGGAGTGCATGCTGAGAGAAAAGCATCCAAGTGTGATGGAGAATAAGAGCATTAAGAAGCAGAGTGCTTCCTCTGCCATTAGCATACAGCTGTGAAGGTCATCTCAGGACTTCTTGAGCTATAAGTGGATTTAACTCCTTGTCTCTTTTTGTAGTATCTTATTGCATGATGGTGGGTATTCCTAAAAGCTAATGTCACAAGCAAGGCAGTTTCTCTTAGTCTCTTCAACAGTTACTAAAGAAGATGAGACTCTTCTGCTCACTTCCTAGAAGAGTCAAATTAGGATAGTGCTTCATGACATCTGTGCCAGGAACAACTGTCTTGTTTGGCTACAAAGGGAGCTGACAGGGCCTGCTAAAAACTAGCACTTAAATGTTTTTATCTAATTGTTAGTTTTGTCAAGGTAAGTGGTCACACAGTTCTATATTCAGGAAAAAAAATACAGAAGTAGTATTACTTTTGGAAATAACTTGTTTTTTCCTCCAACCCCAGTGAAATAAAGTGAATTTATATCCTACCCTGCAGACCCTGACCTTCCAAATCAAAAATGAACTACTAAAAAAATTGCAGAGTACTTTTGTTTTTCCTGAAATATCTATGTAATGGAAAGGGGCAGACAGAGGCATCTCTATTTCTTCTAGTTATGCCATCACTTCTGAGATCATAAGAAAATCTGGTTCCAGAATTGCCCAAACAGTGGGAGACCTAGAGCTATAGCACTGCCTGCATGCAGGAGTCCCAGCATACAATGAGTTCATTCCATAAATCATCGCAGTTCAGCAACCGCTGAGACTTTCATCACCATCAGGCTCAACAGCCCTAAGAAAATATTAGGTAAAAAAGAGAGAGAAAAGAAGGCTGGATGGAAAATTGAAGACTGAACATCTGAACAAACAGCTACTGGTGGCATGTAGCAAAGCTAAAAAGCATGCGAGAAGACAAGATCTGACAATGGATAAGTTTGGTGCTTGTGAGCAGACAAGGACTATTATCTGTGAAATACAAGCATCTGCAGCTAATTAGTACAGACCTTGTCTGAATCATTGTTAACTACCTTATTTCACAAAGGCTACACTAGCTGCTCCTGTCTTCAGCCTTTAAGAACAAAGCAGCTCTTCACAAAATACTTGTCTTTCAAATCAATGCTGAACATATTCTTAATTTGGGCAGAACACCAGACCAATCCTTACAGCCTTTTATTGCTTACCTCTTCATCACAGACAATTATCTGATACCCATGAACCTATCTGACTTTAGTAATCTTAAAACTGTACAGCACGTACTTGAAAATCAGCTCTAAATCAAGGACTCATAATTTGTAGTTCTTAAGTGGTATGTGGATAGTAAACAAAGATATTCTTTCTTTTTCAGTCTTCTCTGCACAAAATCGACTGAGGTAGACTTGGAATTCAAAATTTCTGGTAAAAAGAATTCAGAAAGCAAAACCAGAAATGAAGCATGCGGTAAGCTTATCCTCATAGATAGGAAAGTGATTCATGTGTTTGTTTATAAATCTGGACATGCAAAAAATTCAACCAAACATACTGCTGTCATAATGAAGTGTACTGCACTATATTTTTATGTAATATACCATGTATTCAATCAGAAAGGCATATTATGTAAAACAAAGACGGATCTCTACATATAAAAGATGCTCCTAAATTTAAAAGAAATCATTTTTATGTAGACCCCATCAATATACTTCCAGGTTTGCCGCCCAATATGAGGTGGGGAGCTTTATTTTTCTTGCCATTACGACTATGCAGCTTTTCTTTTGCTTCTGAGCCAAGGATGCGTAATCAGTAACTGTGGTCATGTGTTCCGCAAAAGCTATCACAGGCACCATTAATCACCTTCATATCCCTCATTTGAGAAAGCAGCTCTAGCAATTCAAGTATGAAAAACATTTGTATACGGTTATGTAAGTCTAATGCTTAAATAAGCTTTATGGGATGTTAATCATTCAGATTTTATAAGAGATCATATGCACAGTAAATGAATGTATGATTTAATTTATAATGATGAGCCATGTAAGTTGTATAAGTTTGGAGAGGGTGAAGGCAAAAAAGGAGATTTGGGTAGGTTTGGAGAAGCTTTTAAATGTCCAAACAGATTGTGTAAATTTAAATGAATTTCTTGGTTGTTTTTTGTTCGTTTGTTTGTTTTTTAATTCACAACTAAAAACTAGGAAAAGGCTGGAAGTTTCAAGAAAATAATTTTCAACCACCAGATTGGTCCTGGCATTTTCATTCAGGAGTCAGAGCATACTGTATAGATAATCTTGGGGCAGAGACCAAAGGGCTTGTCTTTTTAAAATGTTATGCATGAGCCCAGCCTGTATCTTCTGAAAGACACAAGTGACTTTCTCAGCACTAAAATCATGAAAGGAGGTTCACCTTAGCAGCACAAAAACTAAGGAGAATTCCTACCTACTGCATCATGTAACAACCTGAGCATTCAGCTCCAGGAGAGGGGAGTAGCAAAGGAACGGCAATGTGTCCATCATCAGCAAATATAAAAGTAGTCTCAAGACATATTTTTAAGCAGAATCACCTAAAATTCTCTAAAAACAAAATTCTTCTCTCAAGCTGGTTTGAGGGGGTTTCCCACTGCTTTCTGTGACACCTATTGCAGAAGGTAGTTACAAGCAAAATTTGAGTAGGAGACTCTCTTTTGGTCTCTGATTGCTTTTCTGTCTCTCTTTGCCAGATATGCAACAGTATTTTCAACCCTATACTTTTCTATACATCAAGTGCAACCTCTCAGCTATTACCCTTCTCCTCTGTACTGATGGCCAGTTTTAATTAAATGATAGGGGAAAGATAAATAATTCACCCCATTTCCCGAGCAGAATTTGACACAACTTCCCTGTTTAATGTCATGTGTAACAAATGGGAACTTCACAGGAAAAATTCTGAACAACAACAACAAAAACCAATAATCCATATATACAACTAATGCAAACCTGCCATTTCTATAAATATACCTACAACTGTGTTTCAGAAATTCATATACTTTTGTGCTATTGTTATTCATGCAAAAAAAATGTGTACAGGTATAACTGAAAAGCTTCATATAGACTAATATACTTTACAGTGTACAGAACAACCATTTAAAATCAAGTTAGGTAAATGCAATTAAGAAAACACCAAATTGAATTATGTACGAAATCTAAGAAATTCCCATTGGTCAAAATCAGACTACATAAAGCAGAAAAAAACTGCATTGTCAGTGTTAAATTTGGAAGCAGGAGTATATTTGTATTCAAAGAGACAGTTGCATATTTCAATTGTAAAAAGCTTTTACTAATGAATGATTGTTCTCTTATGATAACTTTGTATATATCAGAAAGCATCAGCCTTTTCATTTCTACTAAGGAAGCTAAGTTGAAACTGAGAGCAAATGCAAGCAGTTGACATGTGGGTGTAATAACAATGCAAACATTGTTTCCACAACTGATTCGTATAATTTAGCCTCATTATGGGTGATCTGGCATTCAATTTAATAATTCTATCATATTATTATTATCTAAAATGCATATATACTTTTGCTTTTAAAAAAAGTAACTGAAAATTATAAGCCAGGTATGTCATAAATTCTGTTACAATGTTAATGACTATGAGAACCTAAATCTTAAATCAAAAGTTAGGTGAAATGGAATGGCATTGATAAGAAAAGCAAATTTTCATAGGGCAGTGGTTTTCTCTTGAGAAAAAAGACTTTTTTATTTTTTATTTCTTTTCCTCAGTTTCTATGGGCAGGTAGTAATTAGTCACAAAATCTGTTGAAATGGAATCATGCATGCGCGGAATCGGAGTGCACACATAAGTTACTAAATATTCTTTTTAAAAATGAATTCAAGTGGAAAAACATGATGTTCTCAGAGTTTCAATCATCATTTTCTTCCTTCATCTCATATAATATTCATTTAAACAGGTTTAGGTTAGATTTCTACCTCTGGTTATTATACAGTGTCATTAGGAGCTGACATGTCATCATGACTTCACAGTGCAAAGATCTTTTTTGTATTAAAATACCTTCTTTGCTGGCTGACAAAAAATAAAAATAAAAATAAAAATAAAAGCTATGACAGATGTGCTTAGCAAACTCATATGTATTTCCAAAGGCAATCATGTAAATGAGAGAAGGGAAATCTTGCCTCCAACCTGCTCCAACAAGAAATCATTATATTATGTTGTCCAGGAACAACAGCTTCCAGTTGGCTTGATGGGAGTTAGTCCTAACCTCTGCTAACTCCCAAAGGGGCAGAAAGAAAACCTCCAAGGCATACTTGAAAATGTTGCCCTGTAGCTTTGGCCTCCATATTTAGGTATCCTTAATTTTCGTTAAACATATTGTACTTGTAAGGGTTAAATGACAAGCCAGGAATATCCTTGAAACTTGAAACCTACAACATGCAGAATTTTGAGGCAAGAAAGGCCAAATAACAATGTTACTTAGAGTGAAATATTCACTACCTAAATTCTGTATGATAATGCAAGTACAGTGAAAATCAATGTTCTCTCTGTTAATGAGACAGGGTAATCAAAAAGAAACTAATTATTGCTTAGATATTTAGGATTTTAAATATCATTTTTTGACCTAAGTGCAGCTTCTTACCAGAATCTAACAATAATGAAATTACTGACAGTCCAAATGTACAAGAAATATTCAAAGCCAGCCCAATTATTATCTGAAAAACAATATGTGAAGAGGCAATCACTGTTGTACTCAGCACTTTCCTTTTGCTTTGGTTAAGGAAAAAGAACTAGAGTGTGAGGTTTTGTTTTTCTTGGGTTTGGCTTGCAGACCAGAAAAACACTTAATTGGTACTGTGGGCAGAAGAATCTTTTGAGTACTTCCCTGCCATTGCCCACTCCTAAATGAATAGGATTTCTTCTTTAGCCACCAAAACATACTGATCACAAGTTTCCATCTTTCAGGGTTCTGTAAAGCTTAGGGAAGAGATAGGAAAAGATGTAGGGGACCATTTGTTAATTAATGTGAAATACTGAAGCTAGCAGAGTTGGCAGGAAGGATATTTTGTTCAAGGAAGAGAATTTTCCAGATACTAACAGGTCAGAGGCAGCTCAGGGAAAAAAAAAATAAATAAATAAAATAATTTCTAGGATAGCTGGAGCAATGTTTTGTGTTTTGGTTTCTTAAATACACTCCCTGTGGAAGTTTGCCTTAATTAAAAATTATTCTGATATATTGAAATAATACTTTACTTCTGATGTGACAGTTACTTCCAATTTGCTGTATAATTACTCATTAGGAAAGTCAAATATCTTCCTAGGCATAAGCACAAATATTGCTATTTAGAAAATGATTTCACTAATACACTGCCCATTTTTTTGTTTTACTGGAATCTGGTAAGAGAACAACATGTAACACCAGCTTTTAACATTTCTTTTTCTGAAGAGATAAGTAATATAAGACAGCTCTGTAAACAGTAAGTGAAAGCTTTTCATGCTCAAAACCACCACTTCAAAGAACTTTGAGAAATCAGATTTTCTGAATAAAGGAAAATATGGAATTAACATAACTAAGAATATACTTTCCACATTTATATAGCAATGAATACCAGATCATTAAGACATCTGCATAGTGAGCAAGGATATGTTTAAAAGAAAAAAGTCTTTTCTTAGGGGGAAGAAGGTGTTGGAATTTGAACAAGCCTTATCTTAATGAGAAACTGTCATTACAAAATATGTTGTTGGTTTTTAATCATTTAATGAAGATATAGGATTATCTTAATGTAACAATGTCATTTTCAAAGGTCTTTTTGTTCATATTGTATATCCAACAGCATCTTGCCCATTGTGTCAGTACCTATGTAGTCAGGCCCACACTAGCTGTATATATTCATGGTGTTTAAGTAGCTAAAACGTGCTCTTTCACATCCTACAATTAGTAATTTCCAATTAAAAACAGCACTTTTTTAGGAACTTCCCTGTCATCATGAGTTATGTAATGTGTATAATATTTACGTATGTCTGCCTTTATACACATACACATATAAGCCCATACACTCATTTTCATCATGAAGGCATACTTTGAATCAGTCACTGACAATTCATAGAGAATCTGGAATTAACTGCTTTTTACACAGTCAAGTTGGTTCTTCGCAAGTATGAAAGTGTAGTTTGTTTGTGTTCTTCTAGTAAGAATTTAAACATCCTCTGTTCTGCTGCCATCAGTTACGTCTAGCTAGTTTGAATTAAAATGTGAAAAACAAATGAGATCCACAAATTTACAATGTCATTTTAAGACAAAGTGGCACAAAGCAAACTACAATTTACTTAGATTAACACTACCTAGTGTTTGTGGAAGCTTAAATCTCAACTGTTCTTTTCTAGAGCCTCTGTTAATCCAACTGCTGCTTCAATTTTTATCATCTTATTTTGTGGATTTACAAAATACAACATCTCTAGTAGAGAAATTAGAATACCAAAGCAATCTCCTCTTTGATTTTTCTCCATTTTAGCCCCTCTGTGTATTTAAAGGCATATGGGGGCCAAATTTCTTCAGAGAGCTGGGATCACTGAGTCCTGAAAGAAATAGGAACCTGACCATGAGCAACACAAAATTTGAACTGCTGAGTATCCCCTGGGCAAATGCAGCCTGCAGTTTGATTGCAAATCTAACCCAGCAGGTCAACATTTCTGAAGAGCTCAACATCCTATTTTGGAATAACAAAAATGTGGCAAGCCTTTCAAGCAGCCTGGCACAGCTCCACAGCAGAGCACAAACCTGCAGTTTAAGCTCTGCGAGGCTACTTGTGCAAGCGTGGCAAATATGATGACTTACAATACACAGTGCATACTTCGAAGGTTTGTGCTTTTTTCCCTCCAGATTGCCACAAATCAGGCCACTCACAGGTAGCCACCACAAGCACGCTGATGCTGCGAGCATCTTGCTGTGCCACACCACGGCAGGATCAGAGGCACTCAGCAAAAGTGCTGTCTTCCAGAAGTGTTGAACGCAAACAGATCTAATCAGCAGTGCGGACAGGGCTGCCTGCTCCACCTGGCCTGAAGTGTTTATAGACAAAAACAATATGCTAGAGTTTCTCTGACATTCATGCTAATAAACTGTGGAAGTAAATCAGCATTACAAAGCAAAACAACATGTAATTGCCATAGACATGTACTGCAAAACAACCAATTTGTCTGTGATTTAAATGAAAAATTACTATTACTCTGCCTTCATTTGCTATCTTCTGCATCAGAGCCTGTTATTAGTCATATTCCTGGTCCACAGTCCAGGAATAAAAGGGTTTAATACTGAGCAGGAAGTGGGTATGTTGACATAATAAACAAAGTGTGTATATTTTGGTTGGTTAATTACCTCTTTTCAAGAGGGGAAGGTTATGGAGCCATCATGCATCTAGCTTTGACAAAAAGCTCAGTTTTGGACAGTCAGATACCACCACGGGAAATGATAGCTCAAGTAGATAGGATAATCATTGGATGCAACACTGTACGTTAAATTACAATTAGAGACGTTTCTTATTAAAAAAAAAAAAATTAGAAAGAATCAATCACCTCTTACTGTCAAGCACATGGAAATTAAGGGTTTCTTGACACCATGCTGTGAAATACTGGCAGGGTTTTTTCTGTTCTGTATAAGCAAATATTTCAAGCCCTGACTCATTACACTGGCTAGCTTCAGACCTTCAAATAACTTTCAGTAACAGTAACTAAAATGCCTGAGAATGTCACTCAATCCCAATAGAATGAATTATTAATGGAGGGGAAAATCCTGATCACTAAAAAACCTCTGCTGAAAAATTGTCACAGTCTTGTGACAATTGTGCCCCACTGCAAGGGGCTCTCCATCCCATTGCCAAAAAACCTTGTTCCACAAGGAATTTCTGAAAACTCAGTTAGGTGCGTATCAGCTGTACCTTTCCCGTACTTTCTTCAGGAAGCAAAGATTTGTGCATTTGTTGTCTCCTGACTGCTCTCATTTATAACATGCTGCCATAATTCCAGGTTCATGCTTTTAATTCTACTGTTCTTGTTAGAAAAGGTGTTACTTTTGGACATTAGATGATCATCTTCTCTCTGGAGCGCTTCTGCAAAGCAAAAAATAAATAAATAAATAAAACAGATGCTGTGAGCCTCACAGTGTTTTTTCTGAACAACAGGAAGAGGTCATCCAAGCTCCCTCCAATTTACACAGACTGTGCCAACCTAAAAACCTGCTCATCTCAGAGATGTCGTTGCTTAAGGCATGCCATCATGCACTTCAAAGGATTTGTTTGTTTGTTTGTTCCAGATAACTAAAAGAAGACTAGGATGATACTGCCATCTCTGTAAACAAAAGCAGGCTTCCTACACTCTCAAAAACTTTATGACACTTTAAAAATTACTGCTACCAAACAGTAAAGTAACATCGGTACATAATGGGGAGATCAGCAGAACTGTCAAGTGAACGTGCAGGATCTAACCTGCAGGACGTTCAGGACACTGGTAATTTGAAAGATGAAGGACTGTGACATAAATGTGAATGTTTCATGTTGAATTTGTTGCAAGAGATCTGTTTTTCCCAATATTTCAAAAAATCTCAATGTATCCCAAATATTTCAAAAACATTGGGGGGCAGTGTTTGTTTTGTGGGTTTGTTTGGTTTTTTTTGTAACACTCCTAGTGACATAGGTACACTGATCTGTTAAAGACCAGCACATATGCTTTCCTGCAGTAGCCTTCTTAATGCCTCCCTTTCTTCTCACTCCCTTTACTTCTCACCCAAGGGCTAAACTCAAATTTTTATGAAGATATTTCTGTGCTACAGGGATGAGGACATGACTCAGAGTGGCACAGTCAGAAAAGGCAAAAAATTCAAAGAACCATGCAGAACCACTTCCCTTCTAGGACCTAATAAAGCAAAGCCCTGGAGTATGCGTTTGATTTTAACACATCTGCTATCAGTGGCAAGGATCTTTCTTCCAGAAGTTGCAGTGGTAGGAGGTAATTGGAGGACTTAGTACCAAGCGGTGTTTTCAAGGAAAACCTGTTTTCAGGGACTTGCTGAGCACCATGCACACACTCATTCTGGTTATGCTGAGGCACTCGGCCAAGCACAGACCTGAGGGTGATTTTATCATCTTGGAATATAATTCACTAGCAAATATTTCTGGTTGCTGCAGTCCCAGAAAAAACTTGGTTTGGAGTGTCCACCTGGTGCCAGATTGCACATCTCGTTACCAGCATGTAGGAAACAGAAACAAGCAATGAAAATCATTTGTGCAGATTGTTTTTCACTGTGGTGAAAGCAAAATTCTCCATTCAAGCTTCAAATCAAGCACTACTTCACTAATCATGGAAAAACTACAGATGGGTAAATATTTACAGCCATTAAGTTCTGTTGCACAACACAAGTAATTGCTCTCCACAACAAGAAAAAGAGAGTGGAAAGTGCAAAAGAAACCTACTGAAGTTCCAGCCTGGCCAGCTCCAGGTGACCCTGTTCGTAGTGTGCCAGGGCTCCTTTTGGTGGGGCTTCGGAGTGTGCCCAGAGCAATTCAGCAGGCTGTGTCTAAGCAGTCTGGGCACCAAAGAAAAGGAGAGATGGTTAGAGGCTTCCTATTGATGTGAAAAACGTTCAGCTTCGCTCACATTGACAAAAGCCTTCCCTCAACAAGAAATCACCTCGTGGCCTTGTCACTTATGTGAGTCCCCTCCTTTGAGGACAGAGACCGGGAGCAAGGAGGAAGCCTTGTCCTTGTTCTCCTCTGGTACAAGACCCAGCACCATAACATGATACTATACTATACTATATCACACTACACTACACTGTATTTCAAAACAGTTAAAAAGTTAGCCACCAAAACTGAGGAATCCCTGTTACTTTGCTGCCTTTTACTCGCTAATCTACGCAAAGTATAGCTTTTCAAGGTCTTTCAAAATCACAAAAGCATTCTAAGAAAAAACCCTTTTTCTATTTCATAGCATCCAAAGAGAAGTAATTTTTCATGTAAAAGTCAAGTGGTAGGCCTTCCTGATATCTTTTAGATGAATGGAAACGTTCCAGACAATAACATTTTTTGTTTCCTGTGCAGCTGACGTAGGAGATGTTATGGCAGACTACAATCTAAGCCACTTGCAGTAACCATTTAATTTTTTCCATTATATGTAATTTGGGACTCCTAGGCAGGGAAGTAGGGAGTGCATGGACAACCAACACAGCTAAAAGCTTTGCAATTAGCCAAGTATGTAGTTCAGTGCAATTAACATTAGAATGTGTTTGGTTTTATAGTTTTTTAAGCCAGCTCTGGAAGCAGCATGTACACTTTTACGGTAGTTTAAGCACTACAATACTCTCAAAACTCCCATTGCAATGGGGAAGCTCTGAGGTAGGTTTCTTGCCACTAGCACCGTTGCAATGATATTCGCCCTGATGCTATCAAGCGTAGGGAGAAGAATGTGGATCTTTGATTTTCTGTCTTTATTTGAAACCAAGGGCATTTCTCCCTCTGAAAGCCTCATCCCTGAAGATGAGGAAGCCTTACTAAAGAAGCGATGCAATAAAGTGGTGACTTGTTAATCCTCAGTCCCACTACTCTGTGCCACACACACAGATAAAAGCCTTAAGAAAAAGCATTAATACATGTTGAAGTGGAACATATGTGCTCATCTTCTGGGCATTTCTACCAGAGGTTTCCTTTGAGGTGGCTCTGCACCCAGGATGCTGACCACTGCTGGCAAGATAACAAAAGTCCTCGTACAACATGTAAGAAAATTAGGTCCCTAAACAGGAGTATCGACCCTTCAACAGGAGCACTTCAGTTTCTAGACTCATATAGAAATGATCAGACCATCCTTCTCTTACTGAGGCTAACCAGTCCTGTAAGAGCAAAAAAAAGTTACAGCACAGCCTCTAAAGCAATGCTAAATACCGTTTAAATATTTTTCATTACTAATAAGGAAAAAATGACTTTCATAAGTGTCATAGCCCAGTTAGAAAAATGAAGCAATAGGCAAAGATACAACACACTGTCTGCAGCAAGAGCTCAGAAGGAAATGCACGTTGTCTTAATTGTGAGCACAACATAGCACCCACGTACTTTTGTACAAACTAGCACTTTGCCAGCTTTCCACAGTGTTTGTTATTCTTTTTGCAACAGAATTGATCATTTAGCTGCATCTGATGCTCTGCTTTTATATGCTGTCCCCTGGCTGCCGCAGCCTTCTCTTTTCAACATTTTTCCCTACAGAGCATCCTTAATTAAATTACTCTGTGTTGTATACAGACTGCAAAGGGACGGGGAGCTAGAGCTAGCACACAGCTTGCATTTGAGCAAGGAGGAAGCCAGAAAACACTGGCTGGAGAATGGTGTAACCCCCATGCTCTAGGCACAGGTCTTCCTTTGGCAATCGAAAGCCTCCAAGCACAGAGTACCTGGCTACAACTAACCACTGACAACACTGGGAGCAGGATGGAGCTAGGGATATCCAGACAAAAACAAAAACCACTTTGCTTGTCTGAAGGTTTGGTTTGGGTTTGGTTTGTTTCACGTAGGTGCAATGCAGTGTTTCCATGTTTATTGGTTTATTGAACCCATTATTGTTGCTGGTAGTTAACCTTTAATCTAGCAGTTCACCCAGAACAGAGAAGTTAATTGCTGAACACATTTCCCCTCTTTTTTTTTTTCTTTTTTTTTTTTCTTTTTTTTTTTTTCTGTTGGTAGTGCAAAGGTCAGACATGGAGTGTGGAAGGGCTAGTCAGTATAGCTGTGCTACTTTTCTGTAGTATGTTGCTAGTGTGGATGTTCTGGACATCACAGCCAGGGGAAAGAAAAAAAAAAAAGGGGGGGGGGGGTGGCTTTGGCAAAGCTCAGAAGCAATTAATAATGTTTGAGACATTTTGTTGGTGTTACAAAGCAGAGCCACTGCCCATTATTCTACAGCCATATCACAGGCAAACCACCCAACACCACCTCTGCTAACCTGCCCCCAGATATAGCCCAGGAAGGTCTGCGTGGCCCAAGGAGCCACTCCGTACAAGAGCTGTGTGCAGAGCTTTAGCTAATGAGCATGGTTATCGTACTGCAGCCTACCAGAGGGTGTGCAGCACGGGGAGGTGACTAGGTACACTCCGAGCAAGTGACAAAAGTGAGTTCTAATGCTCAGCCACAATTCCCATGCTTCCTAAACTTTTTTTTGATTGTTGTGCGTCCATTTTTATCACTACTTAGCAGACAAATTGTTAATGAGCCTTATAGATAGAGCTGGAAATGAAGAGCTGAGTCACTTCCTCAGACACGACAAACACACCGTGTCAAACTGCAGGCTTCTGGCACTCAGCTTCATCCACTGCTCCCTGCCTGCCACACAAAGCCCTTGTTCTTGTGACAGGGGAGAGGACAAGAACTAGCTGGAGCACCTTGTCAGCCCTGCTGTTTCTGTGGCAAGACTCTGCCCCTGAGAGCTATAGTTGATTCTGAAAGAACTTGTGCAATCTTTCCCATTATTTAGGCGATGCCTAGTAAGTATGTCAGGTGCCTCCTTTAGGAGAGGCAGCAGTTGCTAGCAGAACATCAGTCTCAGGAAATGACACATATAATGGAAAATAAAAATCCTTTGGGAAAAAAAAAAAAAAATCCAGGCTTGCTAAGAACCTTCCAGAAGATGCAGCTAATCAGGGCAATTGTTAGCACGAGCAAGCTAAAGCCTGCTAGTTCAACCCATTTATTGGGCTTCTGAATGCAAAAGTGAACTGATTTACATTAACTTAGACTTCTCAAGTAATTCCCAAATTGCTTCTGGAAGTCCAGTTCGATGACTTAAAATATCCTGACTTAAAATATCCTGTCCCGTTCCCTTCCTCCTCCCAGTTTCCAACAATTTTGCCGTCATGAAGAATAGCACTGTATCACTTGAACCTTAGTGGGAAGTTTCTCACAGTGGGACAGCTTTGCATATTTATTTTTTTTTCCTGAATGAGATTAATCAGAATGAAGTAGATAAAGGGAGATAAATGAGAATGAACTCATCAGCTTAATCAAAATAATAATTTAGCCACATTACAGTTCAGACAGAAATAACACCCAATATGTGAAGCAGTGTATAATTAGACCTACTTTCAAATAATACTCATGTTTCTAACAATCTAGCTAACACAAGAGCTTAGTCATTGATTTATGCCAATATAATGATTCTATTCTCATTAATGAACGTTGAGAGGAAATGGCAAAATATGTTAAAATTAATGATATGCAAGGTAAAATATATGGCAGTGACTGCACTTTTACCAGCCTAAATCAGAGCAAACAGAATCAAGCAAAACCACTCAGCTCTGGCACACCTCAGCCACAGAGCTTTAGGACTCTTGTCTAACCTAGGAAAAATGAATGGGGTTGGCCCTCAGTTGCCCTGAGTGGAGTCTGATGCCCTCTCCCATCCCAACTGAGGGGAGTATGTGACCGTCTGTGTGGTGCTTAGCTGCCTGCCAGGTTAAACCACAACACACCTGTTGCAGGTCTTACTCTTTTCAGAGAAGATGGGATTGGATCTACAGGATATGACGTTTACAAAGTGTGCTGTAAAAAGCAATAAAAGGAATCCAGCATATTTTTAAAAGCAGAGGAGAACAGAAGTTCATCAGATCTAAGATAAATATACATAAAATATATTTCACAATCTGATCATCACATAAGAATCATGAGAATGGAAAAAAAAATTAAGCCTATGTGCAAATCGGATTCTGAATTAATCAATTTTGCTGGACTCTGCCCAGAATTGAAATGATCTTGTCTGTGTACGACTAAAGGTTACCGCTTTCACAATTCAAACAGAAAAATGTATTCATCAAAAACATATCTATTAGCTTCACAATAGTAAGCACTCTATGAATCCGAAGATGTTTCTTAGGAATAGGTAATATGGAACACTTACCTAGAAACTAGATAGCTGACAATTTTCAGAAACAATTACTCAATTTGCTAGCAAACATTTCTTCTTTCAGTGTTCTGGTAGGAGAAGCTGGCTGTACTTACACACCAATGTGTGTATTTTTGCAACGCTATATACTTAGGTATTTTTAATTTTCTGGTAACTTTTCTTTATATAATTTTAGATAATCCATTAAATCCATAACTATGTTATTTACATAGCCTTGTAAATCAGTCTCCAATATAATGTACTAGCATTTCATATCGATCTTTTTATTCAGCCCCAAAGCATTTCAATAAAGCTCTAAGAGCAAGAGCAATGATAAAGTACTGCGTTGTGCATCACCATGGTAATGTTTCAGAAAATAGCTTTGATTTGGGGTCAGAAACATCAAACATTCTAATAGATTGCAAGTACAGAGTTCATCTTGATACAGCCTAAAACTATCATGCTCTAACTATCATACCCTCAGTTCTCAAGATTTGCACAGAAGGTGATATTTAGACAAGAGTGCTGATAGTGCTGAGGGAATTTAGACCTTCAGGAGACAGGGAACACTCAGAAAGTCTGTGAGTAGGTTTAAGATCCAGTTTCCCAGACCAAAGCTTTTGAAGTTTGAGCCAACCTATATCAAAATGCAGAAATATACCTCAAAAGAAGAAATTCTTATGGATCATTTGCTTCATCTATCACTCAGTCCTTCACTTCACTTAATCCTTAAAATACCCAGCTGAACTACTGTAAGGCGTGGTAGTAAAACCTACCCTACAGTTAATTAAGGCTATTAAGTGTTGGTAATAAGCAGTATTACTATGGGAGGGGGCTGTGAAATTGTACTTGCTTTGGATGTGAATGTCATCTTCCTCCCTTAGAAAATAACATGTTACATTTGAAACTCAATTCTGTTTTTTAAGGAAAAAAAAATAGGCATATGTTTGTGCTCACAGTAAAACAAAGGGTTTCTCGAACTGGAACAGTCTTAGTTTGCGCATCTGGCTTAGCATCCTCTCTCTTCCCAGTCGCACTGGTCAGCTTCTCCACCTGCTGGAAGAGAAGAGAGCGACGGCCGTATCTGGCTGCAGTTCGGGAAAGGGGCTCTTTCTTTCCAGCATTCAAGATTTTCCAGAGAACAGTTACACCATTATTACCACACATTGCTTATCTGGCTGCCTTGCAGATTGACAGAGGGAAACACAACATAAAAGACTCGTGTCACTTGCAGACCCCTACGTTAAGGTACTAACTTAGTCTTGCTGCCCAACTCGCTATGCCATTATATGGCAATAGATTGTATCAGAGGATTGCAGAGTTGTTTGTATGACTAAAACGAGGTGATGCCCAGTGCCTTGTGCATCACGGAATCATTTAGCAGCTATGTTTTTCATCCCCTTCACCCACTCCTGTTACCACTTGGCTCAGTTCTCTTTGGATAGTCTCTGGATGCTGCCTACAGCCCTGGTGTGTCCTGGGCAGAGCTTGGACATGGTTTCCAGTCCCTCGGGTGCACTATTTTAAGCAGGTTCCTATCTGAATGTTTGTGTGGTTCAGCCCTCCGAACTCCCAGACCCACCATGCACAGTTAATCTCAGCTCTAGGAAGGTGTAACGACAAGAAGGTGAGTGCTTAAGCAGAGGGAGTTTTGTTGTGTGGTTTTTGTTGTTGTTTTGTTTTTAAACACAGTTAATTAAGAAAAGAAAAAAAAAAAAAAACCCTGCTGAGGGGTCAGGGTCAGTGGGTTCCTTTTCTCCTTCTCTCATTTGCTACCTTCACCTCTTGAATCAAAGGAACAGTAATCATTTAAAGCCCAGCAAAGTTCCTTCCTGCCTTCTCTCTCCATGGCCATGGACTGGTCTCTCTTCGTAGGAAGAGTCCCTCTTTAAAACCTCTTCTGATTCTTCCCTGCTGTGTCTAGGCACAGAACCTCAGTGTCCTCCAGCATCAAGAGGCTGTTGTGCTGTGCAGATAGGCTGGTAATCAAGGACTCAGTGGCATAACTTTCTCTCAAGTCACTCACGCAAGTAACTGTTAAGCGCTTTTCCAAAGCTAGCAACATTCTGAGATCAGTTTTGTCATCACAGGGTACAAAAGTACAGGTAGAATACAAAATGGAAGAAAGGTACAAAAAAATGGATGTGGAGGAGGCAGGGAGTCATCATTTGAAGGTTATGGCCCACTTGTCTGTTCTTTTATGTCTACTTAAAAAAAAAAAAAAGCAAATATGTGAAGTAAGAAGAGTATTCTGCTTATGTTACTTTGGTAGAGGGGTAGGCACACTGAGAGCTGCTGCAAGTTGTCATCAATGCAAGTACTACAGACAAAGAAACAAATGATCTGCAAGTGATACAAAGCATTCATCAGCAATATTTAACTTCAGATTGAGGGTGATTTAGATCCAGAATATGTAAAAGATAGATGTCAAGTTAATGGAAAAAATCATATTACAGTCATCACTGGTTCTTCCAAAAACAGATGTTTCTCATCAACATATACTTTTACAAATACAAAAATAATTGTGGTGATAAAAATTACCTTCAGCAATATGCAAAGCAAGGAAATAGAAGTAGTTTTACAAACACTTTCCAGGCTATATTCTCATGCAGGCATATCAAGTGAGACATGAAACTTTTCATCCACTAACGTCAGCTCTGTAAGAGGAAGAGATGATTTATTCATTAATAGTCTGCATGACTATGACATCTTCATGGAAAACCTGGGACTTAATATGAGCTTTGCTGTGAAGAGAGTTGCAGGATCAGACACTGGTTTCCTCCCTCAAGATATTTTGGGTGCATAGAATATCAATACATAAACCACTTTTTCACCTTACTTATTCCATTATTAAATGAGTGGCTGTTTGTTTGGTTTCTGATAGGATGGAAAAGCTGACAAATGCATTAAATAAAGCATTTTTGTTTAAAGCCAAAAGGGAAAGCAGCAAAAACCTTATTAGTAAGAAATCCTTGAATATAAATGTCAAGGTCCCAAGCCACACAAAGTGTAGTGATTTCCAATTAAAGCTGTTGTAC
This sequence comes from Cygnus olor, assembly GCF_009769625.2. Classification (NCBI taxonomy): domain Eukaryota; kingdom Metazoa; phylum Chordata; class Aves; order Anseriformes; family Anatidae; genus Cygnus; species Cygnus olor. The sequence continues at coordinate 9,833,136 of NC_049184.1, forward strand.
TGGTCCACAGATTTTCCTAACTATGTTCAGCACTCAGGCTACTAGCTTTCTCAGTTTCATGCTTTATTGAATTTTAGATATCAAGAGATTTTACAAAATTGAAGTTCCAAGGAACATCAAAAGATGGTCCGTGTCATTTTATTCAGGATACAACTGATAAAACAGAAACTCTGGGGTACAACAAAATATCTACCTGAGAGCACACAGTAATCTTACTGTATGGCTTATGAAAGAAAGCGAATAATTCTGAATCCCTTTGGAAATAGAAGGGGACAAACCTGCTAATCAGACTTTTTCCCATAGTCATACTCACACGCACAAACCCCAGCATTCATTACAGACTATTCATCTGGTTTTCTTTTCAAGTTGCCTTAACCTTTGAACATGGAAATGTGCAACCTTTAAGTCCTTTCATATTAAGGCAGATATGGGGATGGTAATGCTACAAATTCAGTAATATTTATTAAATGAACAACTACGTTTTAGAAGAGAAAAATATTTGGGTCTGGTCTGTGATCTTCAACAAATTCCCAGGAAGCCAAACATTTTCTCTGAAGGACGTTATTGTGCCCTACTATTATACAAATGTTCCAACTACGGAAGAAAAACATAAAGCTGGCACCTGGTAGCCTACAGCAGGAAAGAGCAAGTTGGACAAGGTTGTTTTCTCAATTATCATCAAGCAGTTTTCCTAATAACAAAGGTTTCTTCCTTCATTTGGAGCTTTTCTAACTACAAAAATACAAGCTTACCATATGGGTCCTAATTTGTGACCACATATGGTTGCTGCTTCAGAAATGCTCCACATAATATAGGTTCCAGAGGAAATTATTCCAATTTTTATCTTCAGTCCCATTTAGAAGATTTCTGGAAGTAATTTTTAAGCTTTTTTATTTTTTTTTAGCTCCAGTGGCTTATGCAACAGCAGGTATTGTTAACCTAGATGGAAACCATTTTTCTACCTAGCATTTTACATCATTTAAAAGAATTGCCAAGCATGAATATACAGCTTAGAATTTCAATTCGATTGGCATTGTCCACTAAAGTACATTCTGTGAACTGATTATCTCCTCATTCCTCTATATAAAGATCTGAAAAGTCCCAAGGATGTTTTAAGCATTTCTTGCAGCACATGCTTGGTTTGCCACAAGGTCAGGCCCTAATTGCCCTGTTTGGCAACCTGTACTGAGGCAAATGTTGGCATGTGCTACCACCATCACTTTTTTATATCTGCTCCACACTAAACGGGAAAGTTTCTGAAATGAGTGAATTTTCCCTGTTGCAGTTCCACCATTCCAGATGGTGGTGATCTGTTCAGAGCTGTTCAAACGAGCACGCAGGAGATGCTGCCTGCGGGGCTGGAAGCGTGGAAGCCAGGCACAGCCAAAGCTGCACCTCTGCAGAGCCTGTCCTGGAAATGCATCCTCTGGCACCTAGTGTGAAGATCCTATTCCAAGGGAAATTGCTCTAAGAGAATGGTTATCATAAAGTCAAGACTACTTCTTTCCAATTTCACATGTGTAAAGTTGCTTATAGGTGGCTCAGAAAATGTATTAGATAAATTATTGATCTGGTGTCCATACACTCTGAAAAATTAACGTGTGACAATGATGTGTGAGAAAGTCTATTTAGGTATCACAGCAGGGTAACACTGTCACTAATCGTAAAAGACAGCTGACCCAGTTCTTAATTAACATTCCTAGTTGCTATTAGTTTCATCATATTCAGCACTGATGATGGTATTCCAGCACTGAGCAACAGCGACCTGATTCAAAATGACACTGACAAGGCATTTTGCAGATCTTGCTGAATTCGTCATTTATATTCGCTGTTAACCACTCTTCCCTGGCAGCCGGTAATGAGATTCTGGTTCTTGAATCAATTCTGCCCCCTGTTCCCATCCCCTTCTTTCTCTGCCTTGCACCTCATGGTTACCTGCTGTAAACGCGGAGTTACTCAGAGCCACTGCACAGGCTGGTTTCGTTCGTTATCGCTTTGCAAGCTGGTTTATTATCCTAGGGCATTTGTGAGTGCTGAATGCCCTGATTTATTACTCTGAGGATATGCCATCTCCTCAGAGCTGCAAAAAAAGACCAAAGGGTTTATCTTTGGTTTTCCTCCTAACTTCCTGACTTTATTCTGATAGCAAAAAAATAAGGAAATAATCTGAGAGGTTCACATGGCAAAGAACAGGACTATTGGCCAGAACCTTGTCTTAGAATACCTCCTTCTGAGACAAGATCAGAAATTCATGGCCATCCTGTAGAGCCCAAAGACCGTTTCTGTTCTTATGTTCCCCAAATGACTGCGGGGCAGGTAGTGTCACCTTCTCTCCTGCCCTCAGACCCAGTGACCAGATGGAGGGGCTGACAGGGTCGCTCTGGAGACCACCCCTCTTCCCAGGCTGTACCTCAGGTAGCTCTCCATTTCTAACAGGTACCAGGGAAACATCCGTCCTCCAGGAGGTAACCGCCGAGAAGCATGGAGCGGGGCTGTGCAAGCCTGCATTTAGTTCAGCTGCTAGATGAAATGGAAAATAAAAGTAGCAGTTTGATCTGAATTGAAAATTAAAGTGATTGTATTTTTCTTATGAAAAGGAGCTCAGGAAGTTTTATTTCAGGCCAAATGCTGTGGACCCTGATTCCTGTTCTGCCGTTTACTAAACTCAACATCCAGGCCTGCAGTGCAGGCAAAGCAACTTGCTTTTCAAGGATCTGCACATATTTTGCAATATTACTATAAAGAAAAGAAAGAGAAGCTCCTTTGGCACTGCCATTCTTGCTGCAGGATGAAGGCTTCCCTTTCTAACTCAGGTGTCTCTCATTCTGAACAGGGGGGCCTCAGCACCCGTCACTAAGCTCTCTCAGGATTGTGCAGATCCATTGCTTGTGTCCCAGTTCCCTGCAGTAGCTTGAGCCCTTCTTCTGCCTGCACCACTGTGCTGTGGAAGCATCTTTCCCCCGAGCACACTTAACTGGGTTAGCCTAGAAAGTCCCAGCTAACTTAAACACTCTGCTTTTAAAGAAAGACAACAGAGCAGCACAAAGCAAGTCAAATAAACAGCACTTGTCACAGCCGAGCCATTTCCCTACATAGTTTGCAAGGCTGATACCTAACGTCCTTCCATCTTCTATAAAATAAAAACAAAGAGGAGTCCATCAACATGCTACAAATCCAAGACAGATAATAAGGCAACCTAGATGTCACAAAAACTTCTAACAAAAAAAAAAAAACAAAGACTTCTAACAGCAAATTATAAACTCTGATTAATTTTCTAAAAGGCTTTTGGATTTGGTGGACAGTATTAAGAGAACAGAGCACTGTAAACTGCTCTTGTTTTCCCTTCCGGATGTGACAAAATGTTGTTCCTTTACATCCTACTCCAGTGACAAGAACAGGAGCCTTGTTTTTGAAGGGAAGAGAAGGAAGTTGATGATAGTATTTTTTTAAACTCCCTCCCTTTGACTTCTATACATATTTTGCAAAAAGAACTTGTTCAATTTTTCAGTTAATAACTGAAGAAAAAGACAATAATGTTAATGCTATTAGATATTTAAAACTACTTTAATTTAAACATGAAGGTAAAAGACAAAACAAACCAAATAGAATAAATTCTGTCCTTTGAATGAACTGTTGTTTTTCAGTAAAATGATAATATCCACTACCATATTCATTTCAAAACAATTAGGAGGAGAAGGGGCAGTATTTCAGGACGAATTTGCTTCTGCTCCCTCTGATCTAAGCCCAAGCTTTTTCTGTTCATTGAAGATTAAATCCTAATATTAAATACTAGCGAGGAAAGGCTGCAGTGCTCATCAGTACAGTTCATGGGCACAGAGAGTGCATAGAGAGCAGAATTACAAATGCTCGTACAACTTCTGTCTGCACAGTGGTTTTCTGTCACAAGTACTTCATGCCTAACAAAAGCAGAATTAAACATCTTTGTGTATCATTTTGGCAGTGTGTGAACTGCTTCACACTAGCTTTTAGCATCAGTTATTTTGGCATTATCAAAAAAAATCCAAAAGATATGTTTATTTCCCTTCCATTCTTTAAATAGCTTCTAATGCAATTCCCATGGAAACCGTGCTTACAACCACATGCCTAATGCTTGTGGGTTCAAGCATTATCCAGCAACAACTCCAGACTCAAAGGGCTGTATGAAAAAGCCAAATTCACGTGGACCATGATCAGCAATTGATAAACGCTGATGTTTATTTACTTCACGAGTCAGTACAAAACAGAACTGCTTAACCTAGTGAAGTTTATAGCAGACGAAGTGTCCTGTTAGACCTTGTTCTCCAGTACCATTCCTCTGCCTGCAGTCCTGTCAGAGGCAGCTGAAGGTTTCTCAATTACATAGGCAAAATTAGATTTTGTAGCCCCAAAGATGAGAACAAAATATCTTATCTTCAGGTCAGCAAAATTCAGTTCTACTTTGGCAGCAGGGCATCTTCCCCTAAATCATCCTCTTTGGGTTATCTGTGGTGCACATCCATTAAAAATCAGACACTTCACAAACAACCAAGAACAAAGCAGGTAGCCCTGTGGGATGCCAATCGTTTCTGATTATTAGCAAAACCCTCAGATTATCAAGGGTTCAGAAATTCTGAACCCAATTAGAAACAAAATGGTCTACTAATTTATTATTTTTCTTAATTATCTTAAAAGTATTTCCAGAAGGCAAGTGAGCAGTCAGTATGTGGGAGGTGATGTGCCATGGAAACATCTGGGGCTTCCATAGGACTGAACCTGCTGTTATGGCAGACTGGTAGTTAAGGCATAGATCTCTGATTTACACCAGTTTTATACAACTGCATCACTATTAACTTCATTTAACTGCATACAGCCAAACAAAGAGTATTATCAGGTTGAGTTTCTTTAGGAGCTTTAGGAATCAGCTTATTTTTCAAAGCTCATCCAGGCTGCTGAAACAAGATCTGTTTCACAGACAGCTTTTCTTCTGACCCCAATTTTATCTTTTTCTTTCTGTTTCTTCTTTTCTTTAAATGCTTAGTAAACTTTGTACAAAATCAAAGATTCTTACTGTTTTCAATTCTGTCAGCTCTCCTTTCCGATTCCCCCTTTGTTCTCTCCCATTTTAGACCCTAACTCTGGGTTTATGACAGTGTAATTGAGAATAACTTCCCTTAGTTCAATCAAGTGAGAAGTAGCCCAGAATAAACAGATAATTTGTTAAATCCATGAATAATAAGTGGATCATCATGTACTATCCCAGAGGATAACAATAATGAAGAAACTGGGAAATAATACAGCAAAATGGCTTTCCTCCTCCTTTTCCTAGCTCTGAGGCTACCTTCTGAGCCCTCCTTCCTCCAGACTTGCTCCTGTAGCAGATTTTACACTGTGGTTATTAAAAGTGCGTTTTAGCAACTGGATACACATCTGAAGGACATGGAAAGAGCCTTGTGCAGCAGCAGAAAACCTTCAGCAATTGAGCTGGTATCTGTCCATATTCCCAGCAGATATGCTCACATTTGGCAGCTGCTCCAAGTTTTAGTAGAAGCCACGTAACCACATTAGCATGGCATCAGGCCTGAAATAATACAGCTTTTTTCTCAGCAGAGCTCATTAGCTCAGCACAATACAAAACAGCTACATGACTTCTGGTTATCTTGGAGCCCAAGCAGGTTGAGCTCCTATCAGTAAAATGTGCCATAGGCCTTCACAGTGAAAAAGAAAAACTCTCTCTCTCTTCTGTACCGACACAGAAAGAGGCACAGCCAGCCTTTTCCTAATGAGAACTAGGGAGTGATGCACGAGAACTGGCTGGAGACTCAGCTACATCTCTCTAACAGAGCTCCTCAATGGCCCACATCTGCCCCGTCTTCAATCCAGGGGAGTTAGCTGCATAACTCTTACTGAAATAACCACTTTGCGACAGCAACTTTTCATGGTTTAAACTGAACAATGAATCATAAATGCATTGCAGAAGCCAGTTCCCCAAACTAGCCCAGCTGTGAAAAGCCAGCAGTGCCATCCATTGACAAAACTTTGTAAAGCATGTGCTGGGCAGGGAAAAATATCTACCAGGGAATCATTCTGCCTCATTGCTGTTGCAGATAATTTGCCAAAGAAAGTCTTTCTGCATCAGACTCTGGTCCCAAACAAGTTCTTACAATGCCTGCTCTCAAGCAACAGCTGCCAGACACGTTAAAAGACTTCACTCATATTGGCAGAATGTCTGCGTTCACACTTGTTGACTCATGATAGACGGGTACTTGTGCCAGCTGTGTCTTCTTCTAGTGTCACAGGAAGAACATGACAAGTCACAGGGTGATCACATGCCCAGAGCCCGAGAACAGGCTCCTTATTTTGTAGGGTCTCAAAGCTGACAGCCCTATACAGAATGACTCTTTTATAGTGGTCTCTTTACAAAACAGCACCTGAAAATATGACATAAATCTTTCATAAGTGATGGATTAGAGGCTTTAAAAGAATATTCCTCATTTTTAGGGATGCTAGAAAGACCAGCAGATCAGGAGGATGTTAACAACTGTAGTTTGTAACCTTTAATGCTCTTTAGCATGTATTATGAACTCCTCACACCTACTAAATGCTTGTATCAATGCAAGTAATACCATTTTTCTTTAAGGTTTTGTCATTAAAAGTAGTTACAATTTTGGGTGTCACTCACTTTGAAAGGCTGTGTCCTAGAGCAGCAATATATAACCAGCTGAAAGATGGGGGAAGAATTTCCAATAACCTCATACAAATAAGGGCTAATGACTGTGTTTAGTAATTCATATCAGCCTTTCCTGAGTATGCTGCAGATTGAATATTGCATTGCGCTGAGTTGTTTGGCCAGAATCTCATTATGGTATTACGAAGCGAGAGGTAGAAAAAAGGGTATCTGGCCTTGACTGTTACTTGTTTTGTCTAAATAAGCTGACAATTTGCTTTATAGCAATACTGGTGAGGAGCAAAGGGCAGGAAATCTGCACTTGAAAATCTAAATCATGGGCTGCAACAACAGAATGTTATCAACTATTTACAGAGCTTTTAAGCCTGAAGGGAAAGAGGACAACTGGCTTTTGTGTTTGTGAAAACAAGTTGAAATTGCTGAACATTTAGTAAAACAAACAGAAAACACATCTCTTGCCTATTTTTTCCTAAATTCTTATGTAGCTAAATTATGATCAGTTCATTTGTGAGTCAAATCCAAAAGTAAATCTACAGGAGCCCGTGCAAATTTGAGCGTCCACGGGAATCAGAGAGAAGAGCTGCAAAACAGCTTTGAGGAGGTCTGACACAGACAGCAAAGCAGTTCAGACATTCAGCTTCCAAATCCGTCACCATACAGTTTGACATCACAAAATACCACTTAACCCATTATAATACAAGTAGACATTCAAAGAAATTCATCAATAAATAGCACCATTTTGCATCCCTCTCTGTGTTATATTCATAAATAAAAGAAGTGGAATTGTCACTGAATGATAAATTAAGTAGCCAGCAAAAATATTTTCCCAATGCCAGACCCCAGGTTCCTGAACAGTTTGCGCTTCACTGCAATGTAAACATCAGTCTAAGGGTGGAAGATGATAACTTCTCCACAAACTGCAAATTCTTCAGGAATAGAAACTTTGCCAAGTACAAAAATTAAATTAAAAAAAAAAAAAAAAAAAAAAAGACTTAAATGAAAAAGTCTGTTTTCCCAACGGTGAATGGATATGTAAAAACACATCTCAAGGAACTAGCAGTGGGTACAGTAATTATTGCTGCATCAAGTCTAACCCACTTCTCTGACTTCTCTGAAGCAAGTTGTGTGTGTCTTTAATGGCAGCATTATTACATAGAGACAGGGCAAAAAGGCCAAGAGCTGTTTGGACAAGAAGAACGAGTTACCTTCCTCCTCAGGGTGAAACCCATCAGTGGGTGCCAAGGAGGCTGCCTGTGCTGCAATTCCCTGTAGTCTATCTGTTCTGTGTTTTTCACAGCAGGAAGCAGGAAGATTGTTTTTTACAATCTTCCTGCTTTGCTGGGGCTATCAATCCCTCACCTAGCAGGAGACATTGAATGTGATTTTCAATCACACACATCCAAATGACTGCACATCACACCATCCAAATGAGAAAGTATCTCATCAGAACCTTACCGGATAGGACTCTTGTGGAGAGTAGAATTAATGCCACTGACCTGTTGCATCAACTAAGGCACAAAGGTCCCGAAAAAATTATGCTTCCTCCATGAGAAAGAGGGGGATCTGCTACTCCACAATGACAGTATCTGCTCACCCACATGCATGCTGCAGATGGGCACATGAAATCAGCAGCAGGTCACATAAATGCGAGCAACTTGGATGTTTTTACTTCTATTTTCGTCTTACTGTATGTCCTTTTTTCTCAAGACAAGGGGGTCAGCGGGCAAGGAGCAAGATCTGCCTTGTACATGAAATTCATATTTGCGCAAAGGTTTCCACAAAAAAACATCACTTGGTCAGATTAGCTTTTAGAGGGATTTGGGTTGAAGTCACAGTTCCCTTTGCTTGGTTAATCAATGTTCTGCAGTGCAGGGTCCCACATTTTTCCTGGGAACTGAAATGAAACAGAACCTTACAGCCACATTCTTCAAGGATTTGCAGATGAATTGGTTTTGCTTTGCTTTCCTGTTTGGAGATTTTCTCACCCCAAATTCCTGTCTCATAGATGAATATACCTGGACTGGCTTCCTTTGGCTTTAGCTACCCTAGCAGGTCAGTGTTCTCCCATTTGAATAACGGATAGCAAGTTTAATGATTTTCCACTGGTTTTACTTTAGAAAGAAGATGGCCTGTCCCTGAGAGCCAACTCTATGTACTGAGGTGTTCATGAAACAAGAAATTTCCTACTAAATATGTTTATAAACTGTATTTGGATTCATCAAATAGTATACAGGAACTGTGTTATATTTTTCACAGATCAAAATTTTTATTTTAATGAAACAATAAAAGTTTTACTTATATAATTTAATTGTGGGTTCATTTTATCAACTACCCACATCACCTCATTTTCATGATTTAAGCAACCTTGGAACATGATGTGGAAAAGCCAATGTATTAAAGAACTGAGCCTCTTAAAACTCTACTTCACATGCCATGCCCTTAATTTACTATAATATAAAAAAAATTACTTTAGCTTCTTTTCTGAATGAGGTTCGTGATCTGATCCCAACTTGTCTCATTATATTTACGGCACATGGCATTACTACATTTATAATAATACTAAATGATACAGCTTCCATCACGCATAAGCAATTGCCTCCCACTCTCACACAGGAACCAATTCCTACATGCCCATTAGAAGGCATTATATTTAGGAGCTATCACATTCACTATCCCTAGATTATTAAGAAATGGAAAGATTTGAAAAACATACAACAAATTTGCTCTCATACAATTTATAAAACTTAGAAGACTTCTAAGGTTTCCTCATCACCAAAATATCATTGTAGTTTGACTGAGACATTATTAAAAGTTAGCAGTTCCTGAGTTATTAATCACATTTATCCTTACAAATGAATTTAACTCATGAATAAGCTGACTGCAGGGTCCCACAAGTATCAGTGGCATTACTTAGCTTGCGCTGTTGGCATACCATAGACTGACCAATGGATTTGCAACATGGATTTTTTTTTTTCAGGGTGGATTTCCAGTTACAGAAATCGCATGTCATAGAATACTTCAATTCTGCCATTGTTTCCACAGAGCTGTAAAAGTGACTGGAGAAAATTTTCATTCAAAAAGTCAAATTATGGGAGGAAAAGTGTAAGGGCTCTATAATAGATATCTTGATAAAGGATATCTCTATGTTACTTCATTACAAATTTTCTGATAAAAGCATGACAAACAATTCTGAGACAAATTATATGAGAATGGTCATTACAGAAAAAAGTTTGCCTCATTGAAATTGAAGTGCATCTTCTGCTTACATTTTAGATACTGTCTATTTGGCAATCTCTTAGTTCCCTTTGTGCTTGCAAACTATGTTTATATTCAAGCATCTTAAGCCAGGGTGTTTGCTTGCTTTTCAATGAGCATCTATCATTTGATGTTTGTGGTATTGCTGCTTCCTGTTTCTAAGCAAAATCTCCCACTGAGATTTTTGAGGCAGCAGACAGCCAGACAGAGCGTTTAAAACTGCCAGCTCTTCTGCTTTTATGCCTCATTAACTGACCTATTGCTCTTTTCTCCACTTTCCCAGGATTTCTAGATTTCCAGCCGCAGCATAAAACATATGCCACAGGAGAGTAGCCCTGTGTTATCTACCAGGCAATGGCTCTGAAGCATCTGCCAGACAGAGGGAAGTCTGCAGTGCATGTGGACAGACCACCTCTACATCACTTGCACTGGCAATCCCAAATGCGTTGGACTATAACACCTGCATTTTGTTACACCTGCTTACAAATTTCTTTTCAGAAAATCTCAGGCAGAAACATGGCTCTCAGTACTTTCTTCATCAAAACTTGCAGCTGTTATTCCAAGTTCCTAGATCTGGTTTGTAAGGAACTGAAAGCTACTAAGCAAAGAGCCCAGCGGTAGTCCATGTCAGTGGAACTTAACTGGCATCTCCTATACTGAGTGACATTACTCACAGGATTTGATATAATTCAGGAAAAAAAATTGCCCAAATTGTCGTGTGCTATGCTTACAGCCCTGCCATGCTAATGTCATCTTTCTGCTCAGGTGGTGCTAGTGTATAGTCACTGAAAGCCCATTAGCAAACTGCTTTGGAACAGTAATAGAAAAACATAATAAATACATGAAATTGTGTTCTGAGAAATTATTCCTCTGCAAAGCATTCAGAGAGAGACTAGATTTATGAAGCAAGAACTAAAGAAAGCGTAAAACCCTAGAACTGGCAGTGCTCTTTGTTTTGCCCTGAACAGACTATTTTAATGCATGCAAAGCTCTCTCCCTCTCTTCCTGCAAGACACTCCTCGAAACCCATCTGTTCTGTGGTGCATCCTACTTAACAAGAGCCACGCACCATGCTGTTTCAGCATTGTGCCATTCAGTGCTGTCCTGTGCCGTTTCAGCTTGTGCTCCTAAACTGCAAGCTCTTCCGGAGGGAGAGCCTCCTATTTATCTGACACAGTTCCCCTATTGTACTGCCCTATGTGCTTACACCACTGTAAAAACAACTGGCCTGAAGAGGAAATGCTGAATAACTAGGGAAAAAAGGAGTATTTTATTGCCAGAGCTTAGCAGGCTGATGCATTGTGTCTGCACAGCAATATGGTTACACAATTTTTACCCTCCACGAGTAGTGAGACGTTTCAGTGATGGCAAGGAGCCACCATTTGGGGAAACTGCGGTCAGTGGGGTTGTGAAAGCCCTGGTATCATGCAGGGTAGCGGTCAACAAGCAGGCATCAAGCCACGTTCACTAGCATAGAATCATAGAATCATAGAATACACCAAGTTGGAAGGGACCCACAAGGATCATCGAGTCCAACTCCTGGCTCCACGCAGCACCACACAAAAATCAGACCGTGTACCTGAGAGCGTTGTCCAAATGCTTCTTGAACTCTGACAGGCTTGGTGCTGTGACTGCTGCACTAGGGAGCCTCTCCCAGTGCCCGACCACCCTCTGGGTGCAGAACCTGTCCCAAACACCCAGCCTGACCCTCCCCTGTCCAAGCTCCATGCCATTCCCTCAGGCCCTGTCACTGTCCCCAGAGAGCAGAGCTCAGCGCCTGCCCCTCCGCTCCCGTCGTGAGGGAGCTGCAGGCCGCCATGAGGCCTCCCCTTAGTCGCCACTTCTCTAGGCCAAGTGTTCAAACCAAGTGACTTCAGACACTCCTGAATATCTTCCCCTCTAGATCCTTTTTATCTTGCACCCTTCTTTGGACTCTCTCTAACAGTTTTACCTCTTTCGTGTATTGTTGCCCAAAACTGCACACAGTGCTTGAGGTGAGGCTGCACCAGCACAGAGCACTGACTGTATGACAATGACAAGACAATCCCTTCCCTTGACCGGCTACCATTGCGTTACCTGATGCACCCCAGGGTACATCCTGTGCCCTCCTGGAAGGTTAAATGGCTGAAACACCACAAACGCCACAAATGTGCAGGAATGACACTGCAAATATCCAGGAATGACACGACAAATATCCAGGAATCACACCACAAGTGTCCAGGAATTGCCATGGGCCTGCCCCAGTCCGGCATGGATGGATTTTTCCCATCAAAGTTAAAAATGGATCTCATGGGGACACAGGGAGCCCCCTGCCAGGGCCACCTCCCCGCCACCTCCCCCACTTGTCCCACAGGGGCTGTACTTTATTGGTGCCTTTAATTCTTATTTTGCACGTTAGGGCTGTGGTATGCCAACAATGCTTCTTCACACGTGTGACCTCTGCCTGTCAGAAGGCTTCCTCTGTCCCCCGGGGTGCCACGACACCCCTCAGGCCATCAAAACCCACACAGGCGCTCCCTGCCCCGCCCCACCTCAGGGCCTCGCCCACCTCAGCGGGCACCCCCTCCACGCGGGCGCTGCCCCTTTAAGAAGGAGGCCGCCCGCCACCGCCCGCCCCGCTGTCAGCTCCGGGCTCCCGCCCGCCCGCGCCGCCGCCGGCTGCGGCGTTTCTCAGGTTTGAGCGCCCGCCCGCACGCACCGGGCGCTGCCATGTTCCGCCTGCTGCTGCGCGCGGGCCCGCCGCCCCGCGGGCCCCCCCTCGCCGCCGCCGCCCGCCGCCGCCGCCGCTGCTGCCCCCCGCCGGGCCGGGCTCCCCTCAGCCCGCCGGCCCCTCTCCTAGCGCTGCGGGCCGCCGCCGGCAGCTCGGCCAAGGTAGGCGGTAGGGACGGCCCCTCCGCGCTGTGCTCGCTGCTGGAGGTGGCACCACGGGGAGCCGGGGGCATCCTCGCGCGGCCGGGAGGCGTTGTGTGGTGGCTGGGGGCTGTTTTGGGGGCAGAAGGTGGGGTGTTGGGTGATGGGGGTGGAGTGGACCGGTGGTGGGGTTGTGTGGCTGGTGGGCTGCTTTCCTCGCCCAGCTGGACGGGGCCGTACTGGGCAGTGCAGTGATCGCTTTGCTTATTAAGCATCCTGCTTCCACACCGTCCAGAAACTGCCCGGCATGCGGCCCTCAGAGCACGGGTGAACGGAGAAGGAGCTGGGTTTTGGTGCTTACGAACCGTTTTGCAAACATGTCTGTGGGGCACCGGCCCAGGGGATCCTCTGAGGCACACCTGTCTCCGCGGGCAGTCAGCTCCTGTTTTCGTGGCACCTGAAATGAAATGTTTTACTCTGAAATCAGTCCTCGTATTCGGCTCCTTAAATAGATCGTGCTCATCGTTCTTTAGGTGACAAAATCACTGTACTAAAAGCTAAAATACCATTCAAACCATGCCTGGCTTTTAGGAAAATTGCACTGTTGAATAAAATGAGTGTGTTTGGCTAAGCATGTGGTGCTGGTTTTGGCAGTAGGTGTTATGAGACCGTTCTGCTTGGTTAATTCAATTAGTCCCAGTCAGTAACTTGGTATCTAAATTTTATGGAATGGAACTTAAAACCAGAATTTTTTCTCCTTCCCTCTAATAAAACTGAAGACTGAGAATGACTTGAGAAACACTGCTGTATGTCGTGAAGTAGCAGCCGTGTAGTACAGCCACAGTGTTACGTGGCTGGAAATACTTAGGTTATCTACATGTGAACCTTGTCTTTTGCTTAATGAGCTTGTTTTAAAAACAAGTATTTGAACATTGTTTCTTCATTTACCTTCTAGTATTAAATCTGGCTTAAGCAAAAAAAAGGGGTTGGGTGAGTTAGTTTTTTTGTTGGTAGTTTTTGTTGTGTGTTTTTTTTTTTCCTTTCTTTCTGGACATTTTTCTTTCTTAGTCAAGTTTCAGTTCTATTCACATACTGTCTTGGTTCATGAGCCAAAGTAAAAGAATAAAAATAAAAAAGTTAACAGTACTCATTATGTTTGAAAACTTTAAAAATACAAGAATCAGAGTAAATCCTAGCTGACAATCTTGCCAAGTCCAAGAATGAACCAAAAGCAGTAGCGCTCCCCTGGTTCTTCCTTTTGTCAGCAGACCTGCAGAGGGTTCCTTGTAGGAGCCTGAATGCTGGACCTCTTCTATCAGTAAGTTGTTAGCATGCTGGAATCAGTGTGGCATCGTGTAGGCTTCCAGTGCCACCAGTTGCCTAGCCGTGTTACAAGAATTCACTGTACAAAGCCAAGCTGGGTATTAGCAAAAATCTCATTGGCACCTCAGTCTCACCCCTCAAAAGCTGCATGAGTGTGCCGTGGCACCCGTTTGGATCAGATGGAAGGCTGGGACCATAACACTTCTTTTTAATGATGGAACCTGCATTATGTAAGAACTTGCACCAAGCTCAGTGCACCTGTTTGATGTGAATAGTTGGAAAATGGGAACTTGTATGGACTCTGCCTGCAGGCATCAGCTATCCTGAAATGAAAAAGCAAAAGCATGTAACTATCTTTCCCAAAGCCTTCCAAGCAGCACTGCTTCAAGCCAATTGCTTCATTCTTTCAAATCTATTCAACTGACTAGAATATAATATTGTGCTTAATGCTAATTAATATTTTGTTTTCTCTTTAGGATGTGGGTGGATCCCCTGAAAAGGCAGCCACAGATCTCAGCAGTGAAAACAAGAAACTCAATAAATCCCAGCAGCTGAAAAAAGTTTTCAAAGAATATGGTGCTGTAGGGGTTTCATTCCATGTTGGAATTTCATTAGTATCTCTAGGAATCTTCTACCTGGCCGTGTCAAGGTACGGTTTGACTGTATAACCTCTAGGTAATGGATTAGACAAGAAAAATATTCTACCATTGTGCTTATTTCTGGAAAGAGATTTGCTCTGTGCTTGTTTGAGCTATATACAGGAATCTTCTGAATTTTGAGTATTGATTGATCCATAAATTGATCTAGTCTCCAGTCAGGCATGAGTGAATATAAACTTGCTTGGTCATTCTGTGTAAGTTCATGGTCTGTGGTGGGCTGGTGAAAACAACAGAGTAGAGACTGTGCCAGAGTAACTAAAGAAGAATTTATTTTGTTCTGCAGAGATATCTTTTGTTCTCAAACAGTAGTATGGCCTGTAGAGATAGAGCCATATGAAAGTGCTGGAGCTTAGAGATAAATTTATTTTTCTGGGTGCTGAACTCCGTTCAAAATGCAGAAGGCAACAGCCACTAAAACAGAGGATCAGGTTAAAAAAGAAAATGCCAGATAACAGAGACAGGTAGGAAATGCTGAGGATGGTGCTGAATATTCTCCATGCTGTAGCTGTACAGCTGTATAGCTAAGAAGATACTTGACTTCATAGGGACCTTGGCTGTTACTGCTGGAAGAATTTGTTGTTTTTTATTATTTAACATTTAAAATTAAACAAATTCCAGAGTTGAAAGTATGCCATGTTAAATTCCCTGAGTAAACAATACTCTTAATTTATATTCTTCATTGTGCAGTTTTAAAATAAGCTAAGAAGTCTTATTTTCTTTTTCCACAGTGGTGTGGATATGACTGCAGTTCTCTTCAAACTTGGTTTCAGTGAATCATCGCTGCAATCTAAAATGGCTGCTGGTACAAGCACATTTGTGTTGGCATACGCTATTCACAAATTGTTTGCTCCAGTACGAATCAGCATTACTATAGTTTCTGTGCCATTTATTGTCCGATACTGCCGGAAGATTGGTTTCTTCAAACCTCCTACCCCAAATCCATGATAACTTCTTATTGTGTTTTACTCTTTTTTTTTTTTTAATGTTCAATATTCATGTAGCTTTTCAGATGGATACATTTCTTTAAAATACTTATTTGGATTCATGTTAATGCTGACCTTCTCGTGCATTTCTCACTTGTTCTTTCAGGTAAATGTAATGCAGTGAAAAGTGCTCTCCTTATCTTTTTTCCATTTGCCACCTCTTTTTTTTTTTTTTTTCAGAAATAGCTGTTAAAATATCTGTCTTCCACTGCAAGTGGTAATATAAATGCTTGACAATGAGCAGTCTTTCGAACACGCAGTTCTGGGTCTTTATAATCTAGTTTTTTGGACTATAACTTTTTTCATATCAAAATACAGCTGCAGCAGTAGTTTATTACTGTGTACTTACTACTGGGAAATAAAATAAGGTTCTTTTCCTAATAGTCTGTGGAATAAACAATATCCTACTATATGAATAGATCTTTTGGTAAGCAAATATATATTGGGATCTAAGGCAGTATGTGGGAGTTTATTTTGTTATAAAAGGTATGTTATGATCCCAGTCTTCCAATCCAACACCCATGCCAAGCTAACTTTAGTGAGTGTACCCATATGCTTAATTATTGCACAGTGATAATTGCTTTAGCTAGAATTGGTAATGTACTTCATGTACTTCTCTGAAACTACAGTTCCTTTGTGTTGCTTTCATGTTTCAAGATTTTGTTGTTTGAAAATGTGCTTTTCTGGCCTTCCTAAGGTTGGTGGGGTTTGTTTTTGTTGGTTTTTGTTTTTTTAATGCTATAAACTAAGAAATCCGGAGTTTAGCGAAATCAGTGTAACCAGAATTACCTCCTGTGTGAACATATTCCAAAGACCAAGTCAGATGCAAAGTATCTATGCGTTTTTCATGTACTGAGGTCTAACTTTTGTACTGGGGACATTTTTTATTTTTTTTTCTGAAAATAGACCACAGCTGCTTTCTGCTCCTGTGGATGAATCTCAGATCTGCGACTGAAGTCTGGACATTACAATTCAGAGATTATCAAGAGTAATTCTTATGCTTTTGTCTGACAGACTGTTGAATGTACCAATTAGAGGTGTAATACATACTACTCAGTTAACCTAAGACTGGATCTCAAAACTAGGTTTAACATTTAACATTAACTAGGCTTAACATTCCATGGTAAACCTGAGTTTTAGACTTAAGACTATGCTTCTGTGAGATGGCTGAAGACAGATCCAAGAGTCTTTTAGATCTCTTCTAGGTCTTTTCTTTTTACATTGTCTGTCTCCATCTTTATGCTTGTCACTTGTACCAAAGTGGCTCTGGCATAGAGCTCTTTGTACAGGAATCTGACTGAACTAAAATAGCAGAAAACTACCTTGGCCACCGAAGTTGTTTGTTTCTTGCCATGTTAGTGAATTGTGAAGAAGGAATAGTGTTAAGTCCCTAGAGAAGGAGGAGCAAGTCATTTCTCTTTGTTTTGTCAGCAAGCTGTTAATGCAGCTCAGACATGTTAAATTGCACTCTGACACCTTTACCATTCAGAAAGTTCAACCCAGAGACTGGCTGGGTGCTCTGAGGATTCTTGAGATCACAAGTGAACAAGCAGAGGTCACTTTCTAGAAAGATAAATTGCAGCTACATATGTACTTGCACCTCTGTACTGTTGCTACCCTTTGGTTCATCAGAGAACAGGGAAATTGGAAGAGACATCTCCTTCCTTTGTCCTGTGGAAGCAAGCTGTTATTAGAGCCTACCTCCTGAAAACTTTGACAATGGCTTTGTCACAGATAGGGTGTGTTGTTAGCCCAGTGTCTTAAAATCGAAGCGGCTGCCAGTGAGCATGTACACCGACTTGATCTATAATGTGTAGCATACACATAAAGACATGTTACGTAGGCAAACACTTCTCAAAATACTAACCTTTGGCAGGATATACTGAGAGTCAGCCTTGCAGTATGGCCTGCTTCCCTGGGAGCTATATGCTCAATCCTCTGACACAGCTTGTTGTGCCCAGCTGCTTGTTAGGATACAGAGCCAATGCTCCACTGTTCTGTGTGTAGGAGTAGCAGCAATCAGGTCCATTTTGACTAACTTATTTAAAAAATTAAAAAGACAGGATTTGTCCCATTCTATGCCTGCTTTCCTGTGTAGCTGCTGAAGCTGACAGCTTGTAGAGGGTGCTAACTACCTCGCTATCTAAACAATAATTAGAGTTTATTAGAGTTTGTTTCATATCAGCTTGTCCCTCAAGAAAGCTCTGCCTTCTACTCTTGATAAATCAAGATATTATATTGTTACTTAGATGAAAGTTTATTGCTGGGTGTTTAGTGAGTAAAAACCTGCAGTATCTACACAGCAAGTGAAGGGTTACTGTGTTGTTACATGCAGCCAACACTTCCCTAGCTTTCCAGGATCTACTGCATTCTGGACTGCGTGGAGATAGTGTATCTTAAGAGTAAATTTAACTTGAGCTCTATTGCCCCAATCTAAGAAACACGTTCTTTTCTACATGTCCTCTAGGTGTTCAGGTCACTGTTCTCTTATCCAAGGGTAACAAAAGGATTCCAGAATAATCAAATGATGAGATCCTTGTTCTTTATCTGATCTTTTTTTTAAAAAAAATGGGTTTTGTCCTAAAGTTAATAGAGAAGTTTAATAGAGAAGTAGGATACAGGCTTCTTTTCCAAAAGTATTTCTCTAAAACAGGAATTGTTTAAAGCAAATGCACCTAGAAGTTATTAAAAATGCATCACCACTAGAGCTTTTCTTTCAGTAAAGAAACAGGGCTTCACTAAGTCATGACCAGACTTCAGCTTACCTATTAATAAGATAAATAGGGTTGTATAAACTGACAATTTATGTCTCTGCAAAGTGTATTTTAAATTAATTTAAGAATATATTTTAAAATCTAGAATCCTTGCTTGTAAAGAATCATTTTTAAGTGGGTTGTAAAATAGTGAAAGAGACCTTAAGGTCTTATGTTAATAAAAATACAATAAATTGCTTTCTCATAGCATTTGCTTGAAGTGTTTTACTGGAGAACAGTTGGTTTGCATGTTTTGTTTCTCAAAGTCTTTCCTTGCCTACAAACAAGTTTCACCACAATTTGAGTCAGTTTCTTTTAAATCTCTATCTTTTAAATCTCTATCTTTTCAAAATGGCATTATATAATTATATTATATATGGCATATTGAGGGTCTTATGAGTGATACTAGAACAAAGCCTCTTTAGAACAAAGCCTCTTAATGCTATGCCATTTATTTCCTACCTTTTAATACTGTGTTGTGATTGAAGAATAGTAAGTAGCCACACCTCTTTCAAGAATATCAGCACTTGGAGCAAGCACATATCAGCTCACTTTTCAACCAAGAAAAAACCTTGCTCTGTAATCATGGATGTGAAGCCAAGCTGTACTATAGTATGACAGTAAATACAAGTGGTTTAGAGGGAGGCAGCAGAAGCAATAAGAGTACCATGCTGGTAACAATATATAACAAGTCTTTATTTTAAGAGTTGAGTGCTCACATTTAAGACAAAATTAGAGACAAAATGCATACATCATTTAGGACACAAATGCATTCACCTGACTCAGTTTCAGATTACACCACAGGTATGATACCCTTAGCAGCCCAATGAGTTCATAGGCAGGCATCTCTGGGATATTGCACTGTTCAATAAGACAGAACCACAACTGCCTCTTGGTATTGGAACAATGATCTATAACCATGACAGACCACATCATAAAGGCCTTGAACAGCATAATACTTAACAAACCTGGCCCACATGTAGTTATATTTCAAGTATATTAAGTATTCCACAACCTCCAGCTAAAAGTCAAATAGATTTACACTGCAATTTGAGTTCAAGATGACAACCAACCTAAAGACTTGTGTTCCTTATTGCCACTGGATTCCAAGACCTGCTTTTCTTATTGTATTACAGCAGTCACAGTACAGAACTCCGCTTGTTGATCCAATGAGATTATCCTTGTTAAGACTGTGTTCTGGGTGGGGCAGTAACATCACTCTTTCTGCTGTTGGGCAACTTTGTAGAGTTTGCTGTAATCCAGGGATGAACGAGTACATCCTTCAAGGGCATCCGATGGAATGGGTTATGCTTCAGGAGCTTTGAAATTAAATCCTTTGCACCTTCTGTTACAAAGACAGGATACTTGAACTCCACCTGGTAAAAGGAAACAAAAGATTATGCAAAGTTGTTTGGCAGTAATCAAAATTAAAGAGCCACAGGGCTCCGCCCTCCAAGGCACAGATAGCAAGGAAAGTTGTCAGCCTTGGGGGATGTGCACTTTGTCCCTGTTAAGATTAAGTAATTTCGTCGTAACCCTGATGAAAACAAGGTTCTTGCTGCATGTAGATGTTAAGCTAGTGTACTTTTCAGTTTATTTCAAATACAAGACTAGTTTGCTGGAACCTTTCTAGAGTACAGACCAGGAGAAAAAAATCAAGGTTGTGTGTGTAACAACACCTTGAACGTTAAATTTTATAAGCCAGAAAAATTAAAGACAGAAAAGACTACTTGCTTTACGAAGAGGTGTATATTCAGATGCAGGCAGAAACAGGACAGAAACAAGAAGCCAAGCAAGGTATCTTAAATCTCTTTAGGTAATTCTGGAGTGACTGAGGACAGTTTTAGCAGCCTAGTTTTGTGCACATCTCATTATGTCTTACTACAGTTCTAGTTATATATGCCCTTCCTCAAGGCAACTATTTGTTATGCTTTAACAAAAGAACTGAAAGCAAAATTCAACTAGTCCAAGTAAGTTGTGGCACATACCCTGGAAATAGCTCTGTAGGTTTCCTGGTATGTTTCTGCTTCAAAAGGTGGCTTCCCTACAAGGAATTCATAACACAGAACCCCCAAGCTCCAAATATCCACCTTTTCATCATGTGTTCTTCCCTCAATCATTTCAGGAGGCAAGTAGTCAAGTGTCCCACACAGAGTTGTTCTCCTGAAAAAGAAGTTACAATTTATCATTTACCCTTTATGGCAATTAAGATCTGTTCTAAGAAAGCTTAAATCAAGATGCTAACACCAGCAGTTATCTATACCTCAGTGCAGTCTACCCCAGATGGACTCAACAGCACTGGCATTCCAGCAGGAGGTTTTTGTTTCTGTGTGTTTTTTTGTTTTGTTTTGGTTTGGTTTGTTTTTTTTTGTTTTGCTTTCAAGCATTTGAATCACTGCAGTCAGTCTTGCCCTTCTTTTTCCCCTCCCACCAGCTCACAGGTCAGACAGGCTTCCTTTTTCAGGTGCCATGCAGATTAGTTAAATATACCCTAAGCATATTCTGTGTGTGTGGCATTTGGATGGAAGTTCTCATCCATCACCTCAGGGACCACTGCAAGCCTCCACCAGTACACTGCCCCTGACCCTCTTGTTTCTGGTTCAAAAAGTTTTGAACTACACAAAAAAGCAGAGGGAGTACTGTCTCACTTTGCCACACCAGTTGACTGTTAAGTCCCTCACTGCAGTAACCCAGCTCTTAAATGATATTTTCCTCCAGTATTTTAGGAAGTTCACGTTTGCCTTCATTCCATAACTAGAAGTTTAAAAAGAAATGTAGCATTTTCATTTTAACCACATAAGTATTTCACTGTATAACTTATGTATTGCATTCTTACCTAGAAGATGGAGCATGCACAGACCATCCAAAGTCAGCAATTTTTAATTCTCCATTTGAGCCAAGCAGCAGGTTTTCTGGTTTGATGTCCCTATGAATCACATTCTTCGAGTGGCAGTATGATAGGGCATCTGCTAGTTCTGTGATGTACTGCAAATAGAAAGAAAACAAATCTGTCAAGCATGAAGACACCAGCATTCTAGCTTTACTGGCTAGAGCATAGTATATTCTAGGCATAATTAGTGGTTTGAATTTGAGCAATGATTCCTTACACCCTTGAAGTCTGATAATACAGGCTCTGCCTGAAATGACCAAGCGCTTGTAGCATTGGGCAACGCTGAATGTTGTAAAGTTTAAGTAATGCTGTGCAGTAATTTGTCTTCTCAACATATTCCTGAATAGATTACAAGTGCATAAACAAACAAACAAGCATCTCATGAGTCAGCTTCACACAACTAACAATTTCATCTGGACAGCTTTATGCTTCAGGTACTTCAGATAAGAAGTGCAAGTGATGTACAAGCAGCTAGAACGACCTACAGTTGCAGTTCTTTGTTCATCAAACTTGGTAAGCTTCTGAAGTTCTTTGTAGACTTCTCCACGGGGTGCATACTCTAAAATAAGATAGACTCTTGTAACATCATGGAAGTAGCCATATAGTCTGAGAATATTGGGATGCCTGCAAGAAGATTTAAATATATTTTTCTTAACAAGGTATTTGTACAATATTTAGTTATAGGTACAGGACATATGATTTAACATAAATGCCACACAAAACAGTACAGTCCTGATTGCCATGTATTGCTTGCTTCATTGCAAACTAAGCAGAGGGAAGACTATGCTTCTTTAGCAAGAATCTTAGTTTCAAGTTGTCATGTGTTTAAAAAGAAATTGCTGTTTTTACTGTCATGTTATCAGGAACAAGCTCTTTTTTAATTGAGCACAAACTAAGCAAAGAGAAATAGCTTACTAATCTTTACCTAAGATGAGACTGTATTTCAACTTCTCTTCGTAGTTGATGTTCTACACCAGCTTCTTCAAGTTGTGTTTTAAATAGTACTTTCAGTGCAAGAATAAATTTACTCTGCTTTTCACGTGCTAGATACACATTTCCAAATTTTCCTTTCCCCAGAGGACGACCAATTTCAAAATCATCAAGAGACCATTGTCTTCTGCAAAAGGAGAGATAGTTAAGTTACAAAAGCCGATACCTGCATGTACAAACAATGTTCCTGTTCAGTAGATGCTTGATAATCTCAGCTAGATCTTGGGATTTAATGAAACACCACCAAGTGGACTAGATGTGTTGAGACCTCTGAAAAGAAGGGCCTGAAAGCTACTCTCTGGCTTCATAAAGCTTATGCACAGAAATACTATGATCAGCCACACATTACAGCAATAACAGAACTGTGTGTACCAAGCCAGGCATATTTCAATACACTTACGTATTCTGCATTGTCAGAATTGTTTTTAAAACTAGCCTTAATACAAGCCTAACTTTGTGCGTAGTTAGACTCCAGCCTCCTGCACATATAAAGGAGAAATATTTTCCCAAGAGTACACGCTATGATTAGAGCAGTGGTTATCAGAATTCTCTCGTGGGAAAAGCTGTTATTCATTTAGCCAAAAGCTTTTCTTCAGATTACAGTAAGTTCTTGTTCCTGAGGATTATCAGGAACAAGTAAACTTTCCTAGGATTTCATTATGAAATATTGCCTCTATGAAGCATTTGGCCACTGTTTTCAGCAATCGAAGACTGGAGTAGCCAGCAGCTTCACAGCAAGCTTAGTTGCAGCACAAAGTTCTGGAAGTTAAAGGCAAGTCTAACCCAACAGGACTCAGTCAGCTAAAGCAACTTCAGCATGCAACTTACTTTTTATTCTCTTCATTTTTCTTTTTTGTAGGCTCTTCATTTTTCTGTTTGGAGCTGCTTTCTGCCTCAGAACTTTTTGCTGTGTATAGATAAGTAGAACAACTTTATGAAACAGACCAATCAACACAAACTCACATGAGGAACAGGTATAGCCTCTGTGCAGTATCTACAGCAATTCATCTATATTCAATATTTAGAACTAAACTAGTGTAGTTTACTATTGGCAAAGCAACATAGTTAGAATTGCATCAAAGTGTAATTCCAAAAGTCTTCTTGAAATTAAACATCAAGAAGCTTCCCCCCACCCATACAATACCTTTGTGTATCAGATTAGCATGCATACTGGAGAAACTAATGCAGGAGTGCCAATTCTATTCATTCACAGCTGCCTGATGAGCATCTGTAAGCTTCCCAGAGGAGAGAAACACTTATATTGGCTCTAAATGCCTGATTCTGGCAACAAGAATAGTACAGTAACATCTATGCTATAGTACATGCTGCTATTCTGTTCCTGGGTGCAACCACTTATTTCTCTACATGACTGTCCCCCACATCATCAGCATGAGTTTTACATTTTCTTCACTGCGCTCTGCTTCATGGACATATCCCAAGTGTCACAGATGTATAAATATGTGTACATCATCCTCAGAATTACCAGATGCTGGAGCCTGTTGAGGTTTTTCATTGGTCTTGCTTGGAACCTGGGGTCTAGCCGTTGGCTGGACCAGGAATTTGGGTCGGGGCTGCTGTGTTGTCTGGTTGTTAGACAGTTTTTGGTTTGACAGTACAGACTTCTGCGATTGCACAGGAACTCGCTGGGCATAGTTTGAAGGACAGAGAACGCGTTGTGCTTGACCTCCACTGTTCAATAGCCGGCTCTGGGCAGAATGCTGAGACACAGGGACACGTTTTGGGCCATCCACAACAGCATTTGCAGTCTTCAGAAAGAAACAATTGTACATTAGTAATAGAATAGCACTATAACCTTTATGATCCCATACAGTAGAGTTGGGTGTGGGTTGTTGAGGAAGGTACAGGGGTGGAAAAAACATTAAGCAGTTTAAAATGAGATATTAGGGGATTCTGATCTTATGTTTTAAGAATTAAGTTTACCTGTAGAAAGCTGCCAACTTGTTAACAGCATGCTTATTTATAGCTGGCTACAGAACTTTTCCACACAAGTCTGAATACCAATAAGAGGTCATAAGCCATCAGACCTTTACTATAGAAAATATTTGCAACTGACATATGGTTTTAAGCCACTACTCCCTTGAGTGCTGTGCATTTTCAGATGCCTTGCACTGCAACAGGAGTTCAGGAGAACAAAAGTGTTTACTTAGTAAGGTTCAGTTAACTGCTTTTAAACTTTTCCTTTCAGTAGGTGAAGGCAGTCTACTTTTATATTTAAGAAATCCTTAATTGTTCTAGCATACTTTACCTAGAATTAAGTTCAAACGCTATTGATTGGCATCTCACATTGTTGAGATCTGATACATTTTTTTTCTTGTTCAACTCACAGAGAACCTATTAAAAAGGGGTTTTGCTCCTGCTGTCTTTAATCTTTAGCAGGGCGTGCTTGTTTTTAAGTTAAAAGAATAAGAGCATCTGCATTTCTGTGTCAAAGACTTGCAGTCACAGAGATCTTGAGTACTCCCTGCAGGGGCATGCGAACGTTAACGCAGTGCTTTCCTTTGGAAGCCACATCTCAAGTAAGTTACCTACTTACATTTACTCTCTAGCTAAAGAATCCTACGTTACACTTCGATTATTTTGAGGGTTCCCCAGTTCAAGCTGTAATAATATTACTATAATAATACTACTATAATAATAGTAGTAGTAAAAAAAAGTAGTGAGCCTTGGGCATTGCTCTCCAACAGAAAGACTGTAAGACAAAGTTTACTATGGCATACTGCACGCAGAAAACATTGTTTCAAGCATTCCTCCCCCTCTGTTACTTAGTAAAATTAATAGTAACGGTCACAAGAGCCTCAAAGTGCTTGATCAAGAGGAATACGCCTATGAATTACCTTAGGGACACGAACAGGGTTCCCAGAACGGTTCTCTTTTGTATTCTTGTCCATGGCACCTGAGGAAGGCAGGGCCTGCTTACAGCCTCACCTACAGGAAAAACACGGCGGATGGCGGGCAGCTCCATGGCGGAGCCTCACCTCAGGCCCTCTCCCACCTCCTGCCCGCCGGGGCCCGGCCTCCCTCCCCCACACACCGCAGCGCCTCACCCCCAACCCCACGGCTTCCCGGGCAGCCCCCGAGCGGGGAGAGCCCGACCCTGGGCCCGCTCCCGCGGCCCCGCAGCCGCTCACCTCAGGCCGCGGCCGCTCAGGCTGTTTGAATTCAAACGGCCCTCCCTTAAATACCCTTTAAACCACCGCCCCTCGCCATTGGCCGCCCTCCCGCCGCCCGCCCCCGCTGATTGGCTGCTTTTCCAGCGCCCCGCCCGCCGATTGGCTTCTCCCAACGCGCCGCTCGTTACCAGGCCCGAGCCTCGTCGCTTCCCCCCTCTGGCGCGCACGCGCAACGGCGGCCCTTCTGCGTATCCCGCGTCGGGCCGGGCCGCCCGCCCCGGGGGCGGTGTTTGCGCTACATGCGTATTTTACGTAGCGCCTGCCCGCCGCCGGCTCCTTCCGTACTCCAAGTGCGCGGCGCGGCGCCCCGCTAACGCACGGCGCTCCGCAAAGTCTGCCCGGCCGCCTCCCGCCTTACGCAAATCGCGTATGTCCAGACCACCCACCTGTGGCAACGCTACAACTGCCGCCCCCTCCCCGCGGGCACCCAGGCCTCGCAGCGCCCCGCCGGCGGCCGGGGGAAGGGCCCCAGGTTAGTCCCGCAGCCTGCGAGGCGCCGGCCTCCGCCCTCGCTGCCTCCACACGCACACGCACGCCCGCGGTGCTGCCACCTCGCGTGAAGCCGGGCGCGAGTGGGGCCGGCCGCCTGCCTTTGTGTGGTGGTGGTGGCCGCGAGGTAGGTGCCCCGCGGGTGGCAGCCCCGCGGAGCCGGGAGGGACGGGGCGAAGCAGGCCTCTGCGCCTCACGCTCGCCCCCGGGGCAGCGCTCCACGTGCCCTCGGCTCTTGAGGACAAGTGCGAAGGGGACGCCTGCCCTGGTGCGCCACGCCAAGGGGACGCTCGGCCCGCAGGTTGGTTTCTCCGTGAGGTGAGCGGTGCTGAGCTGCGGCCGGTGGCAGCCTCCAAAAGCCTGCGGGTCCTCGAGGAGCGGAGCCGGGACAGCGCCGGCAGCGGGTGAGCGGTGCTGCTTGTGAGGATAAGTGCGACAAGGAGCGAGGGGCTGCTCTGGTGGCTCGGTGGCCAACTGGCTGCGAGGTCTCGCTCACACCTGTGAGGAGGACCTTGGCCGGCAAGCGGCGGCCAGGACAAGGTTCGGTTCGTCAGGCCTCCGCAGAAGCGTGATCGAAGGCAACTTTTAACCAGCTCCGCGTCGCTAGGAACAAGTGCGAAGGCCGCTCCGGTGTGTTGGTGTTTACAAGCGGTACAGGATAGGGAAAAAGAAGATGTCAGGTCGTCGTGTCGCTGCGGCATGTGACAGGCGGCAGCTGCCGCGGGGCATGGGCAGCATGGCAGCCCCCCTCCTCGACCCGCGTCCGCTTCGACTGCCGTTTCTTGAGGCTGACGTGAGTAGGACTTCGGGGCGGGTGGCGGTGTGCTCTCGGGACAGGCTCAGCCTGCCACGACCAGGAAGTGTGGCAGCGCGCGATGCTCGCGCTGAGAGCACCGGGGAGGCGGGCAGCACCGAGCAGCAGCGCTGCCAACCAACTCCCCAGCCCGTTAATCGCCCCCGGTGCCCGCACGCCCGGTGAAGCGCCACCTCGACGCTTCACGGGGCCGGGACACAAAGGAATCCCGGCTGCCAGCCGCTCATCTCAGAACCCCAGGGCGGGCCGGGGACTGCCCGGGCCCTACGGGGGTTGGAGGGGGGGGGGGGGGTTGGTGCTGGGGTTCCCCCCCGGAGAGCTCCGCGCCCGGCCCCTCCCCGCCGCTCGGGGGCTCCCCGTGCGCGTCACGCGTCACGTGACCGGGGCGGGGGGGGGGTTACGGGGCGGGGGGGGCGCGCGCCGTGACGCTGCTGCGCTTGTCTCGCCGCAGAGCCGCCTCCCATCGATGTGCGGGCGCTCGATGCAGCAGCCCTCGCGCCGCAGCGTCCTGCGGGCCCGGCCGCCGCCGCCGCCTCCTCCCCTGCCGCCGCCGCCCATCGATGCGCTCCGCGCTCCGGTCGCCATCTTAGGGGCAGAGCGAGGGAGGCAGAAGGAAGGGTCGGTAGGTACCGGGCCGCTCCCCTCCGCGCACACACACACAGAGACACACACACACACACACACACACGCAGACACACGCACCCGGCCGCGTTGCGCCCCCCCACCGAAGCCCCCGCAGCCCCGGCGGGGCTCAGCGCCCTCCCCGCCCTCATTCAGTGCCGCTGCCCCACGCCCCCTCCCCGGCCGGGTATCGCCCCCCCGGGCCGGGGCTCTCGGGGCTGGCCGGGCGGGCAGCGGCTGCGGGCCGGGAGTCGCCGGGGGGCCGGGCCGGGCCGGGGGGCGCCGGGCTCGGCGCTGTGAGTGCCCTGCATGTTCCTCTGTGATCGCCTCCCGAGCTCCGCCCGCCCGGCTCCACCTGCCCGCCCGTGCCAGCACGAGGGATACCCGCAGAATACATTCGCTAGCTAATACCCTATCTTTTCCCTTCACAACGTTATTGTAGTTGTTGCTCCTTAATGCAGCTCACATTCCGTTTATTGGCCAGATTTTCATTTCTGCAGCAAATGAGCTCACTGGCTTTCTCCCATTTTCTTTCATTTCTCAGAATCTAACCTAAAAGAAGCTAATATTAAATATCTCTGCACCACAATTCATCAGGATGTGTTTTATTTAAAGCTTTTAATTGCATCATACAACTCTATCGTATATAATTTTTCTTGTTCTTTTTTATTTCAGGCCCCTCCAAGGCACTCCTTGCTCACAATGTATAGAACAAAAGTCAGCTTGAAAGACCGTCAGCAACTTTATAAATTGATAATTAGTCAGCTACTATATGATGGATACATAAATATTGCTAATGGTTTAATAAATGAGATAAAACCACAGTCAGTCTGTGCACCATCTGAACAACTGCTGCACCTGATTAAATTAGGTAAGGTGGGGGAAAAACGAGCATAAAAGTCCAGTATCTAAATCCTTAGATTAAATCCTTGTGAATTAAGGGTTTAGTGTTACTGAGAATAGATTTTTTATGCAAAGCTTATTTCTAATAATACCACAAAGTTTTTGTATATTTAGATGCAGCCTTTGTCTCCGTGTTTTAATTTTTTTAAGGTGCATTCCAGTTCTATGTTTCATTCTTGAGTATGCATTGAAAGCAAAACAGATCACTGAATGTTGTCAGAATGTTTGTTTGAACCTTTTTTAACGTGTTAGAATACCTGCCAAGGGTCCTCTGGGTGACTGACAACCTTCTAAAAATATGCTCCAGTAAGCAAGATCACCAAGTCCACAGATCTAATAGGAAGTTAGATCTATTACTAAATTGCAGCTCTCTATGATTGTTCCTGAAAGTGTTGGAGAGGGACCAAGTCTTTCCACTGGCCATCTTCATTAGCTTCTATATACCACTCTCAAGAAAATAAGCTTCACAGTCTGGGGTCTCAGCAAAGGTATTGCCTGTTCTCTCCCTATATCTTTCTCTCTGAAAGTACATCTGTGCAGCACGCAGTAGTCAAAATTCCTGAGCTGCTGTTGAAACAAGCTGTCTAGGTTATTGGAAGAGGCCTAGCCATGACAGCATGTCTTCCCTGTATTGTAACTGAACTGGTTCTGCTGCTTCAACTAGTTTGATTTACATGAGTATAAATAGGTGAAGCCGTGTGTCTGTCTGAAATAAGAATGTTAGACTCGCAGTTTGTAGATGAAAGCAGCAACAACTTTTCTGTTGAACTTGGTAACAGCAGTTAGGCACATAGCTGAAAAATTGCGTGTCCTGCCTTGGTACAACTTCCAATGCTGAACTGTCTTTGTCCTGTAGAAGCATCCTGCAAAACAAAAAAATCTGTAGAGTGGGTGTGAAGTAATAACTTCCATTAGCAATGCTAGGATAGTAGTTTGTGGGGTGGAGTTTTCTCCTTTGATGCAGTAAAATGGAAAGAAGAGTAATTGGTAAATGCTTCTATTCTTTACTTTAAATGTCACGTAATAGCGTTGGGGTTTGCTTCTCGCTTCTGTAAAAAGTTGACTATAGGCCTCTTTATGACTTCTGTAAGTGATTGTGTACCTAACAGTACTTAATATCGTACGATGTTTATGGTTGTATTTCCACAGTTAAGTTTAATAGAGCTGCGTTCAGCTTTGATAGAGCCAAACTACCTCTCATTCTTCATGAATAATATTGCTGTACAACTAAACCTGTTCCACTAGCTTAGCCTTGTTCAGCATGGGCTGTCTCTTAAAGCCTGATTGCTGTAGCTGTTAAAGTCTGTAGCATAGATCTAGACGTAGCCTATCTGTCTAAGGAAGAGGTGAACCTGGTTTATGAGTGTCAAATTCTCTCTTTTCAGGAATGGAGAATGATGACAGTGCTGTTCAGTACGCAATTGGACGGTCGGACACAGTAGCTCCAGGCACAGGAATCGACTTAGAATTTGATGCAGATGTACAGACCATGTCTCCTGAGGCTTCTGAATACGAGACTTGTTATGTCACGTCTCATAAGGGACCGTGTCGTGTAGCTACGTATAGCAGAGATGGGCAGTTAATAGCTACAGGATCTGCCGATGCCTCGATAAAAATTCTTGATACGGAGAGAATGCTGGCCAAAAGTGCTATGCCTATTGAGGTAAAATGTGACTTGAATCATAGCCACTTCATGAATTCTTGAGCTGCTGTCTGGGTTTCATGCAACGTCTGTGCCTTGTGGCTGGCTCAGTGAGTTGGACTTAACGTCTGTCTCACCATATTTCCTTTCCAACAGTGGCTCATAAAGTACCCTTGAAGAAAAGGAAGAAGACATAGGGCAAATATACTTGTGTGACTTCTTGCAGCAGCCTAGAGATCTGAGCCAGAAATAGCTTCTCATAGTTGTTGATAATTGCTGTGCTGTGTAAACACGGCTTGTCTTTGAACCCTCTTCTGGCCTCTTCTGAACCTACTTCTGGCCTCTACAGCATCCAGTGGCTGTTTCAGTACTGGTTCACAGAACGCATATTTATTTGCTTTAATTTTTCTCCGATACGCTTATCAGGTAACAATTTAAC
Organism: Cygnus olor; assembly: GCF_009769625.2. Classification (NCBI taxonomy): domain Eukaryota; kingdom Metazoa; phylum Chordata; class Aves; order Anseriformes; family Anatidae; genus Cygnus; species Cygnus olor. The sequence continues at coordinate 9,863,602 of NC_049184.1, forward strand.
AGTGTAGTTTTTCAGAATATGCACAACATTCTCAGGAGCATTCTGTATGAGTGAAAGTTGCCATTTTCCCAGTTGGTACACCTTCCCTTAATTCTTTTAACAATATAATATTTTGATTTGGACCCCTCATGAAGAAGGTGATATATTTTCTTGCATCAGTTTACTGCTGCTGATACTAGTTCATCCTTGAGCAAGTCCGTTGACCTTTGTAAAGATATGGGAAGTTTTCTGATAAGAATTTATCAAGTATAAAATTTGCATTACCTGTCAAAAGCATGTTCTCCCTTCTAACGCTAACTTGTTCCATGTTGCAGGTCATGATGAATGAGACAGCACAGCAAAACATGGAAAATCATCCTGTTATTCGGACTCTGTATGATCACGTGGATGAAGTTACATGTTTAGCTTTTCACCCAACAGAACAGATCCTTGCATCTGGTTCAAGGGACTACACACTTAAATTGTTTGACTATTCAAAGCCTTCTGCCAAAAGAGCCTTCAAATATATACAGGTTAGATACCGTCATCCAGTTCAGAACAACCAAAGCTTGTGTGTAATTACGGAGGTATCAGTGAGCTGAATTGCATGTAGGTGGTTAGGTATGTAGGAGTATGTAGCTAACAAAATTTGCAGACGTTGTGCCAATTCATGTGTTAAGAGTTTGTGCATAACGGATACATATACTTACGGTCTTCGACTCTCGTGTCTGTTCGCTTTTTGTTAATCTAGACCTAATCTAATATGGATAACTTTGAAGTCAGTTATGTTATCATGGTTCTAGAGACGAGTTTGGGATTATGTGGTGGTTTGACTGGCTGACAAAACCTTCTGCTACTGTTGTGCAATATCCCAAAAATAAATGGGCACAGCAAGCTGCTCTAGGAGAAAAACTGTAGTACATTTAAGCGTAGCCTGTCACAGGCTTTTTAATCCTATATGGAGCATTTTCCATTTTGCAGAAATACAGCATGTCGTGCTAATTGATGGTGTAACTAATTTTTAGCACTTTAATGCCACCAAAACTGACACTTACATATTAGCTTTTTTTTTAATAAACTTACACCAATTATGTATTTTTGATCAAACAGGAAGCAGAGATGTTACGCTCAATCTCTTTTCACCCTTCGGGAGATTTCATTCTTGTTGGTACCCAGCACCCAACTTTACGACTTTATGATATCAATACTTTCCAGTGTTTTGTGTCTTGCAATCCTCAAGATCAGCACACTGATGCTATTTGTTCAGTAAATTACAATGCAAGTGCAAACATGTATGTGACAGGAAGTAAGGATGGATGCATCAAACTGTGGGATGGTGTTTCAAATCGCTGTATCACTACATTTGAGAAGGCGCATGATGGAGCTGAAGTCTGTTCTGCTATTTTTTCCAAAAATTCAAAGTATATCTTGTCAAGTGGAAAAGACTCTGTAGCTAAACTGTGGGAGATATCCACTGGTCGAACACTGGTCAAATACACAGGTATGTATGTGGCAGGTGACCTTCCAAGTACCCTCTTTTTCAGCTACTGACCAAGGGGGGGCAGTGGTGGTATTGTCTGAAAGATTAAGTCTGTCATTGGTGAATACTAAAAGGTAAAGGGAGACTGCTTCTTTGAGGATAAATTACCCCATGTTTTCTAAAACATTTTGTGTAAACTACATCCAGAAGAGAAGCTGTGTCACCTTCAACCTGTTGAGTCTTTAGTAGAATTTTGGAGGCTTCTCTACCAACATTATGCCATTGCTTTTGGAGGGAAACGATTGCTAAACTAGGGAAAAGGAAATAGGAATGTGAATCCCCTAAAGATTAGAACACTTGTGCAGAGGGTTTTGTTCCTTAGTTTTCCTTTAATGTGTTTTAGAAACGATGAGTATTTGGGGGGAAGGTGGAAGACCTCATTGCTTTTCTTGCTGATGATCATCTTGATTTTTGGGGTTGTCAGTTTAAACTGCACCCTTGGTCTAGTGAAAAAAAAAAGGAAGGATCAAAAGTAATGCATAATCCTCTTTGGGTTAGAGTAGGCCTCTTGCCTGGAGAGTACCCCAGGCTGCAGGGGAATAAAATCCATGTTGGGGCAGTTAACAATTAGACTCTTGTGTTAAAAATGGTTCAAGTAAACCATGGCAATATTCTGAAAAATGTTTGCAGCTGTACTTTTTTGAAGGATGAAATTATGCACGAGGTAGCCACACTTACAGCATGCTGACAATACCATGCTTTGATCTCAGCAGGACTTGGGAAATGATGAAAGAGGGAAACTGCATGCAATAGCAGTTATGTGACTGGGGATGCTTTAGGGTGAAGCAGCAGTGTGCTTAAGTATTGGGAGTTAAACCATGACAGAGGAGCGGATGCTGAAAATTTTTTGTTTCAGCTTTTGGGATGTGTGCAGTCCTTTTTGTATGTTAGCAGTATTTTTGCTCTCAACCAGCAGGGTGCAGCACCTCCTTGATAAACTCTTGCAAAATACAAGGTAGAAAGTAGGTGTATTCCTTGGAAAATAAATGCCTACATATGAAACACATTTTATTTGAAGGGAGGGCAAAGGTATGGCCAAGGTAGGTCACACAATATGCCATAAGATACGTACATTTAAAAGGAAAATTACTGATAATGAGGATCTGTGTCTCCTGCTACCTGTGTTCTTTCTGGCTAGTTACAATTGTAAGCCTTGTACAAAGATGTAAGGTAAAACTGCTTTTTAAAGCTTACTGTTTGCACTCATACTGAGTGGTTGGACTTGATTGCCACAACTGGAGTGCTTAATCCTTCTGTCCTCTAAATTCTAGGATACACACTGTATATAGCTACAAAAGAATATCTGTAATTGATTCAGTTGTTCTACATGGAGTTGTATAATAACAGAGAAAATAAGGCTTCTTTTAATAGGCTGCAGCAATTAGTAGATACAGAAGGTTTACTTCTAGGTCTTTGCAAATTTCCTAAAAGAGATCCTATTTGAGTTAATATTTTCCTGCATATATTTAGGAGCTGGTTTGAGTGGACGGCAAGTACACAGAACACAAGCTGTCTTCAACCACACAGAAGACTATGTGCTGCTTCCAGATGAAAGGACCATAAGTCTCTGCTGCTGGGATTCAAGAACTGCTGAACGGAGAAATCTTCTTTCTCTTGGGCACAACAGCATTGTTCGCTGTATTGTCCATTCTCCTACCAATCCTGGCTTCATGACCTGCAGTGATGACTACAGGGCTAGATTTTGGTACAGAAGGTCAACAACAGACTAAGGACACCTTTTATAAAACAGTGATTATCCAGATTCATTATATCATCTTGTATTGATTGTACTGCCAACAGATGCCTAGATGAGAGCCACGGTGTGTCTGTTTTCTTGTCATTTTTTTAATTCTGTCAAACACGGCAGAAAAATATTGAAATACCTGGACTAAGTTTTGCCCCACGCTAATTTTTTTATTAGCGTGTGGGGCATTAATTTTTGTAAGTCATCTCTAATTTTACTCAAGGAGTTGGGGTGTGGAATAAAATGATCCTTGCAGGAAGGATTTTGTTCTCCTGTCTTTCTGAATCCTGCAAACGATAATGTGACTAGGTCTTGCTCAAACTGGGCAGTAAGAGCCAGTTTTGCTCTGCATTGTATCTGTGCAATCCCACTGAAGTCTGTTTAAAGAATGGATTACACAAGTAACAGCAGAACTTGGCAAATATTTTAATGAAGCCTTAAGCCGTCTTCAGTTCTGATTCATGCTTTGTAAAGCTCTGTTTTGTATCTTTTAGTCTTCTTTTTTCCTCCAGTTGGCCAAGTGGACCTTTGATTCTGAGCCAGTCTTGTGCTATAAGAATTTGAAACACAATTTTAAACTGTTTAGATGAATTCAAGCAATGGTGTTCTAGTTCTGATATTAAAACTCAGAATTGAAATCTTGTCTTCTTTGGAATTTATCTTAACGAGTGTGATCTCGAATTCAAGGAATATCCACATTGCAACTATAAGATGGGGCAGTGCTGCAGCACATGAACATGAGAATAATTTGACATGGACATCTTTAGTAACCCCTCAAAAATGGAAACTTGTAATTTTCATATATGTACCTCAGACATGTCACTTTGCTTCATTTTACTTAGAAATTTTCTGTTATATAGCACTTAAATGATTTTTTTTAGTTCAAAAACGCAGACTCACTGTTTCTTCTAATTATCTCTAACAGTGCAAGTTTCCCAGACCTTACCATATTCAACAGAAGTACAGATCCTTAAAAAAATCCGAGCTTAAACCTTCTGTAAGTTTGAAAATTCACTACTTATTCTTACAGATATTTTATTATCTGGCCTGTGCAGTTTTAAGCATGTTCATTCAAGTATTCTGTCTGCAGCTTAGTGGAACAGTACTTCTGAGCTTCATATGTGAGAACTTTCCTTTGGCCATAAGCTCAGCACTTGCTTTCATTAGCATCTTTAAATGTAAGGTTATTTTATTACTGCTTGATTAAGCGTTGCCACTGATTAAGTGTCTTGTTCAAGGGCTGATGAGGAGTACAGGTTTTGTCTGTATTTAAATAAAGATTACCTTTTTTAAAAGTTGTTTAATATATAAAGAAGGAAATGTATTAGTTTTATTTTCTACGTAACAAAGGACAAATTGAACGCTGGAAGGATATGATCTGGGGACATGTTACAGCTTGATGAATTAATCTGTTGTACTACATTTGGATCAGGCATAATCATAGACTTCAGTACAGAATATGGGGTGTTCCGTTTTCAAAAAATAGAGAATGAAATTTAATGTTCTTGAATGCTTCAGCTACGCAAAACAAATTTCCTAGGCTTAGCAATCCTCTTCCTCTGCCTCCCTTCGAGTTTCTAAAACTTTAGAAACGTGGGAGGCGTAAGATGGTGGTTCTGGTGGCTTTTTGTTGGAGGAACAAGGAGAACTGGAGCTTGGTGGGCAGGAAAAGGGAAGTCTTGACGCAGTTGCAAGCGCGTGCTATACTATCTCAGCAGCAACAGCCCTCCGACATTAAAACCAGTCAGCTAAATTGTTAGTGATAATTCTTTATTGGAGTGCAGCATTTGTTCCTATTCTGTTAAAGAAGCTGTCTGTAAGCAACTCGTATGTTACTGGTCTTTGGACTCTCTTATTTTTAAAACGCTATTTTGGTGTTTTAGATACTAAACCACTGCTGAAGTTGATAAGTTAGCAGCATGCTAGCTTTCACTTTGAGCTTCCTTAATTCCATTTAGAGATTTAATCTGTTAAAAACATCCTGAAATAAGCCCCTTTTTTTGATTTTTGTCTTTCAGCACTACTTTTTTAAAAGAATTTCAATGGTTGTTGCAGAGAGAAAATTGAGGTGCACTTGGCTGCAGGATGTTCATATTGATTTGCTTTAAATAGCTTGATTTCTGTAGGTAATTAGAGTAAGAGGCCTTGTTTTTCACAGTAGGAATAGTAAGTTATTTGCCAAATTAGTTACCTTGTTCCATTACTTATGTAGATGGTTTGAAAAATACAAGAGATTTTGAAGGGGTTCAGAGAGCAACGTGGATCTAGAATGACAAAATACAAAGAAAAAAAAAATCTGCAGGCTTTAGAGTAAATAGGATGTCCTCTACCTGAATAAAAATGTTTGTTTGTTTGTTTTCAGATAATTGGAGTCATGAATGCACGGTATAACTATATGAAAAGGCAGGTGACCTGAAACTACTTAGAGTTTGGGGAGCCTATGAGCAGCTGAACCAAGAGCAAGGAAGAAAGGTTAAGCACGTTTAGCCTGAGGAACTGCTATCAAACGTTCAAGGGTAGTGAGGGTACAGAGAATGTAGGTTAGGGAGGATAACCGATCTACCTTCTCCTGCCTACTGGAATATCTTCTCTGATACAAGGAGAGGATTGTTTTTAGTGTACTGAAATTTGAGTAAAACTGACGAGGCAAATTAAGCTTGCCTACAAGCAGACTTGTTCAGAGCTGTATCCAGTGAAATTACCTTCTCAAAGTTGCTGTTTGTTGTTATCCTTGTGCTCTAAGCTTCTGTTAATGCAGCTGGGAGGAAAAAAAATATATGCTCCAATATTTGGGTTGTTTTCAGGATGAGCGTTAGGAAGACAAAGACTGTTTCTAAAGGTTTACCTACTCTTAAGTGATACAATCATACAAGCGGTTTTTGCTGAACCTCACCACTGCTCTCGAGAGTAGACAAATCTGATGGTGTCTGTCAATCATGCATATTACTAGCAGCTTCAGAACAGCTGTTTATCTTAACGAAGGTTACAACCCAGCCTTGTAACTATGTTTGATTTCTTGGGGGCTAGTGTTAAGCGAGTCTCCTGCTTTTGGACTAACACAGCTGGTAAAGAGAGCATCCCTGCTGCTGTTTTGTCCATGATAATAGCTAGCAAGCTTAGTAAACCTCTTATATGGGAGAAAACATCTATTTTTGGCCGTTTTGGTAAAACATCCTCTACCACTGTCTACATTTCTTCCTTAAACAGCTCAGTGGGATTCCGTGGGAGATACCATGAGATATGGTGGGAAAGGATTTGGGGGCTGTAGGAAGCCTTCTCCTGGTACTCCTAAGTGCTCCTTAGTATTCTTTAGAAAGTGAAGAGACACCTGCCTGCTCAAGTACAGTAATTAGCTAACCCTGTACCGTTGTTTTTCAGACGCTGTTTTTAGGACCTTCTAGAGTCTGTCTGCGGCTAACAAACTCTGTAATTACCCTGGTTTAAGCTCTTTGCTCCTCAAAGCTTGAAGGCAGCTTTGCTTCCAGGAAAAAAAGAGGAAGCAAATGTATAAACAAGCTTTTGCAAAACCAAATGCTTGCCCAAGATTGTGAGTTGCCATGGGTTCAAGCACATGCCAAAGAGGCAGCAGTGACCTGACGCCCTTCCAAGAAAAAGGGATCTTCCATTGGAAGGCAACTTAGACTCCACTGGCGAGACTCTTGTTGACCAGCAAACACCAATTTCCTCTCTCATTCTCACAGTTTAGGCAATCCTCCTTTGGCAAAGGTATGCCTTACCATGCATTCAGGGTTTGATCTCTTTAATCCTTGCATTACAGAAGGTAATCTCTAATCAGCAATTGTAGCAGCCCAGCTGAGGCAAGAAGCAGTGCTGGCCTGTACGTTGATGACAGCCTGTTTCACTTGGGAAGCCCTTAGGAAGGGAGAGCTTCAACCTGCCTGTCACTTTGCTTTGTTGGAGCACTGGTTTGAAATGAGGCAAGGAAATACAACCACAATTTACCTACTCTTCACACAGGAGTGGCTTGAAATGAATATCAGTTCCTCTACTAATCAACAAATTCCAGAGCAGCTGCTTGCCCTCCCCCAGTTTCGCGGTCTGTACTCCCAGTAGCTACATCCCGCTGTGCTCCTTTGCTCACAGAGGCACAGTCATGCTCGGGATTTGTCTTCTCAAGGAAGTCTCCATCACCTGCCTGAAAGTCAGTTGGATGCATCTGGTGTATAACTGGCTCAGAAGAATTCATCATGAAAACGTGGTGAGGTAATGCCACAGCTAATGCATTAGGCCAGCGAGCTGTGCCTAGCCAAAAGCCAAGCAGCTCTGGAGACAAATCTTAATCGTGGGTTTGTACCTTGGCCTGCCAGCACTCCTTGGCACCCTGACTTGGCAGTCAGTAACTGGCACAGGGATCCAGGGAAGCTCGTTCCTAAAGGGGCACTGCTGGAATTTGGCTCGCTTGCTACCCATTGAGACAGATTTCAAACTTTCTGCTTAAGAGGGCAGAGTGATCTGGGGGAAATATCCCTCATTTCCTGGACACAGAGGCTGCCGTGTGAGACTGAATCCCAGGAAAAAGCAAAGTGTAATAAAGGAGAATTAGTTGAGAAAATTGCACCTTGGGATAGGAAGTTGTCCATGTGGCTGGAACAGGCCCTTCAAATGCTGCAGCAAAACTGCTCTGCTCGCTGACCAGGGCATCAGGATGATCTGAAGCCTGTACATTTGCTTTCCGTGTATGTTTAAGCCTTGGTGCAGCTAGGAGAAGTCTTCCACATATAATTCACACCCAAGTATGTATGGAAATATATAAGATTTTCACAAGCTCCTTCATATATATCAAAAATGGTGCCTTAAATGATGAGACAGCTTCGGAAAGCATGCAAAATGCTGGCTTAGAAATCCTGGATTGATATGACTGTGGCAGTCTTATTTCCATCCAGCATTGTGCAGCCTCTTGTGGTATGTAGTACTCTTGTATTCATTGCATTTCTAAAAGAGGAAATACAGGAACATGTAGCAAAAAAGAAGGGTGAGACTTCTGACTGCGGTTAATTGCGACAAGTTGGTGACAGAGAGATCAAGGAAAATTCCACTTGCAGACAGACTTTTCTCTCAGTTCTGAACGCTAATAGGGTTTTTCTGCTTTGTTTTCTTTTCTATTTCATCTTATCTGCTGTGGCAAAACTGTCTTTCATGAGAATCTTTTGCACACATTCCTAAATGCTTTTAAGGGTAGAGCTGTCAGATGTCTTTTCTTGAGATGTAGTTCCTGGCACACAGTGACTGTGCAAAGCTGAGGGCTCTTCTCCCCGCAGTAATTATCTGTATTGCTCCAAGTGACGCTGGTGGTGAATGACAACTATGGATCAAAACATAAGCAGCAACAGAACTGCAAAGGTATGCCTGTTGGTTTTTTTTGGTCGTTGTTGTTGTTATTGTTTTTGATTTGAGTACAGCACAGAATTAAAATATATATGTTCTAGAGTAAGGTTTGACATTTTGAATTCAACAGTAAGGTTTGACGTTTGAATTCAACATTATGCTATGTGACGTTGGACGTGTTTGTTATTCTCATCCTGAGGGATGAGGGAGGGCCCTTAGGATGCTAACGTACCTAATGCCTCCGTGCTTTTTGTTGTGACAAAGCCATTAACTGGAAGAAATGTCTTCTTGAGGAGGACTCCAAATAAAGCAAGATTCCCAACAGCAAATACATGTAAATAAGCTCACTTGTGAAATAATAAATATATAACCACAAGGTTCCATCTGTCTTCTTGCTGTTCTGTAATAACATTTTTTACGCTGTTATGTTGCTCGAGACTTAAGGGGATACTCCAGATGAACAATTGCATGATTAGATAATTTCCCTACATTACATGTAAAACAGGAAAAGGTTTAAAATATTATCTCTGATTCTTTTGAAAGACTGAAACTAGTTGATGAGGTTTTCCACATTTACTTATATATTCAAATTGTACCTAATATATATTTTTATATATAGAGAGAAAACAGCCTGCTGCAGCTGTAAGGGTCAGAGAATGCTGAAGTCTCAATTCCTAATTCAATGCTTTGATTATCCTACTGTCTGTGAGTCTGAGAGTCTACTAAGCAGTGTAATTCTTTTCACCATGGTCTCAATATTTACTGTAAAGAAACTGCTGCCTGGAAATTTGATACAAAACTGGGTGTGCGGGGGGGGTTAGTACTATCTCGATGAGCCATTCGTTGCACTCCGAATTTTCCATTGAGGCATGTAAAGGTAAGAGGACAATTGTGTTAAATCATCAGAACCTGATGCAGGACATCTATACAAAGAGCGTGTCTATTTCTGGGAATGCTATTTTCAGGTTTTCTAAATGGCTTGCTGATGGCTAAATAAATGTAATGGTAGCAAGCTGGTTCCCAGTTCTAGTCTGAGGACCTTAGAAACAGCCACACCATACCCAGCCAAATTCAGGGGCAATAGTAACTAGAAAGAGACAAATTTCTTTCTGCTGTATAATTTATGAACTATTTAGGAGGGAGTATCATACAGTACTGTTCATTATAATATCTGAATGCTATGCTTAGTACTGAAAGTCAAAGGATGTTGTTTTTCCTACTAGCTGGACTTCTTGAAGTACCACCAGTAGCTTTCCTATGACAGGTGATGCTTTGCCATTACTGCTGTGCCCCAACTCTTCCATCTCCACATGGAAAACCACTTCTGAAAATGAGTTCAGTCTAAGATCACACCCAGAGAAATGATGTTATTTCTTCCTTGTTGCACCTGCGACAGTCTGCACAGGAAATGTTGCACATCTTGGTGCAATTTAAAGCACGTTAGCATGACAGGCTGTGCTTGGGAAATAGCTCTCTCATTGCTGGACAACATTTTCTGTGCTGCTGCCAAAAGAAAAACAGGAGCATTTCTTCAGCACGTGTTAAGTTGATCTGACATTTTCCTCTCCTTCCAAAATGCTCAGTTTATATATTCCTGTCTTTTCCACAAACAAGTGCGTGAGTGAATGCTTGTTTCTGCGAGCTCCTCTGCACCTGGGGAATAGGGATACCCACAGCCCTCAGTCTCCAGGGTGCCTGCTGCCACCCACCCGGACTCCATCGCAAACCTGGAGCAAAGACATGCTTCAGACCACAGCTAATACATTGAGCAGGGAGTTATTTAAACAGCCAAGAGGAAATACAAGACAGAATGGTAAAGTCTCCATTTTTCTGGGCCTGGGGTACTACATTTTGGGCTACTCTCAGGGAAGCAGTCAGGTAGAAGCAGACTCAATGCCCATCTTTCCTGGGGCAAATCTTAGAGGTAAGACTGCCGTGGGCAAAACAGCTTCAACACAGGGAATTTTTGCATCATTTAATTTATTGCCAATTAGCCACACTTCTAATCACAGATTTGGGTATTGGGAAAGACAAAAACCATAGACAATTAAGCAAGCAGTTACATAAACACCTCTTCTCCCCCTTCTCAATCTCAACGTGCCTTGGTTTTGTGCGGGGCAGACTCATTCCCCCAGCCCCTCTCAGCGCAGGGGATTGGGGCTGGGGTGCGGTGGTCCCTGCCTCTGCTCCCCGACTGCCCCAGCGCGGGTCACCCGCAGCCACAGTCCCTTGGGGTGTCCCTGCCCCAGCACGCCAGGGATCCTGCCTGGGATCAACTCAAGAGAACATTTAATTGTATGTGAAGGCAGTTTTGTGGCAGTGCTGTTACTCGTGTTTCTGGAACACCTCAAACGCTGGTGGCACCTTGGAAATTCCTGGGTAGAAAACGAGCGCCTGTTCTTTATCTTCTGCATGAAGCGGGGTGTTCAGGCTAATAAAAAGGCTGGCTGCCAGAAGGAAAGGAGGAAAGAAGGACCCCAAAAGTATTCAAATGAGTTGTGCTGACGATTCTCTCTCATTTGGACAACTGCTTATCTGCTACAAGCCCTAGCCCAAAGGTGTGGATTTTGTTCAGAAAGCATTTTCAATTCAACATTTAGCGTTTAAGATGCATTGCGTCTGAGCTAAGTGATTGTGGGTGTGGGAGTGAGTATCTAATTTCATCTCAAAGCTGATGTGGAAAGAGGAAGGAAAACGCTGTAGCCAGAGAAAAAGCAGTGAACACAAAAGCAAAATTAGTAAAAGTGTAAAAAGCTTTGAAGTTAAGAAAGATATTAACAAGCACAAATCAGTAAAACCTGCTCATTTGCATAAGAATAACCTGGACGGAGCTCCTGCTGAGCAAATAGCAACTATGAAAAACTTTAAATAGCAACTATTGTTGAACAACATTAAACAATTTCTAGTAATCGAAGAAACAAAACCTTTCACCCACAGTTAATGTTTAGCTCTCCTCTTCAGGTTTTATGCCTCTGAAGAAAGTGATTATTTCGCAGTGATTTCCATAACTACAAATAAGATCTGTTCAGTTTGTGAGAAACATGAAAATTTCAAGGTTTATAATTTATTTATTTTTTAATACAATATAACAGCAGTAACAAATGATGCTGCAAAATTCCATAAAATCACTTTCTGGTTCATCCCCACCACCTCTGTTTGTCTGCTAAGACGCAGTTGTAAAACAGAAAAGGCATTTCCCCGGGGGGGCTCTGCAGGAGGGACATCTGGGTGTCCTGTAGCAGGCCATCATTAACATCAGCAGCTGCAAGCCAATTGCACCATGGAGATAATTTTGCTACGTAATTAACTCCCTTCGTTCCCAATAGCTGCTCTCCTCCTGAGCTCCTAGCAAAGGCAGTGGTAGGTGGAGGGAGGCTGAGCGTTTGCTTTCCAGGCTTCCAGCCAGCCCCTGGAGGACTCCTGCCTGCTCTGCCAAGCTGGACGGAGAGAGAAAGGGCTGGGAGAGATCACATCCTCCCGTTTTAGGTGATGGAGTAACAGGGAAATAGGAGACAACAGAATGAAGGTCAATGTAAGTACTAGATTATTTTATTTTTGTTGCAATGAATTTAACTGCATTGTTTGTCTCAGTTGTAACAAAGGCATGTCTGGCATAAGACCTGGATCTGCCTGGGCTGCTTCTCAAAGCACGCTGTTGATCTTGTAAATGAGTTACTAACAAAATACAAGGTCTTATTTTTTAAAACACAATCTGAACTTAGCTGGGGAAAAAAAAATCTTTTTTTTTTTTTTTAAAGAACAGTATGTCTCAGAAGGGTGAGCTTTTGCACCATGAATATTAGACAGTAATGTGCCTTACTATAAAAAGTTATAGTGAATGACACTGGTTGGCTATGAGGATGCCCTTTGCCTTCCTCATCTGATTGGAAATAATGTGTATAAATAACAACAGTTTCAGTTCTACCTCCCAAGAAAGAGGATGCTGTATTCTTGATGTCAATCTGTTACCAATTACTAGGATATGAATAAAGAAAATATTTTAACAGCTTGAGTCACCCCGATGAAGAAATGTAAGGTCATTTGAATGCATGTCATGTGAGTATGGGAAAGTCTGTGCACTCTAGGATAGTGATTGACTACGTCCTACAGATCTTCTGCAAAGAGAACTGAAGCTCAGAAGAGGAAAGGAGTGGTGACTCTATTCATTTTTAGGAAATAGTGCTTTGTTCTGGGAGAAGGGGGGAGTAAGTGGATGGACCAAATCCCGTTTACAGTTACATGTAAGTGTTTTGTCCCAGACTTCCAGAGCCATGCACGTGCAGACAGCTTTAGCTTGCTTTGTGCTAAGCAAAATTTATTTGGCTGTGAGGCTAAATGAATCTTTCAGTCTGGCATTACAGCTGATCTCTGGCAGCTGCGACTCAGGGCAGGGACCTACGCAGTCCCCATGTGCCCTGAGTTAATGACAGCGCGGCGGCAACGTGCAGCTGCTGCACGGGAGTGGTGCTGTGCCCCAGTCATCGGGGCTGGTGGAAATCCACCTACTCCTTTTCATTGAGGAAAGTTAAAACTTCAGAGAAATTAAATTTTGTTCAAAAGGGTTGTTTTGGAGGAAAAAAAAAAATTGTAATTCTTGGGCAGATCACTTCAGTGAGGGAGACGGAGGAAGCCAGAGCATTTGGGAGTTGCAATGTTGCTGCTGATTCATTATGAATCAGAGAGAGCAGCCTCCTGGAGCCTCTGTCACTTCTGCTGCCTTCATGGCATCAGTAGAATCACAGAAACTGCTGCAAGTCAGGCAGGGGGCAGGGGTGGCATCCCATCGCCCTTGTGCACTCAGGAGGAAGAATATACAGCAGTCACCGCAAATGAATAACTTTTCTTTTGTTCCAGACAACTTATCCTAGGAATTTCTTGCCCGTTCCCTGGGCAGGCAGAGGACAGCATGGACCCTGCTCCAAGGAATTGCTGTTAAGCTGCTCTTTGCTTAGAAGTGCTTGCTATGTCTTCAGGTCCATGTTTGGAAATAAATTTTGTAGTAAAATGTAATTAAGATACGAAAAGGTTAGAAAAGTGCAAAAAGTACATTAATTGGAGCATATGAGCAAAAGCCTTTGGGTAGTAGGAAGAAACAAAATCCAGAAATATGTGTATTCATTTCTGAAATATCAGGAAACAGCAGTTTGTTTTTCCTTTAATGTGGGCATGAGAGCCCATGTGAAAACACTGAGTGGGAATGAAGTCCTGATTGCACGCAGAAGGGTGGGCGTGTGTCAGTTGGTCTTAGTACAGCTAGGCTTTGATTAGCAACACTTGTGGAGGAAAGAGTGGTTGGGGGAAATTAACAGAACTGGCCTGTAATTCCTACCGCTGCTTGGCTGATTAAATGTGAATCTGCAGAAGTTTCCATCTAAGTTCTTAAAAATCAGTTCTTTATTTCATCAAAAACTGATTTGACCACTCAGGACTTAAAACCTGACGATCAGCATGTGTTTCCACCCTCCAAAAATCAAGTAACCCATTGAATAGGCAATAAAAGCAAGTCCTGATATTCATTCATTCCTTGCTCATACAAAAAGATTTGATATTCTGCATAACAAGAACAGTCTTTTTTTCTGAAATAAACAAACAAAGGCAGAAGCACCTTCTGCAAGCCGCAGATTATCTTGCCCATCAAGAGGGCCGTACGAACCCCGCACCCAGAAGGAGGCCACGTGCCTGTAGAGAGAGATGTGAACGCTTAATGCAAGTGCTTCTCCCGCATATGTTGAACATGCGAGCTCTGTCTGCAATTAACTGACTCGGGTAAAACTTAAATTGACTAAATTGGCCTGCCCTTTGAAAGGGACTTAGTTGGGAAGCATGTTCCCAGCTAGCAGGGCAAGGGGAATGTTTATTTCTTCAGCTTTGTCCAGAGGTGAAGAGATTAACTGGAAATGGTTCTGTAAACATGTCAGAGGGTGTCACTGAGGCATGAACATAGCTGTATAGCAAACACAGCCCGCTGCCTTGAATGGTCTTTTCCTTCTCCTCAAATACTTAAGTCCTTTTTTTTTTTCTTTCTGCAGTAAAAGAACTTATAGACTTTTTGAAATGTAAAATGAAGCTACAGAAGTTGGAAAAATGTTTGTGTTCATCCACAAGAGAAGCTTCCACAATAAAAATTATCTTGTTTAGATTATCTCAGTAGGTCTTTTAAGAGGCAAATTTAAGAAAATAGATGAAAAATATTTGCTTTTTTAATTGAAAATGAAAATACCAAGCAGGACTAGAGTACCTATGGGTCACAGGAAATATTATGTAGTAGTACTGGAGTTTCCAAATGAGAACTGAGGGGAAAGGGAGTACAGAAATTATTTTAGCAGACTTGCAGGTAAGCAGCTAAAATGATTGTTTGATAGTTGTGAAGGATTTCGTCTAGCAATGTTTGCATGTGTTCTGTTTCATATTGCTATAGGCTGAAGATACAGACTGGGATAAGAAAGCGGTCAGGATTGCTTAGTAACAGTAAATATTTTATAATGTTCTCACGTTGTGGGTTGACTTTTTTTTTTTGCCTTAGCACAGACATTCATCCTATACACAGAGCGCAGATGCCAGCCTATGTGAGTACTCCAGTTCTGAGGCTATAGGAATTGTTTACCATAGAGTTGTACAATTTTGTACAATTACTAGCTTTACTTGTTCTTTTTTTTTTCCTTCCTGTATTAACAAGCATGAGTTAACAGTTTTCATTCTGAAGCCTCTCAAGTGTTGTTCTGTAGTGGGAGCAGGATAAG
This sequence comes from Cygnus olor, assembly GCF_009769625.2. NCBI lineage: Eukaryota > Metazoa > Chordata > Aves > Anseriformes > Anatidae > Cygnus > Cygnus olor. Next base: position 9,878,951 of record NC_049184.1, read on the forward strand.
GACGTACAAACTATAAAGATGCAAAAAATCCAACCTAAAGGGCAAGTTCCTACCACGATCTTGTATTAGATGAATTGATCTAAAATTCAGTAGAAGTAGGTGCACTTCCAGGTACACAAGAACTTTTCTTCACACCTAGTTTAGTCGAGCCCATGTCACCAGAGCTCTTATGCAGCAAAGCTACTCGCTATGGTTGGCTCAATATATGTGACTAATTTACGTTGTGGTTACAAGGTCACAGAATCCTGTATGGGGGAGAGCAACAACTTAGAAAGAGGTTGCAGAGGATGCAAGCTCTGTTTTCTAGATCTGTGCTCTGTCGTCATCTTGATAAAACGTGCTTAGTGAGAGGGAAGAGTAACAGCACTGTCTGCCAAGGTGCTTTCTCATGTGGTGATGCACTGTTTTTTAAGATGTTCTTTATCTTACAGTAGGTCTGTGGGTGTTTTTTTTAGGGCTGCTTATGGGATGACAGAGAAGAAGCAACAAACACCAAAGAAGAAAAACACTTTGATATCATCTACATAGCTTTAGAGCTTATTACATGCTGGTCATTGCAAGGACACATTAATGAGATTTCATAAAATAACGAAGAACTACACACAGCTGGCCCGAGATGGCATTTTGTGGGTGACAGTGTTAGACAGCCAGTGTCCGCTCCTCTGGTAATAAAGAAAAAATGCAGATCCCATTGGCCCTGAAGCACAGCTTCCTCCTAGCTAAGCATCCCATAAGGTCTCTGTGATCCTGGGAATGCGAGGCTTGTTTATAGTTAATGGCAGGTCAGAAACGTTTCTGCTTACATGACAGAAAGGGGCTGCCACAGTGATTCTTTACATATGTCCTAGGCAGCTGAAAGTGCAGATAGGGCCCAATTTCTGAGAAATAACCTCGCATTAGATAAGGCAGAGCCTGCACTACAAATGACCTCATTCCACAAAACCCTGGATATGCTTGTTATACTTTGCTAGATGTGTTGTTGGATCAGATGCTCACCTGCTATAAACATAACCTTAACTTTTATCCACAGAATTGCTCCCACTGTTATTGCGATCACAAAATAAACTGGCTAGGATGACTTCTCAATAATAAGTGTCTCAATAAACGAGCCATTTGGAAGAGGTCTGGCATCCAGCAGCTTCTCAGTAACTCCCTCTGTGTCATAATGTGAGCAGATGGAGCCCGGAGGATGCTGAGCTGTGGGGCTGGCTGGGGCCTGGGCGCTGGGAAGGGAACGGGGCTCGGACGGGCAAGGGGAAGTTCCTTACCCAGCCTTGCAGAGCTTTGGTTTACTCGGTGTGACTGTACCTTTCCTGTGGGAGCATTGCTGAGGATTTAAATTCAGTGGAACATGAGCATAAACAGTCTGGCATTAATAACTGACCCAGCTTAGCTGCCACTGTAGGTTTCTCTAGCGCTGTGGAGTTCAGCACTACCTCAAACTCCACAGAAAAGCAGCTAATGCCTAGCGTGCTCTCTGCTGCCAGAACTATAGCACTTTCCACGACAAAAGCGAGCTAGCTCAATGCTTTCCTCCTGTATGCATATCCAACAAAATAGCTAAGCACATAAGCACCTGTGATGTTAGGCATCTCCGGGAGTTTGAATTTTATTTTGCCAGTATTAGGCTGATCTTCAACAGTTGTTTCAGCATCCTGGGCTCGTACACATTGAAGCCATAGCTGGGACTCCAAAAAGCTAGCAAAACTTGTACAGTTTCCATACCACCAGGTCCTGAGAGGCTGGTAAGTAACCAGAATGCTCAGAAAGGAAGCAATAAAGGGGACTTACTACTCCTGTAAGTAGAGGAACAAAGGGCAAGATATGAAGGCAGACCTGTTTGACCTGTTGGTTTTTCACATTGTGAAGTTGTTCCTTCTTCTGGTTTCTTGGCGCTGAGCATTCAGCAGAAATTAAGTTACTTCAGTGGTGTGGTGTGATGCTGCTTGGATTGGATTTACTACGTGCTGCTGCAGCTTTCTGCCAGGTTGTGGACACTGAGAGCAGGCAGAAGAGTCTGCTTAAAGGAAGAAGGTGGTTGTGTGTTTTGTGGTTTGGTTTTCTTGTTTTTGCTATTGCAGTGTGAGATGAAGATGCAAATAGAAGATTACTTTTGAAAGAGTTTTGCCTGGGACCTTCCTTTAGTTTGGTGGTTACAAATTACTAATATTCTTACCCATTTCTATCTTTTATAAAACTCCTTCAGAGACTAGTTCCAAGGCAAAAGGAGAAGAAATCTTCATTAAGATACCTGAGTTTCTCTGCCCTTCTTGAAATAGAATTATACAGTGTATACACTTACACTGAAACTGAGAATGAATGGAGAAGGCTTTCTCTCAAACTCTGTCACACTGACCCTATGTCCTGAAATGTGAAATTTGATTTAGCACTGCCTTAGGTGAAAGAGCTTTTCCATTTCATTTCTCTCTCTGACAACTCAGCTGGCCAGCAGAAGTCTGACAGTCACCCAAATCATTCATGTTCTATAGTCTGGAGCTTGGAGCTTGTCCCCATTGCTTCTCTATTCAAAGTCTTAATTTTCCCAGGTTCCAGCCTTATAGATGGGATACAAGATGATCTAAGAGAACCGGCTTGTCGTTCTAGCTCGGTCAGATATTTCCAAAGTTTCCTTCTACTTATTTTTTTTTCTTCCAACCTCCTGGTTGGCTTGCAATTGAGAAGATTTCAAAGACTCCTGGGCATTCGTGTTGCCAACTGATGTGAGCCCATACTCTCTAATTTGATCTCTACAAATCAGGGGCTACCTTTCAAAATTTGAACTGCTCTGTTCTGCTCCGAACTGGTGTCTCACCTCGGGTGTTTGCACAGTGTCTATTGACAAAATCAAAGGAGTGGGCGGTGTGCTTCAAGTAAAGAGATCCTGTGTTGAAAAGGCTTGATTTCCATGTTGTAAGTTTAAAATGTAACTTCTCATTCACTGGGGTTGTTCCTGAATATGTTCATCTGACTTTGCTGAATGAAGTGTTGGTCAGTTGAGTTTTTGATGCTTCTGTGGAACACCTTTGCTGTTGAATGGAATTTAGACTTCCCTGTTGCTTATGCTGACCTGGCTGTTCTCTTGATTCATTCATTTGGCAACAGAAGCAGACTTGGCAACGTCTAGGAAGAGAGATAAGAGAACAGTTGGAATAATTGCTCTTGCTAATATTTGTTGCAGTCATGTTTGAATGTTGTTGAAGTATCACTGATGGGAAGAGTACCTCCTCACTCTTATAACCTAGGTTGCAGCCTAGATGCACACAAATTCTCACTGATGTGTACGGGCCAGATTCTGACCTAGTGAAAATCAGCACACTTACTGTAAAAGAAATACAATTTGAAATTAGACTTGAGTAACTTCATACACAGGTTAATTAATGAATTGGGCTCGGTATGCTACTTCCACAAGAAAGAACTAGTTGGGAAAACGTTGACATTTGGACTCCTAAAACTATACCGTGATCCAAATTTCCTCTTATTTGTTTCAATGGAACTTGGAAGAAAGGTTTTGTTGTATAATGCATTAGAGAGGAGCTCAGTTCCTGAGTTCAGATGCCCTGGCTCTGCCACCAATGTCCTGCCTGAGCTTGGATAAGGCTCTTTGTACTTCAGCTGCCTGTCTGCACAAAGGGGATGGAATTCCTCTGTTCCTATACACATCTTCTTTGCACCTTAAGAAGAGGCTCTGCCCTTCAGCATCTGTAGAGTGCCCAGCAAAAAGAGACTAAATGTCAAGCCACGTCTAGAAGTGTTGCTGATGAACAGTAGGAAAAGTTGGATGAGGTAGGGGAAGTGGTGGGGGGGGGTCCAATGTTTTGTTTTGTTTTTCCATTTGTTTTGTTTTTATTCTCCTCTCACCTGTAACATGTGAAGCCCAAGCCCACCCTGGGCTGCACTCTGTGATGAGATTCCTGAAAGCCTGGCTTCAGCATGGGTGATTCAGAGCATTTGGCACTGCCGAAATAGAAAGTGGGCTACCATGTTCATGGCAAAACTAATCAGACTATGCCACAAGGAAAATGGGACAGTTGTCTGTCTCTGACAGCTGCTGATGGACCAGTCCATGTATCATAAAAAGGCCATTGTTCGTGGCCATTCTCATAAAGAAATGTGTGCTGCTAACAACAAGCTACTTTCATCAGCTGAGCTGGCAAATGGGCTTTCTGCTGCTGCGTCAAACCAGCTGTTTCTTTACAGCAAATGCTCTGCATAAAAATACAAGGCATCATGTTTCCTATTTGGGTACTATCTTTTTGGACATTACTTGCACTTTCTGATAAGAAATTAATGCTGGAACAGCCAGTGGTAAGCAGTCAGTCACATTTTAAAGCTGAAAACAAATGGTATGTTGTATTAAAAAACACTACATCACAGTTCTTTCTACCCTTTGCACAAATGCACCTGGTTAATAAAGCTACCTGTTGCAACTGCTTTCACTCCCCTGTCTTGTAATGAGTAAACATACCCAATATAAATATTCTAAAAATAAAACACAATCATCACATATATAGGCTTCAGGTGAGACAGGTATGGCAGTCCTGTGGTGAAGAAGCCTAGAAAATATGAGTATTTGCTATCTCACAGATTTTCCGTGATCTTAGGCAAGCTGCTTATTCTATTCTTCCTTGGTTTCCTGTATATTTAATAAATAAACAGTAAGATGGCTGTCTGAAGATGCTGAAAGATACCGAATGCTTCGGTCTTCAGCGTATGGTGATGTCTGTGTCATGGAGAGGAGCATGGGTGCTGTTTCAGGTGTTTGTGCCTGAAGATAAGCTCACGGATGCACTGCCTTGCCTTGAAGACTTACCAGCTATCAGAGATAGCAATTCATTTGGTGTCACCATGCACAAAGTTGGATTTTTCTCCCTGAGCTAAAGTGTCACATAAATTGTTAGCCTGGGATTCTCTGAAGCAGTAGGATCCAGCTCCACAGCTTGGGGATGACATGGGCCCAGCTGGAGGTTGTGTCTTTGGCAGCATTCCTGCCACTGGCATTACCAATGGACACATATTAAACTCCTCAGTGTTGATGTTAGTGAGAGGTCTGTCTTCATAAGGCTTTGAAAAGAAAAAAAAATTTGAGGTGAAAATAAGTAGTGTGTGTTTGCTTCTTTTTTCAGGTAAGAAACAGTTAACCTTTTTCATGTGCATCTGAAGGCCTCAGATAAATGAGGTAGCGGTCAGGGAGGGTGAGTTTTATTTTTAGTGGGGTGATGCATTTCCTCTGACTTCTGACAAAGAATCCACAGAATGCCAGTGGGGGGAAACCACCTATTTTTCATAGCATGGTGTTCATAAAATCCAAGCAATAAATGTTAGCTCTGCTTTCAAGAGCCTCGGTAGGAACAGTGATGAAGAAACACAGCAGCATTATGCCATTGCTGCACAACATAGTAGACAGATGCTAGAAAACATTTAACACTCTGAAACCAATGCTGAGAAACGTTCTTTAATTCCAGCCCACCGGGTTTTATGCTAAATTGAAATTAAAGTGGAGATGAACACCAAACTGGAAACTAGCACAACATTTCTGTCAGCGTAACATAACAGCACAACGCCATGGCTTTCTCTCTCCAGAACACCTTGGCAAAGGCGCTTTACGACAACAAAGCGGAGTGCTCGGATGAGCTGGCCTTCCGCAAAGGAGACATCCTGACGGTTCTTGACCAAAATGTCATCGGCAGTGAGGGCTGGTGGAAATGCTCCCTTCATGGCAGGCAGGGCCTGGCTCCTGCCAACCGCCTCCAGCTCCTGCCCGGCGCTCAGGCCCTCCCGCTGCCTCCTTCCACCCACGGCGATGTCCCAGAGCCACCAGCAGGCCAACAGAACATCTACCAGGTCCCCTCAGTCCCCAAGCCTCCTGTGGCATCCTCTACATACGAGAAGATGGAGGGGTGGGTGAAACCACCAGCTAGGGCCTGCACTCTGCCTGCCCAAGGGATATACCAGGTACCGGCCTTGGCTGCACAGCTGCTCAATGAACGGACCCAAAGCTCAACGCGTCAGGTAAGAGTATCAGCGGCTAGTAAAGTAATAAATGTTGTTGTTATTAAAGTAATCCTAGGAGAAGAGAAATAATAATGGCTATTTGCCTGAAAAATGCAGGGGAATTTGCAGCGAAGTCATTCAAATAAATGGTGTTTAGGAAATTCCCATAAACTCTCACAATTTATAGCATTATGGGAGAAAGGCTGATCTGGGCAGTATATGAGTCTCCGTATTCTGTAGTGTCTCACTCTTTTTGACAGTTTAAGGCAGCTGTAAAGTACAGCAGGAAGTACAGAATATACTGTTTGTTTGGGGGAATCTAGAAATGATTTACAAACCCGTCCCAAAGTTAAACAAGACCCAGAGCTTTCTCCCCTGGCTGTATACAGCATGCATCTATCCAGCGTCCTCTGGCATGTGAAGGGGTCTTTGCAATCATCTGCACAGGAAGATGATTCGTAATAAACAAATTTTGTCCTTTGAGACTGCTGGCTTTGATGTAGTTTCTCAGAGTGCTGCTGTCTCTCTCTTCGGCTGTTCGAGGTTGTCATTACCCTTGCACAAAGCAGAAGCACCTACTTTAGACATGCTGGAGAACACGGGGTTGTTCAACAGTGAATGGGGCCTGAACCAGTTTCTCTCCCAGCCTGTTTTTACTGCTGCTGAGACAGTGACCAGGGTAGGTGGGATGAGAGCAGTCACCAGTCCCCCCAGTTATGGGGAACTGCAAACCCAGTTTTCCAGGATTTCATTACAGCTGCTGGGCTGGCTTTTTTTTTCTCCCTGTTCCTTTCATTTGGCATTCAGATGAAACATGGAAGTGGAAAATGAAATTTCGTTAAATTTCACATCAAGTGTCTTAACATCAAAAACTTGAGCTTTCTTCAGCATAAAATTAATGTGGAATCTTCTATAATAAAAGATAAATAGAGCAGGTGTGGAGGGAGTTCAAGTGCAAGCTTTTGTTCAGTCCCATGAGCTCTTCAGCCCGGGGTAGCTCTTTATTCTGTGTGTGAAAACCACATTAGAAATGTTAATTGGCAGAGGAAAGACGTTTGGCCCTGAACTGCATAGCCTTTCAGGCTGTTTTAATGAGCATCTAATCTATGGGACTCAGCTGGCCAGCTTTCCTCCTGTTGTGATGGAGGCAAGCTACAGGACCTGAGGTGCTGGTTTCTTCTGTGCAGCAAATGGATGCTGGAAAACAGACAAATTCAGAGCATCTCTAGTGACTGAAACCTACATTTCCAGCACTTGAGCTGCACACCCAGACCTCATGCGCACCTACCATAAAGGCAAGCTCAAACAGGGAAATAGCTCCAAAAGACCCTTGTGCGGTTGCTGTGGTCTGATTTCTCTGCATTCCTAACCCTAAAGAAGGCAAGACATTTGCAAACTGAAGTGAGATCAATCCAGATTTTCCACATTGTGCTAGCAAATCAGGCCCTGAAATTGTCATCTTTCTCTCTGTTCAAATGAATGGCCCAATATTAGAGATCACTGGCTTTACCTTTATCAGTAACTTCATGGACGTGCCTTGTTTACCCTACCAGGGTAAGAGGAAAGGGAAAAGAAAAGCCCTAACCTGCTTTTATTATCTAGAAGTTCAGCTTTGCCTGAGCTGCCTCCTGCACAGCATCACAGCTGTTGTTACAACAACTGTACCTTGGTGGTCACAAGCTGCACACAGATGCACTGCAGCATTCTGGACTGCCCCGGGTAGATCCTACAGGACAACTGGCAAAGCTCCTGGCATACTCAGCTGTTCCCTGAGCAGCTGGGTAAAGCCACTGTAAGTCTTTTGAGATGATTGAAAGCAATAAAACAAAACAAAATCTCTCAAAGCCTGTATGCTTTCACCCTATATAAAAATATTGTGACTTTATTTGTTGCCCAGAGCTCAGGGCATCTTCTTCCATTATTGTGACCAAACGTGCTATCAGTTAAAGGGAACAAATCATTTTATACTAAGATGTGATCCTCAGTTTCCTCTGCTGTATACTGAATAAGACTTGTCCATCTGAAAATGCCAGTTAGTGCTGTTTTGCAAGCAAGATGGCTCATGTTGTAGAGCACTGAGGGGATTCGTGTTCACTCTCTTTTCTTTAGATGGGAGCAAAGAGCTTTCACAAAGACAAAGCAAGCAGTTGTGAACCTGGAGTCTTGTTCCCCTACCACGTTTCCCCTAGATTTAGTTGCTCCGACTATCATACGATGGAGAACACTAATTCCAATATTATATAATTTATTTTAATGCTTCATCTCCAGCAGCGTTTCTGTGGGTCAGTAGTTTGCAATACTCTCTCTGTAAACCAGCCATGGAGACCCAGGCTAAACCATGCTGAATGAACAAAACTCTGTTTCTGAAGCTGATGAAAAGACCTTTCCCAACGCTCGTATTTTGGCATCTTAACTAATTGTCCCACAGATCTGGTCATAGCTCTTAAAACAATGTTTTAAGCAAATAGGGGAATTAGTTTGTAACTGCCCTCAATAATGTAATTCCCGTATCAGACTTCTGTTTACGGAGCTGGACAGGACATCAAGGTAAATGTTTACTCCTTCCAAGTGAGTAAATCCCTTGTAATTACAGAATAATGCATCTCAGCCTGTATCTTTTTGCTGCCATTACTCCTACTAAATACGGCCTGACCTAACGGCTCTCTGAGACTGAAGAAGTAGAAATTCCCTTGCTTTCTTTTTTTAGTGGTTCTGCTTTTGGGCAGTAAGATTTAAGTGATAGCAGAAGCTTGATTTTTCTCCAAATCCTTCCCCTTCCTTGGCTAATAACGCAGATTCTTTGAATTGTATGTGCCTGTTCTTATCTGAAATAAAGCAGAAATGATGGCAAAGGAAAAAAGTATGAGGCTTGCTTGTAAGGTTAGCTCCTCTCTATCCCCATCAGTGAAAAGCTGAAAGGTTTTTAATCACTTAAGAGCTCCCTATAAGTGGCCTATTCAGCTAGTTGAGTTTTCAAAGATGTCCTGAGACTACTGCTGACTGCAGTTCCCTCACTATTATATTTTTCTTCCCCTCTAAGCACCTCTTTACTCTCCCAAGAGCATCCCGGGCTTCAGTCCCGAACATCAGAAGCGAGGTGTATGATGTTCCGTCCACGCAGCGCCGCGAGTCCCTGCTCACACGGGTAAGTCCTGTTGTGGTCCCCCCATGCAGCTGGGACCTCGTCCCGCCTCCCTCCCCTCGGAAACATATCTGAAGGTTTAAGGTTCAATTCTAGAATTTCCCTGTTTGCTTTTTGCAAAAACTTGGCAGAAAACCATATACTTTTAGGGAAGTTGAAAGCATAAAGCAGTTCTCTTTTGAATTTGTTAGACACTTTAGATAAATGTGTCTTAAATATGGTTATGTTTCTAACAAACACTTTTAGTTTTACTATCACTGAGCTCTGGGGTACTCTTCCACAGGTGAATTCCCAGTATCAGAGTGGCCAACCTCTCTGCTTTGGTTTATCCATCAGGAAAGGGATTTTGTCTCTTTGTGTCTCTTGCCTAGGAAGATTTCAGGATGTTTGCAAAATGTCTCTAGTGTGTGTACAAAAAGCCTAAAAGTCACCCACACCACCCACCATCTGGGCAACAAAATACAAGGGATTAGATCATGTAACCCCAGCTCATTCAGAGGAAAGACAATATGCTGATCAGGTCTTCCACTGGAGTGTCGTGGTTCGTGATCTTCCTCTTGATAACCTGTCTCTGTGGAGAGAAAATGTCACCATTCCCTCTGCGTCTCTGCAGTGCATCCCAGCCCCATCTCACTGCCCACCATGCAAAGGGGGGTGTGCAGGATCACAGCAAGTCACAGGCACCTTATCCTCCCTGGTACCAGCTGGCAGAGCAGGGTTCAGCCCACCCGAATTCACTTATTACCAAGTCATCAACAAATGCCTTTGTTCTACCCGCTTTGTATCAATGTGGTGATCCCTGCTCAGCCCCAGCACCAGGCTGCAGGTGACAGCTGCCTTGCACCACCTAGTGCCCATCCCCGTCCTATCCAGCTCTGCAGAAAAGCACTTCAGCAGCTCTCCAGCAGATCAAGCCCTGATCCAAGCTGTATGATCTGAAAGCCTTTGGATACCAGCGGAGTCTTCAGTGGGCTCTAGGAAGGATTGAAGCCAACCTGTTTGTTTTTCCCTTTGGCCAGAGCGCTGCCACTCCGCCCACAGCACGAAAGGGCTCTGTGCTGCTCAGATCCACCGAGTGCTTCCAAGAAGAGCAGCAGCTTTACAACATCCCATCCGGCCCAGAAAAGACAGGAGCTGTTAGCCACAAAGACTCACCCGTGGGCAGTGTAAGTAAGACTCGCTGGGCATGAGAGAACAGTCTTCTGTTACTACTGTGGTGTTGGGCATGTGTGCTAAACCTCCCCCCAAGCGTGTTTGTAGGTGAGGATAACAGGGATAAGACCATGTCTTCAGTGCAGTACTTTGTCCTTTATATTAAGGGGACAAATACTGCCTGAGTCCTGGATAGTCAGGATACCTACCAGGATGAGGACTACCAATGCAAATGTATTTGCATATTGGACTGCAGGCAGCAAAATCTCTTGCCTTATCTTCTTTTTATGACAGTGTGAAAAGCAAATTCAACACTGTGCATTAGTGAATGTCAGATTGTTTGTATTCAAGCAGACAGAAACAAAGTCCTCCCCCTGCATGCGGCACTCCTGTCATTCCATCTGGGAGAGCAGCACGCTTGGTTTTGGGGGCAGTACTGAGGGGTAGCTCCTCCTCACTGTTTGAGGAGCACCCTTCTTGAAGAAAGGGCTGATCTGAAACTTCACAACAGAGGAAATGCCTCAATGGAAACTCTTTATTAGCTGAATGCCAAATATTTCAGTTTTCCTGAACAGTTTTAGGATCCAAGCCAATTTTGACAGGTTCCCTAGCACATGTGCGTGGGCACTCCTAGGGTTGGGGAAGGGTTCCAGGGCAGACCAGCCCAGCACAGGAAACTGGAGGCTGCATCATTTTGTGGGCTTAAAGAGAAGTGCCATAGGTTCATGGCTGCACCACAGCTGGAGAAGCCAGACTTGAAGAGAGTGTGGTTTCCCCAGTGAAAATAAAATGGGGACCTTGGCATATGAGTAAGTGCTCGTTGAGGCTGGCATTGCTGGCATCTTCATGGCTATTAACAACTGTGCCAACCAGCTGCAACAGCCTGGAGCAGATTTCCTTTTGGAGACACAGTTTATCATTGCTTCCAAAATCAATTTTTTCTTTGAATTCTTCATTCATGGGGAAACTTAGAAAATGCTGGCTTTGGTCTAAAACACCCTTGTCTGCGCTCCCTTTCTCATGCACATTTTCTGCAGAGGACCTGGCCAGTTCTTTCTAAAATTTTTATTATGCAGTGGTACCTTCAGTTGTTTCTTGTTGTGACACACACCTCTAGCTCCTCCACTCCTTCCTACTTGTGCTTTGTGCTTGTAAGGCATTTGCATATAATCTGTTCCAAAGGGTCTCTTAGTATTAGTCTGGATCTTCTTACACAGGAAGTGTCCTTATGTGTGCATTTTCAATTTCATAGATTTCAGCTGTGCACACATCTTTTTAAGGCATTGCGTAAGATCTGTAGACATCTTAGGAAAACCCATCAAGTAAAAAATTTAAACTTACTGAAGCTATTCGACAATGGTTAGTTCTGCCTATTGGTGGCTTCTATTTGTCAACATATGCATACGAATGTGGGTGGGGATACTGAAAAATCAAGTGTTTTCTTATACAGAGGTTAATAAAATCTTACCTGCTTCACTCTGTAAAACTGAGTGTCTAATGTTTCCTACTAATAAGCTAATATTTAGCTTTTCTTATAGTCATTTCATAAAATTATGAAATGAAAGTGTCCCATGCTAAGATAGATCCCACAGATTTCACTGGTTGGGGATGCTGCTGTATGACTTAATCATTAGTGCTTGAAATATTTTAACCTTCATATGTGCAGCCTGTGCATCTTAGAAAGGAAATAAAAACTATGGGTTAGACTTTTCATGGTATGATTCCATTGACGTTACTGGCGTCACATACATTTGCACACTCCGAGAATTCAGTTTTGTTTATTTTTTTTTTAAACACTGCTTATAAATCCTGTGTGCTCTGTTGCAGTTGTATGATGTCCCTCCCAAAAGAGAAACCAATGCTTCAGGGAAGGGATCTCAGAAAAAGAGCTGGGGCCACTACAATACGTTGCCAAACCCTCGAAAGTCAGAATGGATTTATGATATTCCAGTATCACCTGAAAAAATGGGATTAGAACAGAGCCCTTCTGGCCCTTCCTTGGAGAACCAGGCGCTATATGATATACCCCCAGCCAGGTACAAGGCACTAACAACAAGCACTGAAGCCAAAGTTGTGAATCCACAGTTATACGATATTCCACCAACACAGCGGAAAGTAGTGTTTCCAGATGTCCCTCTTTATGATATTCCACCCCCAAGGGACATGCTCCTTTTGCCACAAAATGGTAGCTGTGAGGCACCCTCAAGTCACCTGGATCCGAAGGCTGAGAACCAGACTTCTGGAGAGAACGTTTATGATATTCCTAAAGGTTTGCCCAACACTTTGCAGTCCAAGAAAGAGAGGGAAAAACCCAACAGCAGTTCTGGAAACCAGGCATACCGTGTTCCAGTCCAGATCTCAAGAGACACCAAATTAGAACACGACAGGTTATCTGCTTCTAGTGCGGACAGCAGAAGCAGCACTGTCTCTACATTCTCAAACCCTTCTGCTGAGTTTATGTCGTCATCAGAAGAGCCTGTCAAAGAAATTAAGCTGGATCTTGATGTAGCCATAGAGACACTGACGAGACTGCAGCATGGTGTATCCAGCTCAGTTGCTAGCTTAATGATTTTTGTGAGTAGTAAGTGGAGATTACAGGAGCACCTGGAGAAACACATTGAAGAAATTCATAGGGCAGTTGATCACATAAAAGTATCACTTGGAGAATTTTTGGCCTTTGCTCGAGCCATAAAGGTAAATGCGTCCTACATCACTGATAATAACCTTCAGACCAGAATTAAAAAACAGCTGGAAATTCTTTTCAACTCATTCAAAATCTTAACAGAAACAAGAGAAGCTCTAAACAACTGCAACTGGTCACTGGAGGCTTTGGTCCTCAGGAAACCTCAGAACAACCCAGATGATCTTGATCGCTTTGTTATGGTAGCTCGCACAATTCCAGATGATATCAAGAGATTTGTATCCATCATCATTGCCAATGGAAAACTTCTCTTCAGAAAGAGTGAGAAGGAGCAAGAAATGAAGCAATCAAACGTCAGCCCAGAATATAAAATGGCAAAACAAATCCCAGTGCCAAGAAGAATAGAAATAGAATCGCTTCAAAGAAATACTCATGACAAGCCGAACCATAGTCAAGTCTCCCAAGAGAAAACAAAAGAAAATGCTATTGAGGACTGTGAATATGTTCAACTACAGGTTAGTATGGTAGGATTTTACATATATTCTTGATTCTTTGCAGACATTAAGTTATTAGCACTATTTTCTCTTTGCATCGGTGCAAACTTCAGTTTGCACAACTACTTTTTGATGGCACAGGTGCAATGACCAATAATTTTAAGTAATAAAGAGAACTGGCATTAGAGAATTTGCCCACATAGCAAGACAACAGTGAGAGAAGATTTTTAGCTTGTCCATTTAAAAGTCTCTCAAATTAATTAAAAAAAAAAAATTAGCTAGGAGTTAGCAATTTTTTTTTTCTCTGTAGACTAGTGGTTGTTTTCTTGCCTGTATATTTCATTTGTTGGCTCTGAAATCATCATATGAGAAACGCTGACTTTCTAACTTGAAATGTATTAGGCTTTTGTAGAAAATTTTGACAACAAATTAAACTCTGAATTATCAAGCTTCTTAGAATAATTTTGGACATGTTAGAATTATTTTTCTTATAATTACTGAAATGTCTGCTAAGAATCTTCCTCTTTATTGGTTTTACAAAGAAATGTTGACTTGTCCTTAGAATATAGGAAATGTTTTGTTTTGTTGAAGCTGATTTCAGTCTTAGACCTTGCAGGATCCTGACACTAATATTTTAGTAGAAAAAAACTGCTTTTGCTTCCAATATGTTTATCACTGTAGTCCATAACATGAAGCAAACAGATTTCATGTTACTTCTCCTGAAGTAAGTGGAAAAACATATTTATACTCACATATTTTATGCAAACCATTTCAATTTTGCTTTCACTTTGATTTTTAACAGGCACAGAAAATCATTTCAGGTAAAGAAGTGTCAAAGAAGAGTACAGATTCAAAACCAAAGGTATTTCTGACTTTGAAAACTATTACATACAAGGACTTGTATTTCCTTGTTTCTGTGCTTGCTAAAATTCAAAATAATTTGTGTTTGGAAGCACATATCTATACATAAAGATCTATTTGTTTTCTCATAGTTCATTTTCCCATAACTAGTTCTTCAAATAAGTGCTGAAAAACTATGCAAAACATTTTCCTCAAATGTAATGAACTACTCTAAGTTAAAGTCATACTGTTCTTTATCTGTTTGCCTGTGCACATCATTTGGGATAAGGCTGTGAAAGGTTATATTTCAAAATATCTTGTAATGCACTGGTATAAAGATCGATTCCCATTATAGTACGGTTTTAATCATTCATAACCCTCATGAAGACAGTACCTTTAAAAATCAAGTCTGTGTTTTGCCCGAGAGCTTGACTCCAGACTCTATAAAGGATTGATGTTTAACTACAGTACTTTGTGTGCTATCTATCCATTACTAAAATTGCGTTCAGTGAAATCTGTTTAGGGAAAAGGTAATTGGGAGAAAGCAGCGTTATGAAGCACAGTACTTTGTAGGAAGAAAAATTATTCCAAAAAAATTCTGGGCTGAGGCTGGGGCAATTTGGAGCCCGTTAACTAAAAGAACTCCTTGTAAGTGAAGAAACATGCAAAGAATACAGGGTAGAACAAATAAAGAAACAACCAGTGTGACACCAAACTGACTCTATTTACTGTGTGGTTTTTTTTAATCCCTTTTCTAGGTTTTGCTGTCTTCAAAACAGAATGTAATTCAAAGCAAGCAAGAGCCTGCAAAGAAAATAGCTCTTCCAGAACACTGTAGGCTGTGTTTTGGTGCGCTTCACAAGGCAATTGCTGTATTTAATAATAGTCTGAGCAATAACCAGCCACCTGAAGTCTTTATATCCCACAGCAAATTGATCATCATGGTGGGACAGAAGATAGTGGATTCTCTCTGCCAGGAAACTCAAGAAAGAGATGCTCGGAATGACATTCTCCACAGCAGCAGCCGGTTTTGCAGCCTCTTGAAGAACCTGGCTCTTGCCACCAAAAATGCTGCAATACAATATCCAAATGCAGATGCAATGAGGGAACTTCAGAATCAAAATGATGAGCTGTATAAATATACGCAGCAGTTTAGAGCAATGATGGAATGAAAGATGCTTTTTTTTTTTTTTTTTTTTTTTTTTAAGAACAGTGGTGAAAACTTGAATCTCTTCATTATTAGAGTTCTCTTTGCTCCCTTTGTGTAGGAACCAAGGGGGGCGCAAGAAGCTCTGTGCTGCCGACTTTGTCTTCCCCAAGTATTCCTGCCAGGTCATTCTCTCTCGGGTACTGATGCTCATTTAGCAGGTGAAGACCCACACAGTGGCAGAGACAGAGAGGATTTGTAGTATTAAATCTGTACTTTCTCCTCCGCTGTTCAGACACTGTCTAGAAGTGTTATCATCTTACTGTTGGGGCAGAAACGTTTGCTGTGTATTCGAGCAAATTTTATTATCTGATTTTTATTTTTTATTTTTATTTGTATACAGATAAATATATTTTCCTACTTTTTTTTTTGTTTGTTTTTCTATTTGGGTATGTAAAGTCTGTCTTTAAATTTAAACATGCTGTTGTGTAAGTTGTGATATTGCTATGTGTACCCATCATCGTTTCTAGAGCACTTGACTCAAATCTTGTAATTAGGGGTGGAAAAAAGTATCTGAAGAATTAGCTTTGCAGCTGTTTAATGTACAAATGTGTATTACATGATGAAATCTGCATGGCATAGATATTAATCAGAACATGTTCCAGCTCGTTATCTGAGCACTGACAGAAAACTGGGGGTTCTGCCTTGCCGTGTACAGCCACGAGGAGCTGTTCCTGGTGCTCTGCCTCGGAACAAGTTGGTTTCAGTCAGTAAATATGGAGCAAGCTGGTTTCAGTCAGTAAATACCGAGGGTTTGGACAAGCACCTCCAGCATGCTGGCAATGTTATTTGAGTTGTGCTGTGGAAGCGCACCTCACACTTGGGCACTGAATTTGTGTGCACCACCTCAGGGCCGTGCGGTGATGTAGGCCCTGTAACTACCCCTGCGGACTGTTTCTGTGCCTGTCTCTCTTTTATTTTTCCTGATTAATTTATTGTAAAGTCCTATCTGAAATGTGAAAGCCGGGCCTTTCGGGTCTATCTGCACGTTTGCCCTGACACGTGCACAAGCCCTCGGTGTTTGCAGCTGATTCCTGCTGCCACGCGTGTCCGTGGGGCACAGCCAGCCCCTCACGGTACCACCTCTATGCCTACACCTCTCCCCCACAGCGCCGCCATTTTGCGGGGCTCTGCCCCCCTCAGCGGCGCGGGAAGCGTCGCCTCAGCACCGGGGGGGGGGAAGGGGGGGGGAGCCGCTGGTTTGGGAACTCCTGCTCTGGCCGTAAATCCCCCGGAGCAGGCGTTCTGGCTGAATTTGCTCACTAATTAAGTAATTAATTAAATAAATAAAAAAAGAAGAAAGTTGCTGCGGCGTTAAGCGAGGAGTGAATGCGACCGCGGTCGGGGCGCCCCCCGCCGGGAGCTGTGGTAGCTTCCGGCGGCCGCCCGATGGGCTCTCCCGCCTGGCCCCGCCCCCGCATCGTAAGCCCCGCCCCCTCCAGAGAAGCACCGCCCCCTCACGATAAACCCCGCCTCCTCCCGGGAGGCCCCGCCCCCAACCGGCCAGTGGCAGCCGCGCCCCTTTCGGCGCTCGCCGGAAGTGCTTCCCGCCGCCGGAAGTACGAAGTGTGCGGGGAGAAGGGTGAAGAACCCGGAAGCGCGGCGGGGCGATGGGGTGCGATGGCGGCACCATCCCCAAGCGGCACGAGCTGGTCAAGGGGCCCCCCAAGGCCCAGAAGGTCCGGGCGGGGCGGGGGGGGCTCGGGGAGGGCCCCGGGGGGCGCTCGGAGCGCGGCTCGGGCTCTGCCTCGGGGAGCCGCAGGGTGCGGGGCGTGCGGGGGGGCCGCAGGTGGGAGCGGGGGGGGGGGAGGCGGGGAGGGTGGCACGGGAAAGGGCGGAAGAATAAATAAAATAAGTAAATGGGAAGTAAGTAAATGAAAACGCTCCTGTTCCACTTCCGGTGTGGCCGTACTGCTCCGTGTGCCGATCAGAGTCGCTTTGAATATCGGCCTGCCTTTTATGGCCTCATGTGCCCCAAAACCCGCGTTTTTAAAGCGAAGTTACCGAGTTTGTTTTTAAGCTGACATCCCCAGATGCGGTTGTTGCTTCTCCGCTCGTTATAGGAATGGCCCCGGTAGTTAGCTCGACCTGATGAGGTGGCAGGGGTGAGACCCACAACTAGGGAGAAGAGGGCAGTGGGTAATGTGTGAAGAGACAGTGAGAGTGCCGAGGGCAGTGGTTAAACGGAGGTGACAAAAAGGAAGAGAACTGACTTAGAAAATAGCTGCCGAGATGCAGAAATGAGCTCAGTAGCTAAAAACTAATCGTGAATTTTCACTCCAAGTTTTTGTTATTTTATGGAATAATTTTAAGCGTAAAGAGTGGGTTTGGTAAGGTGCATGGGGATTTGATTAATGGTTCAAGTGTTGTTTGAATTGATATTTAAATAATTTGCAAATAGAAAAGCTATGTTAAAATCACGGGTATATTTTCGTTCAGGTTGACAAAGCTGCTGAATTGGTGGCAAGGTGGTACTACTGCACTCTGAGTCAAGAGAAGTTATGTCGGCCGATTGTAGCCTGTGAGCTAGGCAGGTATGACATTCTATATAGATTTCTCTATTAGAAGGTAGTAATTTGTAAGTAAAAGAATATTATGAGCATCAAACATGATCGCTAAAATTTTATGTTATAGGTTGTATAACAAAGATGCTGTCATTGAATTTTTGTTGGACAAGTCAGCTGATAAAACTCCTGTGGAAGCTGCATCGCATATCAAGAGCATTAAGGTAAAAAGGTTGTGTTTAACGCTAAAGAGCGCCACAAAATTTAAAATGTGCTGCAAAATCTCAGTTGGCTTGTGTTCTCACTATATGTTAAAATCGTTAAAAATAGAAACCCTCAATGAAAAATATCTCTGGACGTGTTACCGTGGCTCAGAAGTCAGCTGTAAAAAGCCTAAGGCTTGGGTTTTTGTTTTATTTTATTTTTCAGAATGTAACAGAACTAAACCTTGCAGATAATCCAGCTTGGAGTGGCGATAAAGAAAGCAAGAAAGGTGACACATACGACGACATCCAGTCTGCACGCTTTATATGCCCTGTGGTGGGATTGGAAATGAATGGAAGGCATAGGTCAGTATTGTAGTTTCCAGATTTAGATCATATAAGCGAGTACTATGTTAAATATGCAGTGGGTTAAAAATTTAAAATCATTAGTGTTGCAACTCATGTACATGCTTGAGCCTTTGTGGGGAATAGGTGTTCTTCATTCATCTCATGTTTAAGAGGAAAGATGAAACGTTATCTGTTTGGAGAGAGTAGAGAACAATGTTTGCAGAGAAAAAGTGACTTGAAGTTGTTGGGCGCTAAACTGTGGGAGACTGACATGGACAAGTAGAGGAAGGTCAGCGGAGACCTCCTTTTGCAGTGGAACAAATTGCATCGAGCAATTCCATCTTTCCCTGTGCTAGGATAAGAATGGAGGGGAAGTGTATGTCTATTAAAATCCTGTGCTAGCATCTATTTTTTGTTTTGCTGAAGAAGGACTTTTCCTTTGCATTCTGTTTTGGGCAAATTAGCTATTTCTTTTTCTGTACATATTAAACCTGATAGATGAGAGAGGTTTGGTTCACAGCGTGATAGTTTCAAAGTATTTCTTTGATCAGTAAACAATTAGCATGTATTTTTCCATCTGTACTTATATTGTGCAAATTAATATGTGGCTATCCAAAATGTGCAGATATCTTGTTCAGCTGCAAGAGTGTATAAAGAGAAAGTTAGCTGTGTCCTACCAGCTGGTTGCAGTATTTGTTTTGTGTTAAATCGGCACTGCAGATACATACTTTAGACGCGCAGGCTTTATTAAAAGTGATATTATGTCTTTTCTTTAAAGGTTTTGCTTCTTGAGAAACTGTGGCTGTGTGTTCTCGGAACGTGCTCTCAAAGAAATTAAAACAGAAGTTTGTCACAAGGTGAGTTTTTCCTTCAACTTTAGTAGCAGTGGGGTTACATGTAACCCACAGAGACAGATGTAGATGAACAGTTATGTATCTTGTTCTACAGAGGTAGATGAACAATTATGTTCACATCCACTATTGTAAGGTGTTTTTTTAAGCTGAATACGCATATTGAAACAACACTTATAAGTTCTGTTTTATGGTGGCCTGAAGTAATTTTATATGTGCTTTAAAAAAAAAAAATTGTGCCTCTACATAGTTGTCAAAATGAATGTTTTTGCTCTCAAAGACAGTTTGGTGATGCAATAATTAGTTTCAAAACAACATTTTTCAAATGTTTGGTTATAGTTTAAAAGAGGGTGATTTCTTTGTTTGTTTTCACAGAATTAATCTGGTTTGTATTTATCAATATCTGCTATATTTGTTTAAAATGATTACATTTCCAAATTATGTTTTGATCCTTGTATTTTTAAAGGCCATTGTCTTTTTTGGAGGCAAAAACTCTTCATATTTGCAGCAATTCTGTGGATTGTTGTTGAAAATACTGACTGCATTTCGTTTTTACAATAGTGGTGTGATCTCCTTATGAAGGTCTCTTTGCAGATGAAGGCAGTGATACATGTTGCAAATGCTCTCTTTTTCATATCACTACTTTTATTTGCATTGGATTTGTGGTGACAGTTGCCACAGAGTTATTTCTCACCCAATACCCTGGTATTTGGTAAGCTGTACCATGTACTTACAACAAACAAGACCTGTGAACCAAATACTTTCTCAGTACAGGTGATGTGGAATAGAGCTAATTAGCTTTAGCCTCATTTTGCTGCGTTCAGTGTTAATTTTGTTCTATAGAATACTGCTATAGCCATTTAGATAATGGCTCTGCTTTCCTGTTGCCAGATGCTGCTTTATTTTTAACGTGTTTTTTCTTTGTTTCTAAATTTGTTGTTGATAGATGGATGTAATGTGATTAGTAAATGCAGGAATCGGATGTTTTTTCCATGGTTTGGCCAGTCTGGTAATCTTACAAAAACTAAATTAGTCCCACATGTTTTCTGTGATTTTATTAATAATTAGGAAGTATATATCATAATTTCATTATTTTGCATGCAAGTGTTTTTACATGTATGTGACTTCTTCACTATATACAGAAGGATGTTTCTAGAAATGTTGAAGTGGATATAATATAACTTAGTCTGTCTTCCTTTCATTTTTGGATTTTTGTTCACCAAGGCAATGATAACCAGCCATGAGGATGTTTTAGTCTTCCCTTTGATTAAGAGTGATTCAGTAGATTTTTAGATACACAATGATAATTCTCATTCTGCATTTGGAATCAAGAAGGGGGACTGTAACTTTTCTAAAAAAGATCGTGAGGAACTGATCGCTGTGCTTCCTGGTGGCTAACAGTTTGTTAGTATCCATAGCCCTAATAAGCTGCATTGACCCAGCATGTTTTGTCTTTATATGGCAATATAGTAAAATCAGCTGAAAGTAATGAAAAAGAAAAAAAAAAATGAAGTGTTGTGTATTGTACGTACACTGTTTTCACTTCCTCCCAGGGGATGAGATTTCTAATACGGAGGCAAAATGGAGAAGTGTCAGTCTAGATGTTTAGCAGCTCTTTTCTCCACTACTGTGAAATTCAAGAAAGCTTTTTCAAAACAAACTATTCCTGTGCGTTAGTCTCACCTATGAGCCTAGAGAGCAATCTTGATAGTCTGCTAATTTGTAAACAACAGTTTCCCAGAGGACTCTACCGAACAGATGCATTAATGATGCAGTGAAAACATTCACCAGAGAATACAGATATCCAACAGCCTGAACAGTAGCTCTGCAGTCCTCACCTTCATACTCATTTTCTTTAAACTAGATAAACTGAATGATATAATTAGCATGTATTTACGTGCTATAAAGATGCATATCACAAAATGCTGTGCTGAAGTATTTGGGACAAATTTTGAAGTTTTTAACAATTTAGACTGAAAAAGGTTGTAAAAGGAGTAACTTGTGAATGCAAATAACGTGCAATACCTTTTTACACAGACATATTTTGTCTGGGACGTTGTTTTGAGGTTTTGTAGAGCAAGGGGAGAAAACTTAAACTATCAGTAGGAAGTTGTAGGCTCAAATGTGCAGGATATGACTTTCAGTAGGCAGGAAGGGAAACAACTTTGTTCAAGATACTGGAGTTTGATGGTGATGAGTATTCTGTAGGAGGAAGTCCTGAATAATAGCAGTTCTCTGCTGCCTCCTGCTTCCTGCCTGCAGTTCTTCAGGAAGGATTTTGTGTAACATAAAAAATACCAATTTAAAATATGTACTTCTAAATGGGAAGTATCCACCTAGTGTTGGTTTTGATTCTCTGTCAGACTATTAAAATTAAAAGACCAAGCCATACAGTTTCCAGTCATTGCATTTGTATTTGATGGTTTCTTCAGCAAGACTGGTACCAGTGTGTACGTTTTGTTGAGGCCAAGTATAATTGAATGATTAGGATAAAGAGCAGCAATGAGAAGGAGCTTTCTTACCACTCGGTGTTGAAAATTCCATGGGTCTGGCATAACCAAAAGGGATGTCCAGCTTCAGAGTTTCATGAAGCCCCCCGTATGAAGGGGGCAGGAGGCAGGGAAGAAGCACAAATGCCTATTATAATAATTCCTGTACTTTGTATAACTAATTTCTGGCTCATGATCATCCTACAAACCTGTTTCTTAACCAGCTTTTTGAAATGTAATCTCATACATCTCTTTACAGTTTCTTTTGGAGGTGATTCCAGGTTCAACAGACTTCAATGCACAGTTGAAATAATACCTTAACTATTAAAGTCTATGCCATACAGAACACTTAATCAAATGTTTAACTTAGATACAGAGCTATTGAACATGTGCCTTAGGCTTTTTAAAGCAGAAATTATGCATATATCTTTCAGATACAGAGTTAAGGTGTGCGCAGTATGTTATGCAGCTTAGTGTTTCCTAGAACACGGTCACATTGACAATTTATGCTCTTAGATCAACAGTTTCCAAAAGTTAGTAAACATTGGTTGCTGAGATCAAGAGTAGTGATCTATCTACTTGTTTCACAGTCGCACGTACAGGACTTTAATGAATGCTTTTTTATGCATGTTGAATGCTTTCAGCTTTCACAGTTTTATAACTTTTTTTTAATTGTTGTTAGAAGTAAAAAATATTTCAACAATTTAATGAAGTTGTGGTCGCTCAGTAATGGGTAAAATAGTATTCCTCAATAATTGAGGATGGGATGGCTTATTTAAGATTTTGCCTAGGGTTTTTATAGACGTAGAATTTTGTGTTTAAAATATTAAATTCTTTAAGAAAGGAGGGTCACTCTTCAATGGTTTTCTTGGATTAACATGGCTAAAGTAGGACATAAATAATATTTCTAAGAGAGATTTAGAGATCTACATTTTTTCCTAGTTGTCCTGGTCAGTTTCTGCAAACCAAACCAGTTTAATTAAGTGCCTTGCTATTGAATTTCACCTTTTCAATCAACTCAGAGGTGAAACACATTCTGTATGATGACAGATGATGACAGAGGTGAAACACAGTTGTTCTGTATGATGGTGATGAAAGGTAAAAAAGCTAGGTACTGGATTGTCTCCAAAGACAGTAATGAGGAACATTACATTCATGTTTTAAAAAACGACACAGAGTAGATAAACACTGGGAGTGCCTTACTTGGGTGTGGGTTGGAGGGAAATTCATTCTGAAATATTGTTATGGTTAATACATGCCAGAGACCCATTAGCGTCAGTGATGGTTTTCAGAGGAACTCTCAAAATGCCCAATGTGAGCGTGGTGCGTGGCTTTTTTCCCCTCCCATCCATAAAAAAAAAATCTTCATCAATAATTAGCCACAAGATAGGCCATGGGTTCTACATGAGACTGAGTACAGGGTTGAGTTTTTTAAGTTTCTGTAAATAAACAGAGACCAGATGGTCCTCCTCTAGGTTAAAGTTCATTTGAAAGAAATTGTTTCCAAGAAACTTGTGTGGGAAAGGGAGCACTACAGTTCCAAGAACCTAGGATTAAGTTTCTAATAAGAAATTTTTGTGTTCTATTGTTGGGTCATGTGTTGATTCATTTGAATTTTTGGAAGAATGCTCAGTCTTTAAGTTGATTTTCATACTCAGCATAAGGAAAACTAACTTCCTTGCTGTAGGCTAGTGAGAACTACGTTTGGTCTGCAAAGGATCTGGAAAATGAGATCTTTGTCCTAGTTGGTGCTAGGTGTTATTGCCAATTGTTGCGGACTGTTGCAAGATTCAGGGAAGTTTTGTTTCCCTACCCTGGGACTGAAAGCTCTTCACTCAGTTTTCCATTGTTCCCTGGCCTCAAATTTCTCACGTCTCATTGCCGTGAGCTCCTGCAGAGAATCAGAACCAGGGACTTAGAGGTAAACATGCGTTTCAGGACCCCTGCTAATGTTACTCATCTAGGCACCCTCGTCATTAGGAGCAAAGCATGAATAGTGCAAGAGTGGTGTTGCCATGCTACACAATGAAATTAGAGATGCAGCTGGCCACGAAAAAACAGTGAAATGGACTGTCTGAAGCTGGCTGGCACCTGCTTCTCTACAAGCTCTGCAGTTTGTCAACTTTTTTAATCAAAGTAATCTAGTTCATAAAACATACAGTAGACACAACTCTATCTTGTGCTCTTCGTATTTCACCTTTGTTTCAGTCATTACTTCCATTTTATTACTCTCATACCAATTCTTTTTTTCAGCTGTAGACATACATGGGGAACATGTATTTTCCAGTTAAATAAGTCACTTAAAGGATTATGAATGTCACCCTTGTTTTCTGTAAGTTGCAGTTCTAGACACGTTATTTTCTTTAAATTAATCCCTTAGCAGTTGTTGCTCTTTCTTTTACTGTAATATATAGAACTGCTTATTTCACTGGTGAAACAGTAGTACAGCATAAAAGCACGAGGGTAAGCACAGTACACCATGTGAATGAAGTCTGTGGCTAAAAATCTTGGTGGGTTCTGTCAATATTTTGAGTATTTGTTTAGCTGTTAGTTAAACGTTCAGCTTCATGTTGAAGTAGCTATCTTCCTGAAAACGCCAGTGATCTTCAATTGGGACTTCTGCCTGGTGCAGTACTTTAAGTCTGTGGCGTCTCTCTAGGCAGTCCATAACAAGAGGATATGTTGCAGGCTCAAACTTATTCGCAAACAAGTGAGGTGATTCAATAATCCACTGTAAATCCCCTAGTCCATAGACGCAAATGTCTCTGATGTAATGACCTGCAAAGATAAATGGAAGCATCTGAAAGCAGCAGAAAGCTGACCTGAGTCACTTTAAAATATTTTGACTGTGCTGTTATTAATAAAAATTACCTTTTGAATTCTCACAGAGCATTGTTACTCTAGATTTTAGTACATGTTTTTAACAGTAGATTTTTGTTTTTTAATACTAGATTTTAAACTTGAAGGCTGCATTTTGATTTTGTATCTCCAACTGCTTCATTGACACACCGTATCTTGTAGTGCATGCTGAAGTTCTTCTCATATCCTATTTCTTTTTGGGTGCCTATTTAATCATGCAGTGCTTTACTAAGCTGAGTTTTATGGTTTTGTATTTTAAACTCTTTTTTGTGTGGTCAGCACATGAGGAGATTTAACCCAGAGCTGATGTAAATATATGACAACCGTGCTTGTCAAGTAAATCCCTCCACACTTTCCACTGGAAACTGATAAGCCAAGTTAATGCATTGGTAAATGTAATAGAAGAAGGCAATCAAATAAACAAAAGCTTGTTGCAAAACTTAGTCACTGAAATATAAAATAGATGCAATTCTGCCAATTGCTCCCCTTGAATTATTGAAGTATTGTAACTGGAGGTTGAAAGAATGGTTGTCAGTGTGTGGTTACTGTGACAATCTTTGCAAGAATATATCAGAACATATTTGAATTAGGTACAGTGGAGGAGGACGGATTGCTCTTTTTTTCCATACTTCCAAAATAAAATATATATGGCTACTGAGGCACATTTAATAGCTAGCTTAACACATAATACGTAATTTGCAATGAATACTCATCAGTGAATCAAATTCTAGTTCACATTTCACATTACCTTTGCAGCCCTTGTGTGTGGTGCCTTCTTGATCTTTCCATTTAATGGCTCGTATGTTTCCTTCCCAGTCTGCGTTTGGTGTAGCACCTGGAGCATCTTTAAAAACACAATGTTCTGATAAGATTCCTTTTTACTGTTTTCTACTAAGAGGGATAATTTTCACTGCTGAAGACTTTTTAAATGTAGCGTTGTCAAGTACTTATTTACAGATACTTACATCATAAAAAAAATTCATTGTTCTCAGTTTTTTTTCTTTTTTTGTGAGAGCATAAGCTTTTATGTAGTTTAAAAAATTACTTTTTTAATCAACGCTTTTGTAGCCTTGTAGCTAATGGTCTACACCATAAGTAGTACTTTCTGGAATCGAGCTTAATCTTGCCATCAGGAGATGGGGTTTGAAGGAACAGCACCAGGACTGAAGAAATTACCATATTTATGCAACGCAATTCAAGCAAGGTGGTATTAAGCCCCAAAATGGAGCTCACTAGCTCTCTGTCTCATAGACCCTGCAGTATTGGTGCAGGAGTTATCCATAGTAAAAATAACATACATCTTACCATTTAAACGATTCAGTGTGACCCAGTAGTGTTCGTCCGGACTGTACGTGTCTCTTGACCATTCAAGCAAATCTTTTGCACGTGCATCAGTCAATGTAAACTCCACAAATTCTTTAGTGAGAATGTAATAGGCACTACCAAAATATATAGTCAAATTATACGGAGGTTTAGATTTTATGTTCTTGGTTGGATACACGTATGACATTCCAGAATGCACATATTCTCTGTAACTAACCTGTGTCCTGTGTTTCATATGAAGTGGTTGGACTACCCCGGGAGTCATATTTTTTCCATTCCATTTACTTTTGATGTATTTGATAATGTCTTTGTTTGTTTTAATGGGATAATCTTGACCACACAGATTAATAACATAATTCCACTGAATTTTGGATTGAACTAGATCTCTCATGCAATTAATATCAGCTTGTAATCTTGAAAATCCGGCATAAACAACATTTTCTCTTTTTGAGGAAATAAAAATATTTTCAAAGCAATTAACAATATTTTGTACAGCGGCTTTATAGTCGTCTGATGATTTTTCATCAACATGTATGCAGTAAATATTCTGAGGCATATAAATAGCTCTTAGTAGCTTTACAAACATTTCCAACTCCTTGTGAATTGTAATAATGTATGCCAGCGAGAAACTTCCTTCTTCAGCTGACAGTGGTCTTGTTATAAAACGTAGAGTCTTCAAGACCATGGAGCAGTTGCACGAAGTCTGAATGCAGCTGAACGTTGCAGGTCGGTAGGTATTCTGGCAAACGCTTCCAATTTTAAAGGCAGCAGTTTTCCCCACAAAAAGAGCTGAACAAAGTTCATCTGGGTAAAAACCACACTCTGCTGTATTTCCGCTAAATTTCTGTTCGTTTGGATCTTCAAGAAGTGTATCCTTTAGATAGATGAAGGTGTAGATGAATGTACAGACAGCAATGCACACTAAAAATCCTGATTTTGTTGCATCAAGTGGGTTCATCTTTTATTATCCGGAGACTGTCTTCAGATCATTTGAGGGTCTAGCTCATAAGCTAGAAGTTGATCCTACTTTGAAGCAACGTGTGCTCCAGCAGGTGAGCAGTGCAGTAGGTTGGTCGAGGTCCAGCCCCCCCCCCAGGAGTGGTGTGCCAGCTTTGTATGGGATAGCGTGTAATCTCAGCCATTGACGAGGTTTCCTTAAGGCCTGGGAAACTTTAGGTTCTGCTGGAGGAGCAGAATTTAATTCAGTGAATTAAGTCAGCAAAAAATTTATTAAATAAACAAAAGGGGAAGATGAAAATGCATTCTACAAAATGCATCATTCCTTATCCTTATAAAGTCAGCAAATGTTTCTTTTGAACTCATTTAAGACATTCCCCCCCCCCCCCGCCCCCCAACATCATTGCATTAGTGCTTTGGAAAACAGCACATGCGGACAACAGTCATCCCTTATTTTTAGCATATGTGCATATCCTGAGATAAAGTTTGCTCCTGCCTCCATTAGCATTCATAGATAACTGTAATTTACATCACTGCTGGCATAGGAATTTTTCCATTGCCATTTCTTTTTCTTACTTATACCTTTCTTGTTGAAATGTCCGAAACATGATAGTGCAGCAGTCCCGCATCCCACACCTATTACGTGAAGATTTGTCCTTGAAGCATTTGATACAGAACTACCTAGAGAAAATTCCAGGGAGGGGAGGAAGAGTCCATCAGCTGTCATTAAGCTTGATAGTTAGGAAAGATTTTATTTGTATCTTAAAGAAAATTCATATCCTCTTGTACCTTATTCAATGAATTTGTTTTTAATACGGTTTGTTATTTTCACCTCTAAGTATTCCATGCTTTGCAGCTGTCAACATCACAACATATTTGCTATTATGTAAGAACAAGCATATTTTTGTAGTTTCTTTATGTGAACGCTGTTGTGGTTAGAAGGCTCTAGGTTTTCATTTGAAAATTAGTGGACTTTTTTAAATGAAAAAGCAGTATATGACAGTTTTAGAAGCTTGAAAATAGAGGTCATTGGAGTTGAAGTAAGAAAGAAACAGAATTTTAAAAGCATTAAAAATACAGGATTTGAAGCAAGAGAACAGATCCCGTATAACACTAAAATATTAGGCTGTTGGGAAGGAATGTATTTATCTCATTATCCTTACTGGTATGCACTGAATTTCATGCTGAAAGAATGCCTCTTCTGCACTTAGCATTCCAGAAAGTGGCTTTGGGTGTTAGGTGGAGGATTCGTCCATTTTGTTTCAGCGTTCTGTCAACAGTGCTCCTCAGCCTGCATTGAATGCATAGGCCAAAGAAAAACATTAGGAATTCAGGTCCCAGAAGATTTTTTTCATCAGCTCCTAAGGGATACATTTACTGTGTAAACAAGCTTGATTGTCTTTCGGCCATTTGCGTGAAAAACTTAAGCAAATCAAGTCCACATCAATTTTTTAATATTGTGTAGAAAGGAGGAGAACAAGAATGTCATTAAAAGGTAGAAGCAAGAATTTTTCCAGTAAAACTGAAATATGCCAGCGCTGTAGTCTGCTACCAGCTGACTACCAGAGCCAAGAATAGATTTGCGTAAGAGCCATTACGTGCCCAATAGCAGAAGCTAGGGAGAGGGAGTGTTTGTTAGGAAACACTGGTTTTTATGGACCTGTAGCCAGAAAAACCATTTTATTCTTAGAAAATAATTGAGGGGGGTGGGGCATTGAGGTTGCTCTGAATTAGTGAATGTGATGAGATCTCTGTGATCCAGCACGTGGAAAGACCGCTCTGCACATAAAAGTTACACCGGAGACACAGAGCAGCTAAAGAAATCTTAGGGACTTCATATTTGCTTAGAAAAGAGAGCATCTGTCTGTATATGACGAGTACACTCTTCATGGTGTTTGGTTGCTTGTTTGGTTGTTTCGATTGAACACGATTTTGTGGATGGGTTGCAAAGGTTAGTTCCCTAGGGAACCAAGCTATAACCCGTTTGTTTCACACGCTTCAATTTTTATTACCCATCAAATAATAGCTTCCAGGGATGTTTCAGATTAAGTATTTACTCTGTATTCTTCCCCTTGAACTGCTATAGCAGCATAAATGTACACAAACAATTCGGTGTCAGGTAAGAGGAAATAATACCTTTCCCAACGGTAAAAATGTTTCTGGGGGATGACTAAATGATAAAGCCTTGCCTAAGAGAGCAGAATTTGACGTCGTTCAACCTCGGGATATGTTCACAGAATGCCAGCATTGGCTTTCTGCTAGTGTTTTAACAGGTCTAGAGCTGAAATTGTAGCTCTTGGTCCCATTGTATTGGAAATTTGTGACTGACAAGATTCATCTAACCCCTATTCTGTTACCTGCTGTCAAGGACTCTGCTACCATATTCCCTCCTGCCCTTGAAGAGCAAGGGGTCTTTCTGTTAAGATCTGTTGTCCAGGCATAGCCCTGACTGTCTTGCCTTACGTTAGTTTTATTATGCTAGAGTGCCCCTATAGGTATTTATTGTTACCAAAATGTCTCTCTGAGATTCGACCTTGCATAGATAGGTTTTCTAAATCTGGAGTATGAAGTTGTCTTAATTTTTAGCAGTGTTTGACATTCTTCAGAAACCAGCACACTGTGGGGATTTTCACGCATCTTCGTGGCTGCTTTTATGGGTATTACCTAACGGAAAATTGTTGTCTTAATCCATCTCAATTAAATGTCAACTCTAGAGAAAAATGGAGTTATGCTTATACCTGAAAATAGGCCTGTAAAATATCATCTCAGTTTATAAAAACCCCGTTACAACTTGCAGTGCATTTCGTAGTTAGTAATGAATTATTCTATAGTTCATTGGTCCTTCCTGCCGTAAGATTTTGGACTGCATCACTGCATCTCTAAATCTCCTATTCTGTCCGTACTCTTTGTACTGGTTAATATTAATGGTTAGATAAAATTTAGCTTGTATGACATTAATTCAATGAAACAGATGGTTTAGGGATACTTTGTCGTGTAATAATTGAATGGGGAAAAGGCATTAGCTCCTGTATTTCCGAATCTTTTTATGCCTTTTTTTGTCTGAAAGGTGAAAGATTATTCATGCGGGCCTTAGTGTAGACATTTCATAAGCAAGTGAATACAGATTCAGTCCTCTAAAAGTTTAATGTTAAAATCAGCACTTTCAGTGGCTTTTAGCTTTGTTTTTTTCCTTAAGGCCAGGTGAGTGTGCTGCATCTGCCTCTGTGTTGTGACCTGTATCAAGTAAAAGAAAAACTTCTTCATATATCCCGGTTAACTATCTTAGAAATTTTAAATCATTCTCACTTTTGCATCAGTATTTACTGATAAATATAAACAGATTTATTGAGGTGTACCTTCTTATCCTTAATTTCTTCGTATTTTCTTGTATTTTTCTCAGTATGTTTGATCTCATAACAATTTAAAACAAACACTATGATAGGTATTTAAACTGTTAAGTTATATGGTTGTAAGATACTAATTTTGTTGCAACATTACTTGTAAATACTTGTTGAATTCTGAGTTTATTGATACAAACAATACTCGTAGCAATGACCTTCTTGTACATCTATAACAAAATTTAAAACAGCCTTACTGCAGATTTGAGTATGTTGTTAAAGTGAAGTGGTCTTTCTGAAATGCAGATATGGCACTTTGTAAAAATTACAATTATTTTGTGCTTTAATAAAGAAAAAGCAGAAACCCAAAGTCCTAAAATCTAAATTATTCAGTCTTACCTTGCCCAAAATTAGCCAGGAGAAGGCAGCATAATAAAAATAAATAGTCCCATTGTCCTTCAGCAAAATTCAGACAGCATTCTTCATTCTGTTGCTCGTGTGGAAATCTCAGCATAAGTGAAAGGGGTTAAACATTAACGTGCATGTTTTCATTTAAGACTTCATCTGGCTTCCCGCAATGCTTAGCATATTTATTCTGCAGTAATGCTGTTTAGCCTTGGAAGAAACGTCCTCGGCTTCTCTCTAACGAGAGAAAACTTGAGCTTTTCCAAATTTCTGTTGCCACTGTTCGGAGACAGCCTTTAAAGGACCGAAAGCCGGCTTTCAGATCCGTAGCGTACATTGCTGGTGGTTGCGAATTGCATTGGTGTACCACAGGCTCTAACCTCGGCGCTGGGTGATGAGAACTGCAGGGGAAACTCGCCCTCTCTCCTCCTCCTCCTCCTCCTCCTGGTTTCTTAACTGTTTGCCTGCTGAAACTTTCTGATTTGTGGCACAGGAGCATAGGAAAGAATTGTACCTGGTCACTTCCAGGGTCTGGAGCTTAAAGATACTGGATGAGATGTGTTCCTGCTAATTGAATGTTCACTGCGTTGCTACTTTTACTGAGATTTTTTTGCGGGGTGGGGTGTTAACAAGTGAAAAAAATAAGTTTACTGGAATTACGAAGCTTTGTGGCTCTAGAAATAAGAAAGCTGACATATTTCGGATGCTTGCAGATTAAAATAATGTATTACTCAGAAATAAATAGAGAGAGAACCTGGAAGTAAATGTAGGCACAGCTGCAGGTACAGCAGGTACATCGCCTTTAAGGATCTGTGAACAGAGGCTTCTGCTCGGACACTGTAATAGATGCTACGAGCTCTGAGTGGAGTTCATGGTCACTGACATAGTATGAAGGAGCCTTCTTCCACTCTTCCCGAGTTACCTTTTCCCCATCTCTTTGCCCCGTTGCCACTCTTCTCGGCCCCTCGGACAAGTGCCAGAGGTGGTGTTCGGCTGCTCGTGCCCTACTGGCCTCCTAGGGAACGAGCTGCTGGAAAACGCCCTCCCCTGCTCCGTGTTTTTAGTTAAAGATTATTGTCTTCTCTAACTGTTAATGCATCAGCTTACGTGGCTGGTAAATGAATACTGATCGGGTCCTTGGCTGAATAGGACGTCTGCTCAGGCCGGTTTCTAAATACTGCCTTGTCTAAATCCTACCTCAAGAGGGACGGTCAGGGTGCGGTGCCGTAGTCCCCTAAGCGGGTGAGAGTTGGTTTTGGAAAACCGTTCATGGCCTTTTGCCTTCCTCCTAGTGGTTGTATGTAGGAGGACTGCAGGGATGAACTTAGTGTTTATAGTTTGGGAAGGGGATTTCAAGTTTCCATAGGATATTAAGCTGTAACATTGATGTAAATATCTAGCTATTGAAACATATTATAATGCAATTGAATAACAGGCAAGTAAGACTGGAGCAGTCGTGGATGGAACTACATCTTAGATGCTGTACAAAAAAATAATCAAAAGTAGTTTACAGCAAGAAATAAGGTACAAATGTCTGCTGTAGCTTAAACAGTGTAGAAGAAATGCAGGAAATGATCTTCAATTAAGATTCCGTTATTACTGAAAACGAAACCAAAGAAAACACTTGCAGTTTAAAAGGTCTTCGTTATTATAAAATGTAATCTCACTGTTTTTGGCTCTTTTTAAATACAGCTTTTTTTATTCACCTTTTGACAGCTCTTAATACCTTTGTTGTTCTTATGATTCTAAGTCTTTGGGGTGGATTTTTTTTTTTGTAAAGCTGGTGTGTGAACATGTAGGGTATGTAGTGTACATAAATGAGTCAATATCAGATTTTGAAGAGGTTTTAATTATTACTTGCAGACCCTTTAACTAATTCCTTGTTGTAAGCATGTTAAACCATTTTGGTATAAGCAGTTTTGAATATGTTTTTTATAATTGGATCCTGAAAGGACATTTAGACAAAGATTATGCAGTTTATCCAGCATGTCCTTCAGCTAACATCCCAATCTTCAATTACCCTTTCAGTCTCACATTCACATCTACAGGCTGCTGATCTATAATGCTTTTGTCCGTTCCAGAATAGTGCTCAAGTTCAATCTCATTTGTGAATGTCTCCTGTTCAAGGTGCTGCAAAGACATTAAGGAACTACACCACGTACCTTCATATGTATTTAAAGTCCCAGTATAAACAAGGTACAGCAAAGGAGACCTTGTGATATCGTAAGACAAACATCTGCCTCAGAACACCTTAGATGGAAGGAACAACCTTCCTGAGTTTGCAAAACTGAATTTTTTCTGCTTTTTATCGCAGTGTTTCAAACTGTTGGGATAAAGTCCTTTTGGTTTTTGTATGAAAGGATAGCAAGAAAAAAAAAAACTTAAAGCTTTTTAGCTTAAAGCTAAACAATGCTGACAAAAAAAATGTGATGCACATCCAAACAACAAATAGCATCTACTGGAGTAACTGAAATCTGGGAAGGTGGAGTTGGTTCTACGTATGTAACTTGCTGTACTTAGAGTATGTTTGGAACGGTTTGGTCTCTGTAATACAATCTGGCTGTTGTCATGGCAAGAAATTATCTGTTTCAGGGTATGAAAACAGGACACAGTCTTTTCCCCGTTTCTTGTAAATATTTTTCATTTTAGAACAGTTCCACCTGTGTTTTCCAGATGAGAACCCTGGATTTCTTTGCTTTTTTTTTAAATGCAACATTTATTCGGATTGGAGTCCTTTTACATAAACTTTAACTTGCGGGCAATAGCCTCATATTTTTGTATGCTTAACAGGTTATGCTTTAAAAAAAATTGCAGAAATTACTTGTCACACCAGTAGCCTGTAGGTGGGTGCTGTCTTTCATGCTGTATTCAGAAAACGTCCAACTGGTAATGTACGTGTAGGGCTTCTTTAGACTGAGTACAGCTCCAGTCATTTTCACTTCAGTATAAAGACTAATGGTCTGTCTTGACTTTTCTAGACTTCTCTCTCACCAGTGTCTGAGATCATACCAAGCTGGTATTTCTAGCAGTAGCTTATTGAGTAACAATGGAAAAAGTGAGCTACTCACCTGTGTGAGACTTACTGTTCTGCCTGATTTACATGAATATTCACTCTCTTACTTCTCCTTTGTAGTAATTCTGAACACTTGTACTCTGATTATTTTTTTTGTGTTAATCACTTGAGTATACTGTAGTTAAATAAACCAAAGGACGTATGTACAGTACTTCAATCCCTGCTACAAATGCATGAGTAACCTTTCTAATCTTTTGTTCAGAAAACATAAGAGTAGCAACAGAGACAGAATTATAAACTAATCTTGCAAGCAAGCAGAAAGCTTCTGGATTTCCCAAAAGAACTTATAAAAAAAAAAAAAAAAAAAGATCTTAAAACAGAAGAACATTATATTCAATGTTCTGGATTTACCAGATGATTAAAAAATTGTGCAGTGAAACATCTGTGCACCCAATCAGAAAATAAATGTGAAATGACATGAAGTAGATCACATACGGATTAATTAATAAATGCACTTTGAAAATGTAAAACTTGGTAGTTTTTAATAAATCAGGTAAAGGACAGTGAGATGGCCAGGCAGGGTTAATGAATAATGCCATTTTCACGACCCCTTTTTATCTCCATAATCATTTAAAATAAAAAAAAAAAAAAGTTTTCCTGTTGTAGCTGCTGGGGAGAAACATTCCCTGGTGCTGTTCCTGGTCAGTATAAAGGAATTGCTGCTCAGGCGTTATTGCTTGTGTGACTATTAGTAAGTTGAAAGACATCTTAGAACAGTGTGTCATAATACTTTGATCGTAATCAAATGCATTCATAACTTAAAAAAAAAAAAAAAAAAACTACAGCTTTGAAGAACAAAATATTTTAATACTTCCAAAATACTTCCAAAATTATTTTAGAATTTGCTGTACAAATTGACGTGGGAGCTGCTTTTAAATGTGGTTATCACCAGTTCATGATTCACAGTAAAGATGAATATTTATCTTCCTTTTGATGAAGAGGAATGCTGTCAGTCAGTATTATTTTGCTCAGTAGTAAAAACTATGGAGATTTTCCTTTGTTTTAAGTGAAAAGCTGTATTAGACTGTATTAGAAGAGAAGAACTATCAGAAAAGACACAGCTGTAAGGGGAAGAGTTAGCGAACTTTTTGGAAGTGGTAAACATGGAGCTGTTAATTCTAACAAAGGTTCACCAGCATAAAGATCCTGAAAAAAATGATTTTGTCTTCTTTTTTTAAAGTGTGGTGTTCCCTTTCAAGAGGAAGATGTGATTATCCTTAATGGTAATAAAGAAGATGTGGAAGTGTTGAAGAAAAGAATGGAGGATAGAAAGCTCAAAAGTAAATTAGAAAAGGTAATATTTTTATATATTGTTTAAATAAAGTTCTTCTCTATAATGCGATTTTTGATCAGACCACATAGCTTATTCTGCTGATCTCTATACCCGCTGGAAGATGTAAAACTTGTGAGATTCTGTGTGCATATTCTGTTAATAGCATTTTGAAATTGTATCTACTGAAACTCTTTTAACTAGCAGGCACTGCATGGTGCTCAGAAAATGATGGAATTAAGTGATACGCATTTAGGGGAATCTTGAGAACGTGAATCATCATTGCCTGACACTTTCAGCAGCTGAGACTTTACATAGATGTTGATCACTTGACCCTTATTTCTGCGCTTGATTTTGTCTGCCTCTAAGATTAGATGGCTTACAAATCTTTTCCTAGATTTCGTTGAACTGAATACTAGTTTAGTTACCAGCAACCATGTAATTCCTTTTCATCAGAGTCCTCACTCATCTGTGCCAGTACAGCACCACAGGGCATGGGCCTGGGTTAGCCCAGGCACGGGCTAAAAGCATGGTTTAAAAGGACTTTAAAGGTAGATGAAGATAAAGTATTACAGATCTCAACAGATGAGCAGTTGCCCCCAAAAGCGGTCGTTTGCACTCAATTTTCATTAGGAAGGTGTCTCCTTTTGTAAGTGAAGCACCTGTAGCTTTGGTTCAAATGGACTGGAAGCTGATGCTATCCTTAACTTCTACACAAGAGAAGCACCACCAAAGTGTGCCGAGCAGTTCTCTCTCGTACTGTGTCAGCACAGTTGCTCTTGGCGGCAGACAAAAAATTATGCTTTGGTCTTTGGGCACTGTATGGGCCTCTGGTGAATACGCCAGTATTTTGCTTTAGAGGAGACGTGCATCGCTGGCTGGTGCAGCATTTGCAAATCTTTCAGCAGGCCTCTTGTCTTCTGTCCTCAGTTACTGATGAGTTTTGCAACACTACCTTGCCCTGTTGCCAGATGAATTTTTGCAGCTAGAACCAGCCTTCTCTGCTGTTGTTGGCACCACTGGTTATAACCTGAGATCTGTGAGCTCCAGCTCTGGTGTCAGTGGGCAGTTACTGGCTTGGAGTCTGTCGGCACTCCTGTTACTCAGTTCCTGCTATCTAGGGGAGCAGTCTGAGCCTACCGACTGTAGTTGGAACAAAAAGCACAAACTACTTTTCTTTATACCCATAAGACAAAGCATAAGGAAGATGCAGCTAGCACTACTACTAAAAATAATAATAATAATTCAAGTTTAAGTGTGTCATATGTGCCCATGCTGAAATAAGTATAATATACACTCATGTATAGTATATATGCATACATATGTTGATAAACATCTCATAATTCAGATACCAGACACTGGGAGGTAACTTCTTATTTTAAATCCATCCGTAATAACAAAATTTGAAGCATCGTTGAAAGAATATTTTTGTGTACAGTGGAGGACGCCAGGAGAGCCAAGTCTGCTTTTGGAATAGTTACACTCTGCCACCACCTTCTGGCTAAGCTTTGCAGCGGCATGTGGTATAGTATTTTTTTTCCCCAAGCATTAATTGTATTCTTGACAGCACGGGTTCTCCTAATTCTTATAACATATTGAAAGGAATTTATTTTCTTTGGGTTTGTATAGCTTCTTTGAAATATGTACCCCATTCTGAGTGTATATGGAGTCAGCTTTTGTGATAACGCTGCCAACAGCTGTTTTAATGCATCTTTCTTTTTCAGTTTGACATTTTATATAATCAAAGCCAGTAATGAAGTTCTTGTTGTTGCTGCTGTTTGGTTTTGTGTTTTTCTTTTTTCTTTTTTTTTAATCTGGACAACTATGAATTAACTTGGAAAATCTGGTCCACAGATGCTTTTAAAAAAATTGGATTAGTTCTTCACACCTTTGCTTCCCAAGCAATTTGCATCAAAGAGCCCACTTATTGAAAGTTACCCAGAAGGGGTTTTTTTATTAACTAAATAAAAAGAAGTAGATATAAGATGTGGGATTACTCTGAATTTTATATTGAAAAATGTCCGTACTGATTATGGTTAACTGTGTCCTGTTTAAAGTCCTTCAGTTTATTATCCTGCCATGTGGGTTCAGAGTATTGAATTACCATAATGATTATACCTCCTGCCCCTGCAAAGTATACAAACCAAAATATCAGATCTAGACAGTTCAATTTTGGCCTCTATGGCTTTCTTTAAGGTTCCTTCAAGCTTTCCAAGATTATTATTTTTCCCCTATAGAAATAATACTGAAAGTATGGGTAAATATTATGTTGGGAACAGTTCCACTGTTCCTGTTGTGTGTCAATCGAATGCAAATTAGGAATTGCATATTCTTTCAGTAAATCATTAGATTTCTACTTGTGTTGTTTCAGAAATCAAAGAAATGTAAGTCAGCAGAATCAGCTTCTCAGCAAGATACCACCGAAGGTAATGAATGTCACAGATACAAATTATGTGTACTCTTAGGAGTCGTGAAATAGGTTGTTGATTCATTTTTTATTTCATAGATGCTCCAGGTCCTTCAAAAGTCAAGAATAGAAAGGATTGTATCAGTTCCAGTTCTGGGGAAAAGAGGCAGATTATCTTCACCAAAAGTTCAGGTTGGTGATAATGCTCTGAACTAAATGTGAAAAAAGTGAACAAATAGTTCTGCTTTGGAAAATATTGCAGGAGAGATTCTTCTTTGTATTTTTGTACCAGAGTTTTCAGAAGCTACCTGGTCACTTCTTTTCTGACCAGTAGGTTATTGCACTCAGTTTGCATGAAGAATTTCTTAAGCTAGAACTTTTCCAAGTGTGTGTGTTTTAAGTGTAGTCTCTTGTACATGTGAACCCAGGTGTGAATAAACTGCAGGAATTTTCTTTGGGCTTTTTCTTTACTGATTTATACAACTTCATTCTGAAACTGATTACACACTATCAGTTAAAAACTAGAGAAGATAAACAATTTTTAAAATAATTTACTTTAGTCCCTCTCATTAAAAAAAAAGTTAAAATCTGTTTGTTATTTTAACCACATCACTAGTCCTAGTGTATTCTCTAGCTGCCCCGTACTGCTTTGAAAGGCAGAACAGGGAGAACTGAGAACACAAGCTTCTTCACATATCTTAATTTATTGTCTTCCTCGGTAGTAAAAGGTCAGCTCCCATCTTCAAATGAGCCATGATGTTGTTCTTTTTTCAAAGAACCTACTGTTTTGAACGTGTATCCTAAAGGCTGTCTCTTCAAGCTGGAGTAGGAAGCTTCCTCTTGAAGCTGAACAAAGTTCCTTGTTCAATAGAAACTGTAGTCAACTTTTTCTTAAAATGGAGTTTGCTGTACCATCTGCAAAATATACAAAACTGATTCTGCTTGAATTGCGCAAGGGCTTCTGTTTGCTAGTTTTTCTTTATTCTGCCCAGTTTGCCTTTGTCCCCTCTGATATCCATCATCCTGTGCTTTTAGTAAATACCAGCATAGTAGTGACGGACTTTTTGTTATACTTTCATAGTATCTAAAACTCTTTCCACGTGCTTGTGACTGGCAAGTGCTGTGATGATAACTAATGAAAATAATAAACGCTCTTAACCATACTGCATTTCTGCATTTTCCGCCATGAAACAAGACAGATTTGCTTGTTTATGTCATTCCAATATTGCTGTGCTTTAAGTTGGCGAGAACTGACTTACATACGATGAGAGATTCTTATTCACACAGTTATAATAGTTATATAGTCAAGGGTTTGAAGTATTTATTTTATTTGGAATTAGTAGTTGTTTTCCTGAAGTTCAAGCAGTCAAAAAGCCTTTTATGGTGGTTTATTTCAGTGAAGTGTATTAAAAAGTCCCAAGCTGATGACTTGACTTTCAGTCCTCCATTTTAGCTATTGATTTGCTATATTTCACTGGGAGCATTGAAATATAACTTCAGAATGTACTGGTGTATCTACAGTAGTCATGAAGGTATGAATAAAATTGCCTGTCCTTTGGTGACTCTCTTTAGGTAATATACATTATGCTATTTAATGTCTCCAATTCATACTGATGTGTTAATACAGAAATATAAGAGTGGGTGCGTTTTTAAAGGCTGCCTGAGGTTTCAAGATGAAGTATTAAATTGTGTATATTACAGCCACAGGAAAAATCAGGATAATTTGTTTGAAGAATCTAAATTTATCTACACTTCATCATTTAATTATTCGATGTGATAAGCTGAGAGAATTTCCATTAGAAATGTCTAACCTGCCACTTTCCCTTTTTAAAAGGGCTAAGTTTTTAGGCGTGTTTCGTTTGTAATTATTATAATTGCTTTAAGTTGTTTAGGAACTTAGTAATTCTAATAACACTTGATGTATTTTTCTTTTCCAATAATGTAAAGGAGAAAAATACGCCTTTTGAAATGTCAGGTCATTGGTTTGTTTCTGACAGCAATTACATTGACCAGCAGGGGAATAGGAGGAGAGAGGGGAAAAAAAAAAAAAAAACGTGGGGCGGGGAATGCCAGTAGCACAGGAATTAATTTGTGAACATGGCACCCTAAGGTTTCTGGACTTCCAGCGTATGTATTCAGTCTTTCAAATCCAGTGTTTGGTAATTCTTTCCAGACAACTGTTAGTGGCATTAAAAGCAGCATTCTCCAAATACAAAAAGGGTCTGATATATGATGCTTAAGATTGCACATAAAATTCCTATGACTACATGCAGAAATTGGATAAGTGCATTTTCAGACAGGCTCCCTACTAATTATTTACATGCAGTTGTGCCTAAATTATACTAAATATATAGAGTTTCTGCAGACCTTTCTGCATTCATTTCTTTGCACGGGAGATTTGGCAAGTGCTTTTTAAAACACTGTCCTACTTTGGAGAAGGCTAAATAGTCATTAGGAAAGTTCTTTTTTTGTAACAGTAGATATAACACTGAGAGAAATGGTGTCAGAAATGGAGGGATGGACACTTCCCTATGCCAGATATAAAATAATGTAGGTGATGTTGTTGGTCATGAGTGACTTTGCACAGAATAAAGGGAGTAGATAGATTCCCTGGGGACAGTATGTCACAAGTTTGGCTTTTGTCATTTGATAGCTAATTTTCAAACAATACTTCAGGGTGATGGAATACTTTAATGTTTCTTTCTTAAGATTAGAGTTCAGAGCCGTTTTTCATTTGGAGGAATAAATGTTGTCAGTACTGAATTACAGTGCAAGGGGTTTGCACAAGTAGGAAAGAATTACTCTTTCTTCAAGGTTTGTAAATGCATTTTCAGCATAAATTTTGTAAGCTAAGGACATGCTTGCTATTGAGTTCAATTACAGCATATTTCTGATAG
This sequence comes from Cygnus olor, assembly GCF_009769625.2. NCBI lineage: Eukaryota > Metazoa > Chordata > Aves > Anseriformes > Anatidae > Cygnus > Cygnus olor. The sequence continues at coordinate 9,919,342 of NC_049184.1, forward strand.
CCATGAAATAATATATTTACTCCATTTCTGTACACACAACTAAAAAAAAAGTCTTAATAACAGCTCACAAGTGGAAAAATGTATGTTTGACTCTTTTCCTTTTTATCTAGCAGATAACGGAAGTTCATCTGTCCCAGGAAAAGTCAATAAGGCGGCTTCTACTACCACGAAGAGATCCATTGCAGACAGCGAGGAGAAATCTGAGGCATACAAATCTATTTTTACATCACACAGCTCAGCAAAACGTTCAAAGGAAGAGTGTTCCAATTGGGTTACTCACACAGCATACTGTTTCTAAAACAATGATGAGCCTGATCGTAATGTTCATTACTACTTTCCTTCCCTAAGGCTTTTTCTGTACAACTCTAATACAGAACAGTTGTTGTAATCTGATGTTATCTGGAATTACTCAGTTTGCAAGTAGTTTATAAACTTATGAATAGCTAATGAACTTATGTTAGTTGCAACTTTTGTTAAATAAGAAATAGATTACCAGAATCCATGTTGTATCAGCAGACCTCAACATGATGGATTATTTACACAACTGGTTTTTTGTTCCCTCAGTTGGACGCTCTCATTCCCAGTCACAGTGTCTCAGTACTAGAAATGAGGATAAGAGGATATGCCTGCTGTCCTCGTCTGTTGAAATCTGCTGCAAATGTGTTTGAATTTTTCATTGTATTGGTACAGAAATTGGGCGTTTTGAGACTTTCTGACAGTAAAAGGAGCAATAATGCTTTCCTTTTGAAGTATCAATCTTTGCTCTCAGTGGAACTATTATGTTTCTTAAAGGGTCTGTAGGCACTTTCAAGTACTATACATTTTGTTGGTTTATATGGAAGCATTATGTTTGTACAAATGTTTGTACAAACAGCACAGTAGCTGTACAATATTCTTATTGTACATGTTGTAATATGCTTTTAATAACATATGTTCATAGTTAATCATTAGATATAAAGGTGAGCCTGTAATAATGAGTTTTTGCTTTTCCCAAAAGGCTTGGGGGGTTTCTTAGTGGTGGTGTTTGTAAAGCTAGAAGTATCAGTATATCTGAGCTTTCATTCTTCTGTTAGAGGATCAGAACAGAGTGGAACAAAAGTGTGAGTTTTCTTACTCTTCTGCTGAAACAATAAGGTTCTGTGTCATCTGTGAGGATGAATTTACCATTCTGGGCTGAATTGAATTCAGCAGCTTACTCAAAAATATGAATATTTATAGAGGGAGAGAGAAAAACATGCCTGGTAACAGAATAGAAGTGGACAGATCTTAGCTGGATTTTTAGGAAGAAAATAAATATGATATATATGCCATGCAAATCAGAAACCCGTTGGTAGCTGATGGAGGGAACCCTTCAAGGCTGAAGTTGGCCTCTGAGAACATTTCTCTTTCACTGTGTGGGCAACGGAAATGTGAGACTTTGAGAACATCTGTAGTACACATTATTTTATTTTGTGACATAAAATTCTGCACCACAAACAGCTATTTGACTGTTAACTGCTGGTTACAGGAAAATACAGCATTATAGTACTTCACTGAGTTTTGCTTTTATATCTGTGCTTTTTATTCCTTTGACTTTGATGTAAATAAAACTTGCTCTTGTCATATGACCTTAACGCGTCGTGTTCGGTTGAACAGACACACAAATACTTATTTTGTTTATGCTAGAACATAATAGCTTTTTAATGGTAGTCATTGTGTAATATCATAGGCTTTCATTTAGCCCTTTTCTTCTTAGCTCTTCTCCAAACACAGGAATCCTGCTAAAATGTTTGTGTTCTATAGCAATCAGTTAGCGGTTAAATATTTGAATCCAGTAACATCTAGATGAAATGGCCAGGGAGAGGGACAGATGCTTTTTGCCTTTCTTTATTCATCTTCAAAGAAATAGAAGCTGCTTTTATGATCTTGCCTCAAACTAACAGAATTGAAATGCAGAAAGTAGGAGGCTTTTAAAACCACTGCATGATGTTACATTGTTACATTTGTGTGTGAAAATAGTTAATTATCCTCATAATTTATTTTGTAAAGTGTCCTCATTTATAATTGGCAATAATTAATTGGAAATTAAAATGCTGTGCTTATGTTTGCATAGGTGGTCTTCGTGATTCAAGTGTGTTGAAAGAAACTGGTAGGACTTTATTATTTTGATAGGTGTAAGAAGCCAATGTTTATTGGCTTGTTGTAGAATTTATATGGCGGTGTGAGCATTTTTGTTTTCCAAAGATGTGAATGCATATATCCATCACATCAAACAGTTTGAGGTTCACTTGAGCTTCCAGGAAGCAAACAGACGCGCTTTATATGCATGTCTAATAATCGGCTTTGTTCTCCCTCTTTTGTATTCTTTTCCTGTTTGTTATTATCCTTTATTATTTGTTAGTTAATGATAATGAGGTTACTGCACTAAAATATATACCATAGCCATCCCTTTACTTGCAGTCTAATTCTGTTTTGACAATACAAGTTAGTCTTATTAGTATTTTATAGGAGTGCATTTTTCTTTCCTTTAAATCAGTTATAAATCTTTAGGGAAATTAACGGAGTTACCTTAATGCTTTTGATTTAGCTGTTACTTTGTCTAAAGAATATGAGCAATATATAACATGCACTATTGCTTCCTCCCTTTTCTTCATGGTATATTAGGGCAAGCCCTGCCTGCTGATTTGGTAACAAACCCTTCCTGCTCTTTGGGGCATAACTGACATTTTTTTCCGTCTGACCTTGCTCATCTATTAAAATAAGTTTACAGCTACCATGATTTGGTTAGTATACCGATTCTTTGTATACACTTAGGTTTATTTTCTGGAATTGATAGTTTGTGCTATGCCCCTTCATTAGGAAAGATTTTGTTTGGTAGGTTACCATCCTGACTTTGTGGACAGAGTTCTTGAAATGTTTATGGTTTATAGAAGTGTTGTCAGTGACTGATGAGGTCTTTTCCTTCCCTTTACAAAAAACAGCTGTGAAGGAATGTGATATATTGTTGGCATGTGATGCAATTCATCGCCACAATTGACTTTTGTTAATGTAAAATAGAGGAGGAAAAAACTGACACAATTCTGTTGTTGGCAGGCTGGGTTAGGCAGTTGAGACTGGAACGTTGACTTGGCAAGTTTTAATAGATTCAAGCAAATAGTTTGCTGGAGGATGTTTGCTTTGTTGTGGTTTTCTTTTTGTGGGGGAGGGCAATTTAATTTTCTTTTAATGTAGGTGAATTTGAATGTTGGTGAAAGTTGAAGACTGCAGAAGTCCAAAACCTTCTATATTTTTTTGAGATGCCACATAAGTCTGCCACAGCATTGCATCCATGTGCCTCTGTTCTGAGGAGTTCGCAGAACTGTTAGTTCTGTTCCCATGAAGTTCAAGTCTTGCTCTTTCTTCTGAAGAGCCTAAAAAGGATCCAATTAGCATCAGTTGTATAATAGGGGGATTTTTGTGTGTGAGTGTTGTGGAACCTGCCCACTGAGAATTGGACTGAAATTCAACAACTTCCTTCACGTAGCCTAACAGTCATACGCTGGTAATGAAACCTGGCCCAGATACGCACCGGTGGAAAGGGGCCGTAAAGTTATACATCCTGTTTTACAGTCCTGTCAGCTGTCTGTCTGTCTTTCTGCACATTGGCATAGCATTCAGTACTTTCAGTATTTGAACCTCTAAAACCGAGTGTACGGACACCCTCAGGTTTTGAAACTCAGTGGAGGTCATCCTGGTATCAGTTTTCAATACTGTACCTTTATTCCCTAGTCACCCCAAATCAGACACGGTATTTCATCCTGTCTTACAGGAGATCCTGTGAACCTTTTCCCCTTGTGCCCAGTGAGTCTTAACAGCACCACGTGCTGCGAGGCAGCCTGCAGCCTCCAATGTTGTGGCACAGCTACGATGCACTCCTGCAGCTCGTAAACCAGTTTGTGCCCCTTGTACACACGGAGATCTGGGAAGAGGAGCAGAGGGGCAGGCACTGTGCTTTTTGCCTTTGTAGAGGACAACAAGCTTTGCATATGGAGCATCTCGGAGCTAAAAGAGGTGAGTTTGAGCTGGGTTTGTCTCTCCTGGCTCCTGCACATTCCAGTAGGTGAGTTCTGTCCTTTGTTCCCTAACCTCCAGTACTCGCATTCCTTACACATCTCCTGACCTGACCACAGCTCCTTCCCTTCCATGTTCGCCAGCAGTTGGGCTGGAGGTATGTGCTGATCCGCCCGCTGGCAGGTAGCTGCTCAGCTCTGCAGCCTGTCCCTCTGTAAGGGCACTGCTCTTGGAGGCCTTACCTCTCCAGCCATCTTTTCTGTGAGACCTCGGTAAAAACAGTGCGTCTTTATATCTCGGTTAGTCTTAGTTGAAATCAGGCAATGATTTTTAATGCTGCTGAGAGAAGGGAAGGTGTAACTGCCTTAAATCTCTTGAAAATTAAACTAAAATCCTTCAGAGAAGTAGCATGCACACACACATGACCAACAACCATCAGGAAGGCAGAGTGGAAGAGGAAGAATGAGTAGTATCTGTGCTGCAAAGATTAGAATTTAGTGACATGCTGCTAAAAAAAAAAAGTGAATAATAAAGGGACACAGTTCATTCTGTAAGGGTATTTAAAACTATTTCTCTCAACCCTTTTTTTAGAAGTAATTGTAGAATTATCCTCTGTCTAATGGGAATAAAGCTTGAGAGGTGTACAGTGGGAAAATGCATGCCATTCGCTAAGACGGGATTTTACTGGAACCTCAGACCTTCTCTGAGTCAGTCTCCAACTTCCATGCCATGAGATCATCACATGCCTATCAAATTGACCAAAAAAAGCCTTAAGTATTCTTCTCTTTTAAACATGATGTTTGTTAGATTAAAATATTTCTTATTAATGTCCTATTATTAGCTAAACTGAACGAACACAACTGCCTTTAAGTGTCCTGTCTTGCTTGCTTTGCAGCCTAGACGCCAGTTGCAGTTGGTATACTTTGTTCAAGATTCAGAACTGCAATGACCCTGCCAAATAGTTTCTTAGTTGCATTTAAAAATAAAAGGGCTGTTTATACATTACAATCCACAGAGGGTCTGAAATCAGTATGTCCTAAGATGAATACAAATCATAGACAAAAAGTGTTTTGTTGGAAGGCTTCACAAATATGGAACTGATTACTGCTAGACAGCGCAGATTTCCCTCTGTAAGATGGAACTGATATAATTCCTTCCTGACAGCTAGAAATTATAATTGGGTTGGGTTTTTTCTGTGTTTTAAACTTCACCAACCTTCAAAATGAGCAAGAAGGATGGAATCCTAATCCATCTGCAGTTGATGGGAATTCTGCCTGTAAGCCAGGATTTTCATCTAAATATGCATCCAACTGCCCGGTTGCTGCGGAGGTACTGCTAACAATTTCATAGCTGTGGTTTTGTCAAGCATTTAGCTTCATGTGGATTAAAATATCTCTTACAGGTCAGTGACAGAATTCAATTTGCAAATTGACCACAGATCTTTTTGGGGAGAAGAACCGATTTCACTATGACATTAAGTAAAATGAAATTCCCTTTTCAAAATGTTGCCCTAGCAGCTCTTTATACCACATCCAGCAAGCATCCAGCCTTTGTGTAGTATTTGTCAGCGTCACATCTCTAAGAGTTTTTCTCAAAAGTCAAGGGCACGAGTTAGTGAAAAACAACCCCTTTCACTTGTAGAAGCAGACTGCACCACTGCTTTTTCACCCAGTGTTCCCTTGGTTCCCTCTCATTTCCCTCCTTTGTTTCTGTTGCTTACAGAAATCAGACCAGTGCTCTGCTTAATGGTTATCAGCAGAGTGAGGAGTAGGGAACGATCAGGGTGATCGGGGGCTCTGGCTTTGGGTCCCTGATTGCTCATTTGGGCTGGTTTGCATTCGTTAGGCAGGCAGGCTGCCTCATCAGGCTGAACTTTCTCCATCTTCCAGGCTAAGTCCTAAATCTGATGGCATCTTGAGTCACGATAGACTCAGGAGCCATGTCTCATTGCTGTATGGATTACTTATTTTGCTACCTGCGGGGGAGCTTTTAAAGAGCAGGGTTGTTTCCACAGTAGAGAACACCAAGGTGTCCAATCTGTCCTTCCTTTCCTTGTTACTGGTAAGGACACGTCTCCTTCCTCCTTCTCTGACGCTGGATGGATGTCCAGTCTTTCACTCCCTCCTCTGCCATGTATTTCCCCGCTGTATGAGGTTGTCTTAAGACTTAATTGTTATGTTCAGGGACACCAGATGTCTGTATTAGCAAACAGCGTAATTTGTAAACAGAAGACATGAGGAATGCTTTTCCGTGGGCTGACTTGACTCTGGAAGAAATATGTTGTTAGGTGTTAGATGAAAATAGAAACAATTTGACAGTGTAAGTTTTCCTAGCAGTTATAAATGTCATATTTTTATTCCATGAGTTTCCCTTTTTTTAATTAAAAGTAATTCAGTGGAACCACAGAGCATCCACTTTGCAGCGATAAGTGGTTTTTGCCACGTTAGCTTTGAAAGGGCTGCATTGAACGGGATGGGTGTAGCTTTCTTCAACTTGCCTACAAAGCTAAAGAAATGCAAAGCAGCTTATTGCTCAATTATGCTGACTTTAGCAAACTCGGTAGGACAAATTAAAAAAAGAAAAAGGGAATATCTAGTCTCAACCTGGATATTTAATGGGTCCCAAAATGTGCTGAACTCTTTAGTCTAAATGGGCTCTTTAGTGTGGTGTCAAATAAGTTAAAAAGCGAGGGAGCTTTATAAAGCTTGCTTCATTGTTTAAACTTGTTTAACTCATGTTAAGGCTAATGTACATTTATTCAGACTGACAAAGTGCTGAATTTACACAACAGGGATAGTAATAACTAGGTCAGATACTTTTTAAATGGCAATGGGGGAGTGGGAATACTTGACTCTTACATGCTTATGAATGGAAATGATTATTAGCACTGACTGAGGCCAGCCACAACACATGCATATGCCCTGCGCACCCCCTGCCCCCAGCAATTCCCCTTCCACGTCCACTGCTGCCGGGGCCATGTCCTCCTGTCCTCATGTCCTTGCTCCCATCCCAGCTGCAGCCGAGCATGGGCAGCAGCTGCCAGAGCTTTGTGCTGCACCTTGTGAGGATGCCGCACTCCTAACGTGATTCCATGTGTCTGCTGCAAGCCCGTAAGTGTCTTTGAGGCTGGCTCTCGTCTTCCCTGCCGGGATCTGATTGAGACCAATAAATTACACTAACAAAGATGAAAACCCAGTCATTAAAGCTGCATTGTCTGTTCAAGCTTATGAAGTTCAACTCTAATCTTTACCCGTGTCCACTTTGACAAGACTACATAGTTCTTAGATATCCGTGTTTTCCACAACCATTATCTCTAGGGCCAGAGGTAATAGGGGTGAGCTGTCTGCACCTTGCACCTTTCTGTGAGATTTGAGGCTGGTAACTCCCCGGAGAGAGTCCCGGTCCCGGATTAGTTAGACCATGGTGCTGATCCAGCACAGCAAGATTTGTTTCTCCAAGATTTTTTTTTCCCTTGGCTTTCCTAATATTTGAACAAGCCCTCTTGTTTAATTCAATGAAACCGAATCTGCTTGCCTTTGAATTGTGGTCAGCAGTGGGCATGCTGGGCTGGTTGGATCTCTTAAGCTGCAGCCATTTACTTCCCCATTGAGATTTAAGCTACTCATAGCTCATTTGGTTTGCATGTTTCCATTCTTTAAGGAATCATTAAACAGTCCCAAAGTACTGGTCGGACAGGCCAGCTGCGCAGGGCCAGGCAGATAGGCAGAGCCGCCTGAGCGCTCCTGTGCTTACAAACCGCAGAAGGGAGCTGGAATCTGGCTGAAATGGGTGAGGGTTTGGTCACGAGCACCAACTGCCGGGGAACCAGCAGCACCTTGGGGACGGGTGAGGGTGCTGCTCTCCCTGATCACGGTCCCCAGAGCACAGAGCTGGCATGGGCGCAGCCGTGGCACCCAGGGCTGGAGGCAGAGCTGCTGCTGCTGCAGGAGCCACCGGCCCCAAAGCCAGCCCGAGCCAAACCTCGCTGCAATGGGACACTCCTCTGTGGCTATTCACTGAGACTTTTTTTTTTCTTTCTCATCTGTGGCTTTGGGCTAAAATACTGCGCAGAACAGACACGAGGTGCACTTGGCCCTATCGTCCATGCGGTGGCACCAAAGGCACGGCCCAGCCGCCGGCTGTGCTCTTTCCCCTCTTCTCCCTCTTTTTTCCTCCCTCTTCCCCCTCTTTCTTTCCCCTCTTCCCTTCCCCACTGTTCCCAGCCCAGTGTGACAGCTTCACAAATCCAGAGCTGAATTTCTTCCCCCCTACACCTTCTGGTTTGCTTTCTCTGCTGCCCAAAGTCTCCAAAACTCCCCAACTGCGCTGTAAGTCATCTCCGTTTTTCAAGCTTAATAATTGGCTAGAGGTAACAGCCCTGCTAAGGCTTTCCCTTCGGTCACCTACAGAAATGTGCACTAATTGCCTGTAACTCCATAGAGCAACAACCAGATGATGCTGGAGCATTGCACAGGAGTGCAGCGTGCAGGAGGAGCTGCTCGTGCCAGCCGGACAGCCGAGAAGTTCGCTACATGCCTGCCCTGGAGAATCGGTGATCACAGGGTAAATCTGCCGTCTCCGTCCTTCCCTGCTCTCTCAGTTGTTTTCATATGTATGCAGATTTAAAACCCTTAATATCAGGGAATGCATCTTGATTGTGAGTGGAGAAATACCAACAGCAATAAAGAGATGGACTGCAAGAAGGGGAAAAACATCTGTAGAGGGAGAGGGCAGTGGAGAAACAGTGCCTGGCTTTTAATAGGAGGGCTCTCAAGTGAAAACAGCAGGATTTATTTGACTGTTTAATACACTGATTTTTCAAAGAGAGTTGGTCAGAAAAGAGAGTATTTGTTCCACAGAAAATTCCAGCGCTTCAGAGCTCGTTTCCATTCCAGATCAGAATGAAAAGCACAAACTACCCCGCGAAGTAATGTTCTGTAATGCTGATTTGGGACGGTTCAGCAGGGCCCATTGCTTGAGTTGTTCCAGCTATGTTCTAATATTTTTCTTTGTTTAAAACAAGCTGCTCACAGAATTAACATTTTAATTTATTTCAAAGCTGAAATAAAATATTTGGTTCTCTCATCCTCTAAAAACACTGCAAACAGCTGCATGTTCAGGATTTAAATCCCACTTTCTGACATCTTTAATACCTTGAAAAGTTTTCAGCAGCTCTCCTTGCAATGTCTAGTACTTCATATTTGATTTGGAGAGATCCCCAAGTCAAGTTGCCTGTAGTTGAAATTTTAAAAACAAAAGAGGGAATGAAAAACTTGTCTTCTATTTTAGGGTCTTGCAGTACTGGAAATGCAAACAGTGCACAGTGAATATTTAACTAGTGCATGAGAATCTAAAAAAGTGTAAAGCAAATGCAATGCAGCAAGTCTATTTGCCTTGTTCAACTAGAGCAGCATTAAGACATTAAAAATAGATTTACAGATTTCATAATGTGATTGCAACATTCACACAGGTTGGGATTTTTAATTTAACTTTGAACTGGATAGTGCAGATTGCATGGAGACCAGCATGGACTATATTCTAATGGGAGCATTTGCCTTATGCGGAATTAACATATCAAAGGCAGAGAACGATTTTTGGAGAAGATGGCACAATGATCTGTCTTGCTCGCAGGGTTGACATCCTACTAAAACTGGTGGCATCAGAGCGTGGGTTCAGACTGTTTCAACCACATGATACACTCGTGGCAAAGCCTGGCAAACTTTGCTTCTGTCTTCCCTTGGTGTTAGACATCGGCACGGTGCTGGAAGGGCAGCGTGCTCCAGCAGCGAGCTGGCCTGGTGGAAGCCACCGAAAGCAGGCTGTAGTTTTGGCAGGACTGCCCGTCCCTCTCACAGACAGTGGTGACCAGCTTCTGTACGCGTTGTTGCAGCTTGCTTTGTGTTCACTCAAACTGAAGACGTTTGCACCTGGAAGCAACGCTTGATGTGAACTCTTGTAGCTGAGGACACGACAGTCAGCTTGCTTTGGAAATGGACCTCGGCAGGGCTGATGGAGCAGTACGGTGGGAGTGGGTGTACCTCCGGGAGGGGACGAGCATCCGTGGATCCCTTCCCACCTTTGCTCTGGCTGCTTTGCACACCACGCACCTGCCCCTGCTCCGCAGCGGCTGCGGGGCAGTGTCACCGCTCCAGGTAGAGGTGCTGCACAGCCAGGGCAGGTCTTCACAGGTCCGGGTCAGAATTTGGGAAGCCTGCAGAATTTCCTGTTAGCAGGAGAAGCCAACCTGTGTCTGGGAGAGGCCAGCACCCAACACTGACTTACTTCGAGGAAAATAATAATAATAATAAAGAAAAGTCAGTGTTTTAGCACTGTTGGCTGGGATAAACAAGCAGATGTCAGCCTCTCATGTTTCTTCCCTAACAGCTGCCATCATGCCCTGACTGAGGTGTGGTTGATAACGTTGGTTTGAATGCCAGTCAAGTAGTATTGCTAGAGAAGGAATTCAAGGCAGGGCTGTCTTCAAGGAATTTGTCTATATGACTAACAAGAATTGATAGACGCAGTAAAGATTTTGAAAGTACAGAAAAAGAGGAGAGAAGCAAAAAAGGATGTAGGCAGGTCCATAGGTGCAACTGCCTGCTGTGACAGAGATCGAGCCCCTGCTGCTGTCAGTTTACCTCTGCGCTGGGTTCTTCTCTTGGGGATACATTTGACAGTGCAGCTGTGCTGGAGATGGATCTCTTCTACACTGGCAAACAACCAGAAAGATGGAATCCTTTGCTGTTTGACTCCAGAAGGATCAGAGAGTCATACACCATCTGTACTTCAAAAAGCAAGACGCAACTCCGAGCCCCATGCACATGCAAATGTGTAATTTTGAAGATGCTGTGTCTGTCATACGCTATTTTGCAACCCAAACCCAAGGACATCAGATAGGATTACACCAGCTGCAAGCTCTTGAGGAAGTATGCTCACTGACCAGCCCATACCCATGTGTACCTATAGATCTTATTGTGAAAGTCCTTCTCTGAGCCTGATAAAAGGTTTTCAGCAGCTGAACTCTGAGGACCACATTAGTTAGCTGTTTTCTTAGAAGTGGAAGCAATGCATTTGCAGACAGCAGCAGCCTTCTGTCCCTCAGCACAAAGACACTGCAGCCCTTTGCTGGTGGGGTAAGCTCTGCGTGCTTTTCTAGGATGTTGGCGTTTCGTGATCACAAAGATTATCCTTGCTCTTCAACAATGTCAGAAAATGGTCCATATGAAAACAACTGAGTGATGGGATAAACAAAAGGAATTATGAAAACTATATAATTTGGTCTGAGAACTCTGATGCCTTCTGGGAAGTATCATATAATACCCAGCATGAAATAACCCATCAAACACGGACAGCACAGCCATGGAGCAATGTTGAGCAAGAAATTTGACCAGAGCACCGATTATTGATTTCAAAACACCCCAGTGCTATGTGGCCACAACAATCTGAGGCGAAATTGGAGTAGTCAGAGAGAATCAAAGTGGTGCAGACGTGCTGCTCGCACAACTACTGTTGAAGATCACTTAATGCAGATATGCAACAGCTGCAACAAGTTTCATGCGGAGACATGCCTTTATATTTAATTTAAGTATGGGCATTGGCACTCACAGGGGAAGGAATGCTGCCTGAAAGTAATATTGAACCTTCTGCATCTGGAACAAGAATTCATATTGAATCATATTGAAAGTGAAGGAGTCGTGGGCAGCCTAAGAGGTGCTTTCATTGCAGTGACTTAGGCAGTAACAGCAGCAGTTGAGGATTAACTATGAATTGGGCTATCTCCTTACATCTTCGGGAATGGAAAATGAGGTTATTTGTAAGCTTGCATTGCTGCTGTCTGCAGGTAGTTGTCCTGAGGATAAGGATGCTGTGATTTGCCAGAGCACGAATTAAGTTATTCCTTTTACACCCAGCCTTTTTAAAATCTACACTGCTGCTTTTCAGCCAGCTCCAGCAGCCTCCAGGGATTCATGGGTTACTTCCAAGTGACCCGTGCATGATAGCAAAGGAAAAAAAAAAAAATCACTAAACAGTGATCCTAGCATCTGCTGGAAGGTGTTTGGAGATCACCAAAATTAAACATGTGGAGAACTGACCTCCATTAGGAGTTAGTCAGGTACATCAAAATCAGCAAATATCTGACTGTGCCTTCTAGGTGGAATTTGAATGGTTGCTGACTGAAGGCCACAGACAATTCTCCGGTGTGGTCATTTTTAGCACCAAAATGTGGGATTGTGATGGCACGGCAAAACTGCCAGAAACAGGTTATGTCACCAAATAATCTGAAATGTCACTTTGAAAATCACTGTGTTTTTATGTGAACTCTTTGCCTTATTTCTTCCAAACCAGCAGCCATCTGCCTGAGGAGCCCGGTCTGTCTTCCTGGGACATTGACTGGGGCTGAGGTCCACCAGTCTATTGGGTAAAAGCCATGACAGCATTTACAACTCAGACCTGCTGATTTTATCTGCTCATCTTTTAAAGTTACACTGTATTTATTGAGAGGTCTTTTTTGTTTTGTTTTGTGTTTCTGAAATAAGGTTTAATATTTATCTGAAACAAAGCAGCAAGTGTTTGGGAAGTAGGTTAAATCCTTTCTATGAACTCCGGATTCAAGATTTCAAGATTATAAAGCCATTTTTGCTAATTCAGCTTGGAGCATTCCTGTAGATTTTTAATCTCAGGAGATTTCACCAGCAGGTATTGCAGTAGTCTGCAATGACTTTCTCCTTTTGGGCAAAAATTAAATAAGAATTCATAATGTGATTGCATTAAGATTTAAGAACTATGCTGCAAAAACTAATCAATGTTGCTGTGATCTTACCTGCCTTGAGATTGCAGGCAAATAACGCCCCGTTGGTACAGTTAAACTTTCCATAGCAAGCTTGGATGATATACTGAGCTCCAGCATGTTTTTACTAAGCTTCTCTGAAATGATTTTCAAAGGGCAAAAACCTAGGCTTAGCTCACTACGGAGCCAAACTATTACCCATAGTCTTTAAAGAACATGCTGTAACCCTTTTGCTAAACAATCTGCTCTGCTGTTACCAAGTTTTACCCAATATTCAAATGAAACTTATTCCTTTTCAACCTTTGCCAAGCTGAGGTTATTAAGAAAGAGATACAAATTAAAAGGATTAAAAATGCAGCTCTAATTAAACACATATGAGCAGTTAAGAGTCGGCTCTACCCTGGTTATCTGTGCACATAGAAATATCACACAACTTAAAACAGCCATAGTCTCCATTAAGTGCTTGCTAAAGGCACCACCAAGCAATGTAATAATATGCTGTGTCTTTCTCTAGAGCTTTTTATATATAGGTCCTAAAATGTTTTGAAAAATGAGGTGAGCCATTGCTGACCAGCTTACAAGGGAGAAGAAGCTGTGGCAGAGTGAGGAGAAGGGCATTTCACTCACTTGTGCATAACTAGGTGTGAGGACCAGAATGGTGGCTCTGAACGTGTAGCTTTGGGCAGTGAAGCTTCTCCCTTTTAAAATTATTTCACAGCATCTCAGAGCTGTAACACCACTTCCTGCTGCAGATGACTTCTGGCTCTGCTCACCTCTTCAACAGACTTGTAGTACCCAGCCTCCTGCACGGAGGAGAGCTGCTGGTTGTCCCAGAAAGCTGTGGCAGTGGCATGAGACAGGGCAGCTTGCATTTCCAAGCAGACCTGATGGTTCTTCTCAAAAGAATGTAATGTGCAACCAAAACATATCAAGCAAATTTGTCTTTCTATTACAAAAGTGAGTTGGTATCTCTTAATATGTATCCAAACAAGCCCTTGAAGACATATAATCACAAAACAGCATGTGCGATCACAGCTTGGCATTTTAAGGGATTAGAGGGGGATTAGGACGTTTGTAAATTCCTCACCAACCTTTTGTACAGACAGGATGGAATATTTTTTAAAGAATTCACAAGCAGCAACTGTCTGTTAAAAGCTTTTATTCCTCTCTGATTTGTGCTAGGTGTGGCTTGCTTTGTGATTTTTTTAAAAGGTAGCATAACATAGCTCATCAATCCAGGCTGCATATAAATCCTGCTTTGTGTGATTCCTAATATGTTTCAAGGGCTTTATGCTCCTCATGAAGAATGGGAAAACCTTGCAACAGAGCATAACAGGTCCTTTCATTCTTCTCCTGGTGTTGCTGGTTTAACACACCCACCCAAGGGAATAGTATCACCCGGGGAAAAAAAGTGAGTGAATTTTGATCCTCAAGAAGTGTTCAAGAAAAGCTATTCATGTTCTAGTACTTCTGGGGCCAACTTATCATGATTGGCTTCAAAAATCACAGTAAATAATCAGGATTCATCAGACAGGATAACAGGACTTACCTGCTTTTTCTGAGAATGGGAGATGCAGCTGGACAGGAAAGGAGAGCAACACCCTGACTTGTGCCCGCATCCAGGTGCGATGATCTGACAGATCATTTGGATATGGTGCGTATTAAACAGTGCTGCTCAGAGCATCCCTCGGGCAAAGAGGAATAGGAAATGCTATGTAAAAGAATGCTGTTTGCTTGAATGGGTCAGTTTTTCAGTATTATGGCTGAATGAACCATGGCTACTGGTTGATGGTAAACTTTAGGGAGAATTGTCCCACAGGTAGGGAGCCGCTGCAGCACACAGTGCTAACGTGCTTGCTCTGTAACAGAGATGAGACCTTCTCTGTGTTCATGTCTCTAAGATTGTCACCTGGTTTGGGAGCATGGCTACAGTTCAGGACAGCTGCAGGTCAGGCTCCAGGCCAAAGCTGTCAGTGCCACAGGATCCAGGGGTTGTCATCTCACCAAGGCTGCTGAGGATGGACGCTCTGCACTGCCCCCTCTACCTGCTTCTAGCAGGGTGCAGTAAGCCTTCTCTATTTGCAGATCTGCCAAGGACAGGTCAACCAGAAAGACTGCAAACTGCAGAACTTTTAGGTTAATTATTTTTCCCAGAAGACTGAATGTTTAAAGCTCTGAACTTGACAATTTCCTCTATATCAGTACCTCACCACTGTTTCTTTAGCCAAAAGCTAATCTTGACCATGACAGTTGCTTTGGGTTAAGGATGTGAATATAAAGCACCCTATCAAATCCTTAATAGCCTCTGCATGCCCACTTACTGCACTATTATTTCCAGGATTTGCCTGGAAACCTTTGGAGAAACATATCTGGAGGAGGGAGGGAGAGGCCCTGGGGTCAGTAGCCACTGTGTCGGGCTTCTGGGCCTTTGCTGCTGATGGAGCTGGTGACTCAGGTGTCAGTAAAAGTGACTGTGCCACCACCCAGACAGCAATAGCAACCTCCCTGCAAGGAAAAGAGGGGGGTTGCCACCCCGTTTCTGTCTGACTGGTTCCTCGCTCCCTTCTGGCTCTTTGTTCACTTTTAAAGTATATTTGGAGTGTTTATTTGCCCAGTTCGGTGTGGCTAAGGAGGGCACAGGGATGTTAATTTTTGTTACTGCTCATCCTTCAGACGTAGCCTGCAAGCTGCAGCCCACGGGCAGCATGGAGGGGCCTGCCCTTTGCGTTTCTCCGGAGGGAACACCCAACACAGAATTTTGTGTGGTCATCCCTTAGGAAATGCAGTAATTCCTATTGGTTTAATTTACCCCTGGAAGCCACTGTAGTGAAATACGGCCACCTGTAAGGGAGAGTGGAGCAAGCACCACGGCTGTACAGGGGAGAGGCCCCAGTTTTAAAGCGGAGACTAGTGGTCAGTCTCTTCAGAAGTGGGGAGGGATTAGGACGTACAAGCCCAGTAGCAGTCTGGTTTATTGCTAGTTGTGTGTTCACGTGTAACTTTATTTTAAAATAATAATAATAATAAAAAGTAATCCTTGAATATTCACTGTGCCATTTCTTCATGGCCACCAAGATTAATTGGGGAATGAAGCAACTGAGGAACCCGAGGCAGCCGCGGCCTGCAAGGCGCACAACATGGCCGCCTCCAGACATGAGGGGTTTGCTGCCTGGGCCCAATTCTCTCCTCTCTCTCCTCTTCCTCCTCCTCCGTGTTTTAATAATTCCTGGGTGACTGAAACTGACCTTGAGGTCAGGAGCCTCCGGTTAACAGCCAGGAAATGCCCTTCCCATTGGTCATTATTGCCTAATTAACAACTTGAAATATTTCACAATAAATCTCAACGACACAAGATGGCCATTTCGAGGGTGGGGGCTGCGGAGCACTTGGCAGCATTTGCATTTAAAAGCCCCCAGTGAGATGCAGAGGGCTGAGTGCATGCCTCAGCTCTTGCTCACCCGGGAGTGGTGCTTCCAGTCTCGCTCACCCTCCGAAGAAAGTTTTCACAAATACAATGGCTAGGAATGACTGGCTTTAAGGCCAGGTATTTCCAACCACTGCCACGGTGCCAGAAAGGGCTTATAAAAGCCAGGAATGAGGAGGCAGGCCTTAGCAGCCCCTTCTCTCCCTCAGACGATGAATTCTTGGCTTGAATCAACACTGGGCTGGCCCGAGCCATGGCGTGCTGGTGGCCTTGAGAGTGGGAGCTATGGCTGGGCCTTCCTCACCTCCAGCCGCCATCCAGGACTGTCAGCCCCAGGGGGTTGCCAATGATGTGGTCCCTATACATAATATTGCGAGGGATAATCCCATTCCAAGGGGTTTCATAGTTTTTGTGGCACGTCGAAGGGGGTGTTAGGAGAGTGGGGTTTGGGAAACGGCCTCCCTCTAGGTGAGGAGGAAGGTAACAGCAGAGGGAATGCCCTGGGTGGCTGGCAGGGGGAAGTAACGCAGGAACTGCTGCGGGGCGAGTGGGCATGAAGGCCAGAGCTAGTAACTGGGTGTCGGGGTGACCTCCGTGGGCTGCTTTAAGGCCCTAATCTGGCAGAAAAGCAACGCATGGAGGGGTCCAGCAAATGCCTGGAACTGGGTCCTGCCTCTGTGAGCCTAAAAGGGGAGAAAGAAGAGACAAAAGACGAAATCCCCTAGTCTTTTGGCACTGGTGAGCAGAGTTGGTTCAGCTACCCACAGCAGAGCAGCCTGAAGCCATGATCATTACAAGCGAACCCCTGCCCTGCCACAGTGTCCAGCAGCACACGTCTGCTGAGCATCAGCAGTGCAAGGACATTTATGTCTGCTGAGATGGAGCACATGGTGTGGTGTGCACCCCAGCACACTGCTTTGTCCTGCCCCACCAGAGATTTTGCCAGTGCCCCAGCCAATTCACCCATTAGAAAATGTAATAAAATTGAACCAACAGAGGGGATTTGCATATGTGAACATGGAATTGCTCATGTGGCACCCAGAAGCCTTCAGAATGGATTTTGCATCTTCTGGCAACACACCTTTATACAGAGGTTTAATACAGAGTGTAGTAAATTTCATAGGTTTTTAACTTCCATCTGTAGGCACTGAGAGTTGCGGTGCTGTATTTACAGTAAAAATGTGTACCATGTGTCAATATAATGAGAGCAGCTTATAGAGCTGCTCCTCATGGAGCTATGGAGGGACCAGGGCAACCACTGGGCTGAGCGCCCTGTAACCACCCGGTTCTTCTGGGGGAGGATCACCAGGTGAGTAAATGTTCTGCCATGTTACACCACCAGAGCAAAAGGGTCAAGCCAAACATGAATACATCTGAAAGAGCATGAACTGCTATTAATGATGCTGAAATGCATATGGATGCAATAGAGCTGAACCCAGTTTTAATGCGTTTTGTGATTTTAGTTTGTTCGTTGTGTGTATTGGGCTGCGGTCAATGTCACTGTTTCCTTTGGATAACCTGAGCGCTCTTATTTGTGTTAACCATCTGCAATAAGGGAAAAATAATAGAAAGAAAAGCCTGTGACTGTTGCATGTCTATGGACAGGAAGAACAGTACAAAGTAACTGATTTTTTGTTGTTGTCGAGAGCATCCATTTAAAAGATGACCAATGGAGAGTACCTCGGGCATCCTGACCCCCCTGTTCCTGGTCTGTCCATCATGGTGCTATTTGAGCTCTGAATAAAAGTGCCTGGGTATTCCTGGGTCATGTTTGCTTTTTCTCAGACCAGTTTCTCAGCTAATGCTTTCAGAAACAGGTTTGGAATAAAGATTTCCATATTTATGTTGCTATTAACATAGATGCATTATAAAACCTAATGAGCTTATGTAACAAATTGCTACATTAGGTTGTTAACAATTCAAGAGAGGATCTGTACTTAGGTAGATAAGAATGGCATTTGCAATGGCACCAGCTACAGTGAAATTACAAGGAGCATCAATTGCATGCTTCACGTAGGCTGTCCTGAGACTGGAGCCTAGAGGTCTCTGGCATGGTCCAAGCCTGCCAACGGGGTGCGTGCGTGCTGAGCCGCGTGCCACTGCGCACCTGCAGCTTCAGTGGGGCGATGGTGCCAGCAGCCTCTGGTCGGGCCCTGCCATGTGTGATGGGCAGCTGATGGAGAGAGGGACGAGATGAGGTGGTGGTGGCAGCCCGGCTCTCGGCAGACCCGGCATCACCTCTTCGCCATCACAGACTTCCTGTGTTGAGCAAGACCCTTAGGGGCATGTCTGCAGAGACCGGAGCTTTCTCTGTTCCTGCTCTGAACTGGCTCGATGTGTCAGCTAGTTTGGGAGGCCGCCAGTCATTGCTCTGCCGGAGCCAGTGAGCCTGCTCCGGTCGGGAATTGGTGTCTCAAGCGCTGCGAGGGCTCCGGGAGCTCCCAGATCACATCTGGCCAGCTTGGGGCAGGGGCAGGGCGAGCTGGAGGTGTTTGTAGCTTGTAGATATGCTTTACATTTCCGTGTTTCCTGCTGCCTGACTATAAACAAGGAAATAGTGCATCCCCAAACTTTTGGGACAGGAAGACGGCATGTTGCTTACATGTGTGGGTAGTGCAGCGCTGGTGAAGACCAACAGAGTGTGGCAGACGTTCAGCCGGTCTGAGACGGCACCTGACGTTCTCTGCCTGCGTGCAGGCACATCCTCATCCTCACTACTGACCAGGCTTGCGGGCACAACACGTTATCCAGAGAAGACAGGGCATGACTTTTAGGAAGGGAGGGCTCAAGGTTTAAAAGAGTAAGTACGCGGAGCCTTCCCCTCCGCAGTTAGTGCAGGCAGTTTGATACGGACAAGTCAATGCACTGCGGCTCTTTGACCCGGTCCCCTGGGAAGGCAGCACTGGCAACCAGCTGTGCAGCAGCAGCGCGAACCCATCCCTCCGTCCCACTCATTGCAAAGCCTCCCTGTGACTATTTACGTGCCACCGCCATTAAGCAGGGCCAGGTTTAGGCTCCAGGAGGCACAGTGGGTTTGATGAGGTTTGGCTCTCTTTGCTGGAAGAAGCCACAGGCATAACTGGCAGCTGGTGCCCTGGGCATGGACAGGCTCTGGGTGCTCCCAGCACGCTGGGGGCTCCATGGGGCTCTGGCCTCCTGGCCACATTTCCCTGGCCTCCAGTGGCTTTATGTGCTGGCTGGGAATGGGCAGACGACACCTGCCCTGCCAGAACAGCACTGTGCCCTGGAAACCTGGGAGCAAACTTGACCCGGTGCGGAGATCTGTGCTGCTCGTGGTGCTGTTGCTCCGAGCAGCTCCTAACCACGCTCCAACAGATTTACAGTCTCGCTGAAACACAAGCAAGGATTCCTTTGGCAAAACTATGCTGGGATAAGCTATGCTGACAGAAGAGCACTTTAGCTGGTGTATTCTGTGTTTACACAAGAGGAGTGCTTTATCGGTCTAGCTATACTAGCAAATCTCCCCTCGGGCTAGTTTGTCTTCTCTCTGCAGCTTCGCTGGGTGGCTGCACCGGCAGAGCCTCCGAGGAGAGATGCATTTGAGGGGCTGCGAGAGCACGGTGGTGCCTGCACGGGCTCTTTGCCAGGCTGCTGCCCGGGGCAGGCGCTGCCCGGCGCTGCGGGATGCGGCTGGGTCAGCCTGGCAGCGCCCCAGCACCGCCCTCGGTGCGGACACGGCGCGCTCCGGGGTAACCCGTAATTTGCATGGGTGCAGCTTGACCTGGTTTGAGCCCATGTCTGCCGCTGGATTTGCATCTGTTCAGCTGAGCTGGTTTTGTTTCGCTGCCGTGATTGTTTTCAATTCTAATGCAGCCGAGGACAAGGAAGTGGTGGCCGTGCTCCTCGCCTCTCAGCACCAGGGCTGGCACTCCGAGGCAGCCGGCCGCCTTGCACCAGCGCGACTCGGGATTGCGAGAACTCTTCCCTGCCCTCAAAGTTCCCTCTCGTTCCTCGATGGGCTCTTGCCCCATGGCTCCCCTGTGCCCAGAGGGAGGGAGCTGCTCCTCTCGTGTCCCCTCCTCACCTTCCTGCAGCTGCAGTCCAAGGCCGTGCTCCCGGGGCTGTTAATCTCGGCGCTCTGGACCACCCTGTCGTCTAACAGCACAAGTTTCATCCGGACCAGGCACTCCTCATGGCTGCCTTCCTGCTGAGTTAGCCGATGCACATGCTTCCAGGCAGCGTTGGTATCACTGTTTTGGGGAGTTTGTTTTGGTGACAACGTGGTGGACCACATCTGGATGCAGTGATGTGGGCGAAAGACATCTCATGCGGCATAAAGCTGCCGGTACCAAGTTAATGTCCACATCTTTTTTAATACGTTTGTACTGGGAAAGTGAATTTGTGCTAGCCGCGTGCTTTGCAGTGACAGATTTTTGTACTAGTGGTAAACGATACAAAGCTGCTTGAACTGTACTGCTGGGTGGCATCAGGACAGGGGCTCCTAAACCCACCGGGACAGGAACACTCGGCTCTTCCCTGAAACACTTTTGGCAGAGATTGGAAATCCAGAAAACACCTTTTTTACCGCATTTAGGCTTCTCAGGACTGGTGCGTGCTGGGCACTTTACTCCAGCAGGCAGACATTTAGCGTAGGAAAAGAGAGAGCTGGGAATCGGGCACGAGAGCCACAGCTGCCTGATCGCAGCGCTGCTCCCGTGCAAAACTCGGGTAGCGACAGCAGTGATGGCACATCTTGGAGCACGAGTCCATGTGTGCAGGAAAGGGGATGACAGAAAAAATGAGAAATCCAAAACTAAAGATGCCTGAAATGCTGCCTGATTTGGATTTGAACTGAAGCACCCACATAGTGTTGCCTCCATTGTATCACTGAATAGCAAGGAGGTTTTTAGTGAAAGGGACATCCCAAATCTGTGTCCCTCTGCAATCATACCTGCATGCAATTAGGGGAACATGGATAAGAGGCTGCTAAGCGGCGTGAATGCTTACACCTTGCAGTATCTCCTTTGTGCCTTTGCAGCAACAGTACTGCATGAAGTTTTGCAAATAATTTTGCCTGGAAAAAACAGAGCTATTAAAAAATCTTCTCCTGCAGATGTTTGCTACAGTTACCATGCAACGTCATCGCGGACTCCTGTCTCTGCAGCTACACCTGCAAAATCCAGTCCTTGAGAATGCAGCTTGGAGCAGGTTTGCAAGAATTTGGAGTTCTTTTGCTGGCACCTGATATTTTGTAATGCTGACAGCCTTTCACTGATGCCTTATTAGTGTGATTATAAATGACAGAGTGCATTAGGTGTAGAGTTTTGACTGATGTAATTTTTGCCAGCAGTTTTGTGTTTTTTGTTTTTTTTTTCCCACAGAGCTCTGCTTCCCCTTGCCATGCAGCAGTGCTGCAGCTCACCAGCTATCAGCAATGGGCAAACGCCACAAAGGAGGAAACATGGTGCCAGCAAAACCTCTGTATTTTCCAGTGCATCACAATTAAGCAAACACTTGGGGTAATCTATTAGCGGGGACATGCAAGGGAAAACAGTGGCCTTGTGATCTTCTTTGCTGCTAAATGATAAAAAAAAAGTCAAAGGGTTTGGACTCTTTGTATTTGTCCCTAAAAGTTTATTTTTTTCCCTCCATGCTTTTCCCCTGTGTGCAATACATTTCAGATTTTGTGCAGCCAGGTTTGGGTGGAGGACTCTGAGGAAGGCTGGCTATTTAGAGGGATTAGAGGTTTTCAAGAATCTAGACTACAGAAGTAAAAGAGTAAGTGAATTTGTTTTCTTTGCTTATTTAAATTGCCCACGGGGAAAATCTTCAGCTTCAACCCACGTGACCCATTTTCTTGACATCGAGGTCAGTTTTCTGATTTCATCATCCCTGTAAGATGACTGGAGAGTGAAAGGTAAGTAGAAAAAAGGTGAGCTGTTCTGTAAATTCCTTTCTTATGTGCACGTACTGGCTGCATCTCTTCTAAACTCCTTTGGTATGTCTTCAAAACCAACTTTTAAAGCTTAATTGGTGTATCTGTTCGGGTTTTAAACCTGATGTGTGTGTATATATAGGTGTATGGAGGGGTGGATAATTTAAAAAACACCCTTGCCAAGTACCCTGAAGGAGCACGGGCTGCACGAGCTGCAGAACCCTCCAAGATGAGACAGAAAAGACCCCTCGTACTGGTGCCCATCTCTATCAGTGGAGAAACCTTCCCCAAACCATCACCTCAGCAGTTGTTTCCTTAAAAGGTGGCGCATCGTTTAAGGTATCGTATAGTCTGCATATGCCCTGAAAGCAGAGGAAAGGGTAAAGAGAGCATCTAATGACATGTTTTTACAGTGCAAATGTAGCTCAGTGACAATGCCTGCTCCTTTTCCCGAAAGGGCAAAAGGAATGGCAGGCTTGTGTTGAAGGAATTGTGTTAGCTGCAGCCTGAATTGCGCTGAGCAATGTGTTTTCAGCTCATTTCTGTGCCTGTATTTGAAATATTTGCTTTTCTGCTGTTTTTGCCTATGGGATTCTTTCTTTTTGTGGTACTGGAGCTTTTATTCTTCTTGTAGTATAAGCAATTAGCTGTAGGAATGTACGATCCATCACAGCTTTAGTTTTTAAAGTATGAATGATGCGCATCGTGCCAAAAGCTGTTTCTCTTCCTGCTTTTCAGAAAAGGGCATAACTCAATATATGTATTCTGATTTCACATTCAGCATTGTGGTGTCCTGATTTTATTTTTTAACGTGGAGTCTGCTTCCTGCTCTAACGACCTGAGCCCAATTACACACACGGTCTAGCAACAACTTCCTTCGGAGCAGCGCTCTGGCTAACAGCAACGGAGCCGATGCCACTGCTGCTCCCGCTGGATGGAAAATGGAGGGAATGAAAAAAAAGAAATTAAATCAGAATATCCCTCCAGCGTGGAGCGATCACACCACTGCAGGCAAAATGTCACAGCTCCAGGAGGTCCTTCAGGACCACTGGGCAGAGATGCAGGGGTCCTGGGGCTGATCCCCCCCCTTTTCCCTGGCAGAGTCTGGCGAGGGACCGTTACCTCTTCCCCTCCCGGTGAGGATGAGGAGCCCGAGGTGCAGAGGAATGCCCAGGGAAGGCAGCAGCCCCGCCGTGGGCACATTTTCTCCTCGCCTCCTGCACAAGCGGGGGCAGGCCGAGGGCACCCGACGGCTCGTCCCCGTCCCCCCCCGGCTGCTTTTTGTTGTCGCCGGGGGCAAACGGCGGGGAGCGAGGGATGCTCCCGGTCCCCGGGGGGGCTCCGGCTGCCCGTGTGATGCTGGGGGCGGGTGCCCAGAGCCACGCTGCACACCCGGGGGAGGGACTGGGGTGGAAGGGGGGGGGGGGGGGGTTAAAACCGCTGCCACCTCCCGGGGGGGCCCCGGGGCACCGCTGGGACCGGGCGGTGGAGCCCGGAGCTTTCGGGCGGCCGCTGCCCTCCCCCGGGGGGGGCAAAGGGCGAGGAAGAGGCCGCCGCCGGCCAGGGAAGCTCCCACGGGGGATGCCCCCCTCTTCCCCCCCCCCTCCTCCCCCCGGGGCGGTGGGAGGGGAGGGGAAACGGCGGAGCGCTGCAAAACCGCCCCAAAGTATCCCGGCGGCGGCGCGGCCCGGGGGGAGCCGTCCTGCGGGGCGGGGACCGCGGATACGGGGAGATGGGGGGGACCCCCAAAAAAATCCCCCCGGGGCTGGGGGCGGCTCCGCTCCCCCCCCTCCGGGGGGGCTTTGGGCGGTGGGGTCCTGCCCCTGGCAGCCCCGCAGGCTCCGCGGGGTGAGGGGGTGGAAAGAGGGGCACACACACACGACATAGGACACACGACACGCGACACTTTCTTGCCGCCCCCCCAGGACCCGGCGTGGAAGGTACAGGAAAGTCTCCGGGGGCCGGGGCAGCGGCTCCCTTTGTAAAGCTCTGCAGGAGCCGAGGCGACAATCCGGACAGGTTGCTGCGGCCTCATTAGGGCTCCAGATATGCATGCGTTTAAATAATTTTTTTAGAGGAAGAGGGATGGAGCTAATTAGCATCCCCACGCTCTCTTGTAATTGCTGCCAAATAGGAAAACTACTGAAAGCGACAGGGGCTCAGCAGCGGGCTCTGGCTCCCCTCCCGAGAGCGAGTTCACACCTGGGGTGCTTTGTGGGCCCCCACGGGACCGTGCAGCCTCGTAAAAGGAGAGGTGTGCGGGAGCAGGCAGCCTCCGGGAAGCAAGAAGCCCCTTCTTCTTGGAAATAGGCGATGCCCGCAAAATACGGGCACTTATTTTAATTTATTTGTATTTTTTTGAGCCGCCACCTGCCAGGAGCCACCTCCCTGGCTGCTCCTCGGGTCTCAGTGCCCGGGGAGGCCGCCGCAACCTCGGGCTCAGCAGCACCGCAGGGGATTCATTTCGGGGAGGGGGCGCTCAAAAAGCATCATTTCTCCCCCTCTCCCCCAAAAAAGGGCCGGAGCTGCCCGGCCGGGGGCCGTTTGCGCTGGCGTTCCCGCAGAGCATCCCTCGACGGCGGCACCGGGGGGCGCAGGGGGAGCCCCCGCGGCCCGGGCGCTGTGAGGGGAGCCGGAGGAGGGAGTGATGTCTGGGAAAGTTTGTAGAGCCCTTCCCCGCTTTTAGCTCCTCGTCTGCTTTCTTGGTTTGTTTTCGAGGAAGCCAAGTGGTTATTTCGGGCGCCTTGTTTAGATAATTTCTTCTACCCCCCTCATCCTCTTCCACTCCTCTCTTTATATGTATTTGATATATGTGTGTAAACAAATAAGGAGAAACTGGATTCATCGGCGCGGTCCTGGCCACCAAAATAAACAAAACGGAGGTGTTCAGACCTTGAAAATGCTCAAGAATGAGAAAATCAGCGTGACGTTTCTGAGCAGAAAGAAAATCCGAGGTTCCGACAAAAATCTCCGACGTTGTTACACACAGTGCGGGACGGCTCTGGGAGGAGGAGAGCTGATCTTCCCAAACCTGGGAAGCTCGACGGCTCCCTTCTTCGTTTCTGTTTAAATCCATCTTGTCCCTTTAATACAAATGAACTTTAAGCTCCCCCTGTCTTTTATTATTTAGATTCCTAGTCTTAATGACGCCAGGAGCAGCGCGAGCACACTCGCTAATAATCGTCGCGAACTGCATTTCAAAGAAACATCCCTGGAAGAAAAACACCGTCGTTAAAAAAAATAAATAGAGACTCCACCAAAAATGATAATGCGGAGTCCCTGCTGATGATGGGCTTAATGCGAGTGCTGCAAATCAGCACCTGCGTGCTAGATAAGGCAGATAACACCTCCAACAGTTACTTGCAGCACCCCCGTCCTCCTCGCTTTATTTTTAGATCGTTCATTTAGTCGGAGGGAGGTGGGTAGGTGGTTTTTTTTTTTTTTTTTTTTTAATATTATTGTTATTATTATTTTTTTCTGCGGTGCTCAGGAAAAAAAAAGGAGGGGGGGTGATGTAGTTTAAGGGGCGAGCCGTGGCTCTGCTCGGGCCTTTACCAGCAGCTCCCCGGGCACACAGATAGCCGACATCTCCGCAGCCAGCCCCGGCCAGGGTCATCCTTTGTCCCTGTCACAATAAACAAACACTTGCTCCTCTCATGTAAATGAGCAGCGATCCGGATGCACCTTAAAACACTGGGAGAAGTCGTTGCTTTTGCAAACGATGTTCATTTTGTCTGACACACAGAAGCGCGCAGATCAAATGGCTGCAGAGAGGTGGCAATTTGGCAGGGCAGCATTTCGGGAGCTCAGATGAAAGTGTGCTTCCAGCTCCCCAAAACGCGGCTCGCCTCCCACCTGGCTCCCCAGCCCCGAGTTGTGCCGAGAAGTTCGGGCAGGGAGGTTTTCGTTAAGGGCTGAAATAACAACGAGGGGAGAGCAGCGCCGCGATTCGCACCGCCTCGCATCGGGGACGCTGAATCAGGGCTGCTTTACCTACGAGGGATCCGAGGCAGCTGCAATAATCTCGCCGGCTAATTAAGGAAATTATACCTTAAACATCGGTAGCTTACAAGTTGTAATCAGTAAGTCAAAACTCTTGACAATTATGCAAATTGCGCTCCGACTGGCGCTCGGACGCTCCGGCGAGGAACTTTTCCCGATTTATTTCGCCCAGAAGCCGCCGGCCCCGTGGCACTTCTGGGGTACGGGCGCTGCAGCTCCCCGCGTGGATTGCAACAAATTCCTTCCACGCGTGTGCGTGGAAAAAAAAAAAATCCTTCCACACCCATTACACCTTCCCCCAAAATAAATAAGAATAAAAAATACTAAAAAAAAAAAAAAAAGAAGCGTGGGGGCACTTCGGGGGGCGGCCCCGCTGCTGCGGGGGGTGCCCACGCGTGCCCCCAGCCCCGCGCGTCCCCCGCGGGGGCGCAGCGCGGCGCGGAAGGAGGGGCCGGGGGCTGCGCGCTCCCTCCTGAGTGGCTGGCGGCCGCGGGTGCCGAGCCATCCCTGGGGAGGAGTTATGATAATCCTATTGCCATTAAGGGCGTCTGGGCAGGGAAAAAAACCCGAGTGACCATTAGAGCGGCGGGTTAGTCCGACAGCAGCCTCCATGCCTGCCAACAACTGAGCTCCGTCCGGGGGGCAGCTCCTCTTCCCCAGCGCCGACGTGGATTTACCGCCCGTGGGGGGGGGCTGAGCTTCTCGGCTGCTTTTTTTTTTTTTTTTTTTTTTTTTTTTTCGGCACCGCACACCTGGGTTGGAGGCTGGACGCCATGTTGTGGAAACTAGCAGATAATGTCAAGTACGAAGAGGATTGCGAGGTGAGAAGAGCGGGAAGGGGGGCGGGTGGGGAACGGGGGGGGGCCGTGGGGGCAGCCCCGAGCCCCCCGGCCGTTGTGCTCCCCCTGCTCGCCTCCAGCCGGGATTCCTCCATTCCCCGAGCCTTTCCTTTTTGCTTTTTTTTTTTTTTTTTTTTCAAACCATTTTCCCCCCTCAAATCCTGGGGAAAAAGGGAAAAAAACCCGGCATCCCCAGCCGGGAGAAAGGAGTCTGTACCCCCCCGCACGTATTAGTGCCTGCAGGCGCAGGGCTGCGCCCCGTGGAGCAAGTCGGAAAAGTAAAAGTTGGGGAAGTGGGGAGCCTCGGGCAGAAGTGGGGGTGCCCATGCAAAAGGGGGGAGCCCCAGCAGAAGGGGGGAGCCCCGGCTGGATCGGGGAGCCCCCTCGGGGCGGCAGGGGCAGGTAGGAGCCGCGGCAGGGCTGCAGCCGTCCCGAACCGCCCTCCCCACGCTTCCATCCCCGGTGGGAGCGGCTCTCACCCCCCGCAGGGTTTGCTCCCGGGTTTTGGGCTCCGACACGGCCGTGCCCTCCCCCGGCTCCGGCAGACGAGCTGTGGGTCCCGGTTCACGCCCCGCTGGGACCCCGATCACTTCTCATTACCCGGCGATGGTATTTTACCGACCGTGGGGCCAGAAGTCGCTGGCGCCCAGGATCGGGTCCATGTGGACGTTAATCTGTGCCTGCCGGGGTTTGGGGCGAAGGGAGGAGCGGGGCCGGCAGCCGTCGGGCGTGGGGGGGCCCTGCCCGGGGCTCGGAGCCGCCACCCCATGGGGGCAGCGTGGGGCTGGGTAAATCGGGCCCCGCCGGTGACTGGGATTATTATTTTTTTAAATGATTCTTTGGAGAAGTTGAGAGCCTCGTGGTGAGGACAGCGGTGGGAACTGGTTCCTAACCCCTTCCCTGCGAGCCGGGCTCATTTCCTGCGCGAAGTGCCGGGGGAAAAAAAAAAAAAAAAGGGGGGGGGGGAGAGCGCCCGGTTTTGGATTGGGGCGGCTTTCCCTCTGCCCCCCGGTGCCAGAAAATGTCCCCGGCTGCCGCCCGGTGCCCCCCACTGACCGCCGCCTCCCTTCTCCCCCCCCCCCCCCCCCCCCCCGTCTGCCTTCCAGGACCGCCACGATGGCAGCAGCAACGGCAACCCGCGGCTCCCGCACCTCTCGGCGGTCAGCCAGCACCTGTACAGCCCGGCCCCGCCGCTCTCCCACTCGGGAGCCTCCGATTTCCAGCCCCCCTACTTCCCCCCGCCCTACCAGCCTCTGCCTTACTCGCAGTCCAGCGACCCCTACTCCCACCTCGGGGACCCCTTCTCCATCAACCCCCTGCACCAGCCGCCGCCGCCGCCCCCCAGCCAGCAGCAGGGCGCTTGGCCCCCCCGGCAGGGCCAGGAGCCGGCCGGCCTCGCCCCCCACGGCCGCCCCGGCCTCGTCCCGCACCTCTCGGCCCTGGAGAGCGGCTCGGCCGGAGGCCGTCGGGAAACGTACCGCCGCTCCGAGCTGCTGCTGCCCCACGGCCACGGCCTCGACGCCTCCGCCCTGGCCGACAACCTGGGCCTCCACGACATGGCCCACCAGATGGAGGAGGTGCAGGTAAGCCTCGGCCCCCCCCCGCCTTTCCCTGTCCCCCGGCTGCCGGAGCCTCCCCCCCGTCCTCCTGCTCACCCCAAATTCTTGCCCCGCACCTTGGGGCGAAGCCCGCCTCTGCCTGTCCGGCCCCAAAGGCCGTGCTCCCCCCCCCCCCCCCCCCGCAGCTCTCGAGGTGAGTGCAACTTTCTCCCCTTTCTCTTTGCAGAACGTGGAGGACCAACACTTGTTAATGCATGACCAGACGGTCATTAGGAAAGGTCAGTGAGGGGGCCCTGCGCCGCCCCCCGGGTTATGGGGGGGTCCCCGTGGGGATCGGGGCGGCCGAGGCTTGGGGCAGCCCCCGGGGGGGGTCCCGGCCCCTCTGCCGTGGCCACCGCAGCGTGCCCGTGGGCCGGGGGAGAGCAGCACCCGGGGGGCTCCTTGTTTTTTTTTTTTTTTTTCCCCCTTTAACTTCTTCCCCAGCCTCGGAAAGGGACTCGGTCGGCATGAGCCTGCTCGGATAGACCGTAACCGGAGCGGTTTTGTGGCCGGGGTCCTGAGGAGGAAGGGCGTATTGACTCAATTTAGGCGGACGGTCGTGTAGGGTTGGGTTGCCTTTTTTTTTTTTTTCTGCTTTTGTTTTTAAACAAATTTGTGCTTTGAAAAAAAAAAAAAAAAATCAGTGGAAGTTTCCTCCAGAAGACTTCAAACAAATACCTAACTGAGGAAAAGCAGAAGTGTTTGGCAGAGCGCTGATTGCTGCGTTTAGCTCATGGGAGAATTATTCCGCTGTCAGATGCGGCACCAAAGCCCTTGCCCCCTCCAGGGACCAAGGCAGACCTCGGCTCTTTTTAACCCTTTCCGAGCGGCGCCAGCAGCCCCCGGCTGGGGCTCAGCGGGTGGGCGACGGAGGAGCGGGCTGGCTGCGGGCTGTGCCCCTGCCAAGCCTCTGCCGGCCCTGCGCACCCAGCCGCCGAAGCCGTTCCCCAGCGGGGCTTTACTTTCAGTTCGGCAGCCCTGTTGTGCTGTCTGGTATGAATTTGCCGGGATTAAATTCCCGGTGGAAGGGGAGCCCGGCAGTAGCTGGGAGGCTTCTCCCGCCCCGGGTTGCTGCCAGCAGCCGAGGGATGCGGATTTGTTGCCTCTATCGGGCTCTTTATAGGACTGGATCTGCTAACTTAAATACCACATTTTTTCAGTATTGTTTTTGGGGGGTGCCTTGTGTATTTTTTTTTTCGGTTTTGTTTTAAGAAGGATATTTAGTTGCGTTCGGCAGCTCCTTGAACTGGAGCGTGGAGGAGACCGCTGGTGTTCGGGGACTGGGTCGTGGGGAGCGTTTAGTGCCAAACGAAATCCCATCTCCTGGTCTGTCCTCGTACAAAGAATATTCACTTGCCACTCCGTATTTATTTTTCCCTTTCCTAAAATACCTGCTTTCCCTCCTGCAGGTCCCATTTCCTTAACGAAAAACAGTGCTCTGAGTCTCCCCTGCCAAAAGGATGGATTAATCGGAGTGGTCATAAACCCCAACGAAGTGTTCTGTTCGGTTCCGGGGAGGCTCTCCCTCCTGAGCTCCACGTCCAAATACAAAGTGACAGTAGCAGAGGTTCAGAGACGGCTCTCGCCCCCGGAGTGCCTCAATGCCTCTCTGCTAGGAGGAGTACTCAGAAGGTAGGCTGCGACCCCTGCTCCCAGCCGTCCGCACTGGGGCTGTTTGCGATCCTTTTTTTTTTCCCCCCCCTGCGCCTGGTGTGTGTGGTTGCGGCCAGATTAGCACAATGACGAGCTAAGAAAGCCTTTTATCAAACTTCAGATTTTTCAGAAGCCCAACAACGCTGAATCCTAATTGGCTTTGGAAATAAAACTTCTTTGCACTTCTGCCACTTCTCGGAGAGAAGTGCTATTAACAGCTCTGACAGCAATTCTCATTCGCTGTTGAAAATCGGATTTTTGTCTCTTAAAACTGCTCGTGGAGCTTTCTTCTTCCTGTGACGAACTGTCTCCCCATGGAATGATTTTTGGATTAAATCTCGTGATCTTGTTGCATCGTTACAAGGAGACTTCGTGTGTCCTTTTTTTGCACACACTTTTAATTTGGTTTGTGATCATTCTACAGCTGCTGGTTTCAGTGGTGCAGTCTGAAACATTTTGATTTTGACCTCTGCTGTGTTTCATCCTGGCTGGTTTGTAGTAAAGCATTTTAAAAGTAGGTCACTTGAAAAGAGAGCCTGTTTTTTATCTTACCCCCAGTAGAACCTTATTGAATGTCAGTAACTGGAATTTCTCATCTTTTTTTTTTTTTAAACAAAACAAAAAAGTCCCCTGAAGATAAATAAAGCCTTTTTTTTCCCCCCTAATTACAGAGCCAAATCTAAAAATGGCGGCAGATCATTAAGGGAAAAACTGGATAAAATTGGCTTGAACCTTCCAGCTGGTAGAAGGAAAGCTGCAAATGTGACACTATTGACATCTTTGGTGGAAGGTCAGTCTTGAACGTGTCTTAAAAATAAACTTCCTTTCCCTTGTGTACAGCTTTTATCCTCCAGGCAAAGCGTGGAAGGGCTGGGAAGTTGATGAACTCAATAGATGGGGGGGGGGGTTCCACGTGTTTATAGTTGACAGTGAGCGTGCTGGGGACGGGGCAGCAGGTACCTGCTGAGGTGCCTTTGGGGGGCTCCTCGCCCCCCTGCTGTCAGTCGGGTCTCCCAGCCCCGCTGTGCCGAGCACCAGCCGCGGGCCAGGATGGCATCCCTCCCTCGTGGGCACCAGGCTCTGCGAAACGCCTGGGTTGTCCAGTCTGTTTTCTGAGGTTGTTTGGGGTTTTGTTAAGGGAAGGCGAAAGGGGTGAAACCCGGCACATCGCAGGGTTTGGTTCCCTACTGGGAAACCTGAAGTCCGCGGCAGCTGCCTGCAATGCCTGGCCTTACCTCTGCGGTATCCTCAGAAGCTTTTCTCATAAACAAGCATATAAAGTGAGATTTATAGCTTTTGACTTCCTGATGGGAAACTGGAGCCCCTTTAATCTGTAACATGCTATGTGGACCCTCTCAGTTAAGCTGACGGCAGGGTGTATTTACGTGTCTGTGTGGGGTTATGTTTTGTGCTGCTGTTGAAAGCAGCTCCTGGTAGTGGTACAACTTAATAGGAGCAGAAGCAGCAGTTGAAACATGACAAATGATCCAACAATACCTTGCTGCTATTTCATTTCTGCATGAGCTGAAATAATACGGCAACTTCCATTTAAAACCTTATTTTGGAAGTTGGATTTAAGAGCTGCCCGAGAGGCTATGTGCGTGTGCATGCACACGTGTGTGTTACAGGTACAGCCTGATGATGTCAGCCCAGTGTTTTTGTGCATGATGGAATTGCCTTAATGAAAAAAGCTGTGTAGTTATAAACCTTCCAATTTTATTTTTATATGAACATTGTTATTATAAAGGAGCTAGAAAATGTACTAAAAAATCGTTACATCGGTGGAATTTAGTTGCAAGTTTTTTTAAATATCAGTGGGAAATTTGTTATAGGCTAAATTCTAGTCTTTGCTAAGCAGTGAATCTGCATTGAAACAAAAGAAAAGCTTTTTCCAGTAAAGGGAAGGGAATTCTTTTTCATAGCTGTCATCACATAGTGTTGTTGTTTTTTTTTTTCATGATGCAAATTTACCAAGGAACACTGATCTATTGATTAGAAAATGGTAATGAATGGTGTGGTGAAAAATAGATGTGTCCCTTTCTAAAAGAGTAAATTCTTGAAATCTATTCCCCTGCTTTGCTTAATTTCCCCGATCTCCTTATAATAAATAAACACTTCAACATTTAATAACTATTCCCTTCTGCCCACGCCAGGTGAAGCTGTACATCTTGCCCGTGACTTCGGTTATGTATGCGAGACAGAGTTTCCTTCCAAAGCAGTGGCCGAATATTTAACTAGACCACACATGGGCCGCAACGAAATGGCGAACAGGAAGAATATGCTTCTTGCTGCAAAGTAAGTTTTCTGGCTTTGCATTATTTTCCCTCTTTTTTAAAGGTGGTTTTGTCTGACCATGAGTATCTGTGGTTGTGGACAGTTTGCTACATTTTCATGTGTAATTGTAATCAGGGAGAGGAAACAATTCTTGCTTGGTTTTGGTTTGAATTCAACTATGACAGCAGTTATTTTAGTCTGAACCAATAATAATAATAACCCTGTATGGTAATTCTAAAGCAGTTTGGACCACTTTTTGTTGTTGTTGTTTGTTTCTTTTAAACAGTAGTAAAAAAAAAAAAAAATCCAAGTCTTTAACCAGGGTAGCTGTATCTCTAGGAAAAAGATGTCCCTAGGTGAGACAGGGCTGAGGACCTGGGGGGCAGGTGTGGCAGAGGAACTTGAACTGGGACGGGACTGGGAGCTGGTGGTTGCCCTGCCTGCGTGCGTGCAGCCCAGAGAGGCAGAGACATGTGCACCTCCGCGGCGAGTTACTGGTGGGCACACCGGGTGCAAGGCAAGCTCGGCCACTGTGTCCTTGTAGCTGCTGTTTTTGGCAACAGCATTCCCCCGCGGGACTCTAGGGATCAAAGTGTGGGTAGTCCCATTTTGGTATCAAAGCTGAAGATCTTTAGTTCAGTGAAAGGCAACATTTAGCAGATGTGAGAAGTCCCTGTTCTTAACTAAGTTCGTACTATAAATCCTGGTGAACAGGGGAAGGGTAAAGGAGAAGCTTTGTTAGAGCTGTTCTGCAGACACTTGTATCTGTAAATAGAGCATTTACTGAACAGGTCCCTGGTAGGAAATACCTGTGTTTAGCTGTGCTTATCTTACACCAGTGGCTAGAGAGCTCACTGTCCCCTTCCCACACTGACGTTTAACCAAAGCCCATAGATTATGATCCATCCTGGTCTGAGATGTTTTCTGGTTTGGGCTGGTGCAATTTCTTGCTTTGAAAGCACTGTCACTGTGCAGAGGATCCGAGAAAAGCCTGGTTAAACTGATGAGAAGAGTTGTTTTGACTTTGCTTGTATTAGGCAAGCAAAATCCTGCCCCGTGCAGGGGTTCCACATTCCTCCTGGTGCTGAATTAATCCATCAATCTTTCCCTGAAAAAGAAACCTCCTTTACCAAGACTATATTTCATAGAAATATATTGTTTCTCTTATAGCTTAAACCTTATGCTTATTGAACATGAGCCCTTTGGCTCTTTAGAATTATTATTGGTATTGTTATTAACCCTAATAGCAGGCATCTTTTGGAAGATGTTTGTGATTTGAGAAATTCTGATAAAGTGATGATTCTGTTAGGATTGCTCATCTCCAGTGAAATCACATCAAGGGGACAGATTTACAAGCAGCAAACAACATATGCTGGAGCGTTATTAACCATTCGTGTTTTGCCAGGCATATGTGTTCGTGTTTGCAGGATCAGGGCCTAGGTCTCTATGAGAGAGGGGATGTACGTACAACATGCACAACTAGATTGGATCTCCTCTTCAGCTGCTTTAGTCTCTCTAAATCGCGTAACTACAGCTGTGGAAGTTCTCAGAGAAACTAGCCCTACATCCCAGCCCTCCCTGAAAATCTAGAGCAAATGATGCCGAGCCAGCCAGACAGCAGAGGTGGAGAGATTATTCTGCAGCGTGGGTATGTGTTTGTGTGACACAGATAAAACAGAAGGTTTGTCAGATGCCAATACTAATAAATGAGCTTTAATTTTGGACTGTGGAGAACACTGCTGTCTTGCTGTTGATGGAGTAATGAATATCTGAAAACTTTAAATTCCCACGTAACGGCCAAATAGTTGACGTGGTTTTTTTTCTCCATTATTTTTATTTATTTGTTTTTGCACAAATTCCTACCGTGGTATAAAGTGAGGTCACTTTGTGTCTTGCAGGCAGATTTGTAAGGAATTCACAGACCTCCTCACTCAGGACAGAACTCCTCTTGGAAACACGAGACCTAGTCCCATCTTGGACCCTGGCATCCAGGGCTGTTTGACTCATTTTAGCCTGATCACACATGGCTTTGGGAGTGCTGCCATCTGTGCTGCCATGACATCCGTCCAGAACTACCTAAATGAAGCATTAAAAATAGCAGACAAAACATACATGAACGCTGGCGACCAGAGCCCTGCAGAGACCAACAAAACCATCGATAAAATGGATAAGCACAGGAAATAAAAGGAGAGAAACCAGACTTTAAACTCTTCCTCCTTAACACAGACTGGGATCTTCTTGCCGGGGGAACGTAGAAATTTGGGTACTTTTTTTTTTTTTTAAATAAGAAAGGGAAAACAAGGAAAAAAAATCATCTTATTCAGGATCTTCACTCCTCCTGGATCCATGAGACAAGTCTTTCTAAAAGCTGCAGTATCCCTTATCTGTGGAAGCAATTACCAGAAGATAAGTACTTGGTACAGGTGTACTGACATCCTTTGCTGTAAAAGTGGTGCTATAAGGGTTTGGATGGATATATGCAAAAAGATATATTTAGATTTCTTTTCCACATCTAAGTATCTAGAGGTGACCAGCTTCGTGTATAGCTTTTAAGATACAGATTTTAGATGGAAGTCAATTTGTTATCAGATAAAAATATCAGGGTTTTATTCTCTCTTAACGCAACAGTAACAATAAAGCAGTATTAAATAATGGTATATAGATTTATGTACATTAATTTTTTTTTATAAACACCTGAAAATAGTAAGATTATTCTTTTCTTTCTTTTTTCCCCCTTTATTTGCAGATTACCATAGGAGAGTACTAAAACCCTGGTAAATGTAAAATTATCTGATGGCATTTGACATGCTTATTTTTATGGAAATATTCAGGCTTTTAAAAACTGCAGTAATGTTGGCTGCAGTTGATATTATCTTGATATTTTTTTAACAAGGAATAGTTGAAAATGAAAATGCTTTTAGAAAATTCACTTTCTGTGTTTAAGGATATTGCAGCTTTATTGACATATTTATATTGTCTTGTTTTTAAATTGGGGGGGAAACTTGAAAGAATAGGCACATAACTTTTTTTTTGAACTTTTTTTTTTGCCTATTAAGGCCAAAAAATATTTCCAGGGAGGCTTTATGCGTACTAAGGGAAGCAGTGTGTTGAATGTAAATATTTATTTATGTGTAATTTAATCGGATTTGTAAATAATGGTGAACTTTTTAATACTTTTTTTTTATAAATGGGTTTCAAATTTTAATTTTGGTAAGTATTTCAAAGGTAATGGGTAAGCTAAACATATCTTTAGGTTTATGCACAGGTATGTTATACAGGGTATTTAAGATTTGTTTTTTAAAAAATATCTCAATTCTTGCCACTGAAGATTAAATCTAATCTGAGGTGTATGTTCACAAAGCAATAATTTTGTGCATCATTCACCTGACAACTGACTAGACATGCAAAATGAGTGTGTGAGTTAGTGTGTATGTGAATAATGGAGGTTCTGAACTATCTTTACATATTTGTAAATGTTCCCAATATAATTCTGATGTATATGATAACCATATAATAAAAATATTCTGGATAGAAGCATGGAATGTTTTATTAACTGAAAACGGTTTTTTCTTTCTATACTTTGGGAATGTGGGGTGAGTAGCACTAGAGGACATAATGTATTGAGTCATAATTGCAGCACTTTGTTCAGATTAACAGAACAGAAATATAGAGCTGTTTGCCAGTAAAACTAATGGTTTCAATTAAACATGCTATGTATCTCCAAGAATATTTTTTTTTCTTCCTAAGATGTCATTATCATGCTAGCTGCCTATTTAAATAAAACACAAACTAAAATCTAAACACAAACTGCAAGGCTTCCTCTAAATAAAAGTCAATCTTACCATCTTTGTCTTCCAGTGCATCTGACTTTATTAGAATAATCTGTCTCTAATGATAAATATTTGCAAAATCTTGGCATGTGAAATTTGATAGATCTACCATCTGGTTTCAGCCCACTGTTACTGCTGTTAGGAATTTTACAGCATTTTGCAGAAAATCCCCAACATGCTCTGTGGTGGTGGTGGTGGTGAGGCAGGATCTAAGGCTTGCAGTGGCATTCATTGTCTCGGATGCAAAACAGCCAAACCTTCCCAACTAGAAACGTTTCAGTGTTCTCCCTCTAGAACAGGAGGAACTTGAACTTGGGCTTTATGCTCTCCTTGGCATTTCAACACCAGATCAATCCATCTGGCACGTGGCTAGGGCAAACACTACAAATGGTGCCACTGGATGTAACTGTGAGTAAGACTTTGGTTCAGATCACAGCAGCGTTTTCTTCACAGGTGTGGAGAAGGGGCAATATGTACAATTTTCAAATTCATTGTTTATAAATTCCATATTCTCAATATTCTGACTCTAATTGGTAAAGGCAAACTGATGAAGGTATGCAGGAAGAAGAAAAGATAGGAAAGCTCAAAGAAATGAATGAATTTGTTATATCAGTGGTGAGCTGTGGGGGAAAAAAAAAAATGTTTGAGTTGCAATCCAGTTCTCTTCTAGAGAAGTGTGAAATTCCAGTCTGCATTTGCTAGGCCCATTGTACCTTTTGAGAAAAGAGCATTTTGGACAATCTGTAGCCACAGGTGTACCTAGGACATATGATGGCTTACAGAACTTGAAAAATATAGCCCAAATATATAATTATATTTCATTGATATATACAGAAATATGCTAGGTATGATAAGAGCTAAAGGACAATTGTTGTTTAGACAATGCAATGCTAGGTGTTTTTTTTTTTTTTTTTCCGTTTCTGCTATTGGACTGCTTATACTGCATATATAGTAAGATATTTTAGCTACCAGACAATGGAATCTTGCTTTTTTATTAATGCACAAAACCAGGCTCTGAAATAATTGCCCCTTGGGATAGGAAATAAGGATGTTTCCATTTATTCCTGCGTGCATTCAAGCAAAGCCAGTCAATTGTCTAATGTACTGACTTGGGTTCTATTTATATGTTTGGAACACTAGAAATACTGAGTTTCCATTACCTTAATGCTTTTCCTCTACTGTATATTTTTGATGGTACATTATTTTGAGACTCAACTACCTCAAATGCTATGCCAGTAATATGAAAGGACAATGTCTTCTGCTCCATTCACACTAAACTCTGACCTGAACTTGTCTGTCATCTGAAATGATTAATCTGAGGAACGTGTAATAGGTTAGTAACTTCCTGGGAAAGCTAAAAAGTAGTTAGCTGAACACACAAAGTGTTTTGTTTTGTTCTCCCTTGATCTTCAAATCCCTATGCATGGTACTGCTTTTACAAGATTGTCCCTGAGTTGGCTAAAACAAAAAGGCTGAATGCAGCACTCTTCTGAGTTAAGCTTTTCATTTCCTTTGAAAATTGAATATCTAAATGACTTTGATGCCCCATCTTGTCCCTTGCCCTTCTCCCAGAGAAATGATGGTTAAATTGGTGTTCATGTGGGGAAATGATGTTAAACTATTAGAATTTAAAAACAAAAATTATGAAGTAAAAATGGTCCATTTTAAGTACTAGCTTTCTGCAAAAGTATTTTATTTGAAAATAAATTCAATTAATGTCAATATAAAATATGTTTGTGGGAAAAAAAAATCAATTAGCTCTTGCCTGTCCAGCAGCAGCAGCCGGGAACCCGCTGGATGTTGGGGTCTGCCCAGGCAGTGCTGGAGCTGCTTCCTTCCACCTGTGGCGGCCTCGCTGTTGCTGATAATTAATTATAAATATGATTATACATGGCCCCAGCTCCTGAAATCATTTGACCTCACAGCTGCCTTGCTTTCATTTTAAGATTTTTTTCTAGTTTTCATGGTTTCAGAGAGAAGTAATGATGCAAAGCTAATGGTACAGAAGAAAACAAGAAAAAGATTTAACTCCTGGCTTAATTTAGTTACGGACTTAGTTAACTTCATTTTCAACTCAGTTTTTGCTTTACCCTTCACTTATTTCACTGCTACTTGCAAACAGTTTCTCATCCTGCCTGTTTCAGCTGCAGCCCTACTGCTGTCTGTTCCTCTGCACCCTCAGACTTTTTCATCACAAATAAATGCAGCAAGGCATCTTGAAATGGGTCTCGCTGCGAGAGCCTGCTTTGTATATTTGTTGCAGCCCTTTTTTCTTCGTTTCTTTCTTTCTTCTGAAATTTCCAAACTACAGCGTGTTTCTGGTCAGTGACAGTCACAGGTTTTTGTAAGGGGAACCTGGAGCCAATTTTGCCGAGTACTCTGGGGTCCCTTTGGGAGTGTGACCCAAGGCCTGGTGGTGAGCCACAGGGAGTGCAGATGGAGCCATGCAAATGAGAATTTGCTCCTAAACCCTGGCCACAGCCAGATAGACCGTGTCTTTGCAAAATCTGTGCATTATCCAAACCAGTTGTGGTCTCTTATAACATTTCTATGGTGCGTGGCTATTGCTGCTGCCTATTACCTAACGTCACACTATCCACGTAGCTGCATGGATAACCATCTCTGCAGAAATTACACTGGGCCTATCCTGGAACCATATAATTAAATTATTAAATCCTGTTCTGTACCATTGGCTGCCTTCTCCTTTCATTTTCACTTTCAGAGGGTTGTATAAATAAGCTTTCTCCCAGTTTCTGATACCATTTTTGCATTTATTGGATGTTCTTGCATGTCTTACATGGATGTTCCAGATGGTTTCCATGGACCGTTATTGTGTAAGGTCTGGCCACAAATATTCTATTTTTCCTCTCTCTTAGCTAAACAACCCTTTTTAACCCTTTTGTGAAGGCCTTGCTCACAAGGCTACTACTGCTCTGTGACATGTTGTCTGAACTCCATTTGATCTATATTTTTGCCCATGATTTTAAATTCCAACCACATAATCATACTGGCACTTGCTCCGTCTGCCATGAAACTCAAATTCTTGTTTACTAATGGCTCAGAAAGTTCAGAAATCTGCAATAAATGAGATAACAGAATTAATCTTTTAGATGAACTTTAGAGCTTGTATTTCCAGGTCAAATAGCCTAAAACTAAGGGAAAAGAAGCAGCTTCAGGTGTCCATACATGACAGGACTGTCACTGAATACTAAGTGGGGCTCAATGTTGTAGTTCTTCAGCTGATCATTGTAATCCGAACTGGATTCCTAGTTAAAGAGTTCTTCAATAACATCAGAAAGTGGTCTAATATGATGCCAGCACCCTTGATATAGACAAATATGCTAAACAGAAAGGATGGAAACTGTGTTTGTAATTCTCTGGTGTGAGGGTGCCTATCTGGGAGCAGTCACCTTTGCCCAGTCCTCATCCTGTCCTCTCTCCTGTGCATCACATCAACTCCAAAGACAAAGAAAGGAAATAAACAAAACAAAAAACAAACAAAAAAAGAAACCAGAACAAAACATGAGCCATGCAGGCTTTGAGGCATACTGAGTGAAATGGAAATTTTGCCCGTTGTAAGGTAATAAAATGCCCTTTACATTGTGCCAGGCTCTTGTACCTCTGCTTGCTGCTGGAAGACTACAGACCTGAAACAGCCACAAGGGGTGAAGGAAGAAACCTGCACCCATGGGCCCAGCTGCCCGGGTTGCAGGTACAGGGTCATCTTCAGCCACGGCTCCCTTCTGTCTGCTGGAAGACAGAAGAGCAGGGGCAGAGCGCAGCCCAGGCCCTGGTGCAGCCTGGTGGCTGGATGGTGCTGGAGCTGAGCTGGGTGCTGGACTGTGAGTTGGAGCAGGCTGGGATGGAGGCGCACGTGGTTTTGGCTGTACAAGAGAAATGGTAATTAACCTCCAGCACAGGGGCAGGGCAGGTAGCTTGGGCCAGTAATTTTCTCCAACTCGTGCTGCAAAATTTACCTGAGCTCATTTGTCAAGCTTTGAA
Organism: Cygnus olor; assembly: GCF_009769625.2. Taxonomy (NCBI): domain Eukaryota; kingdom Metazoa; phylum Chordata; class Aves; order Anseriformes; family Anatidae; genus Cygnus; species Cygnus olor. The sequence continues at coordinate 9,959,677 of NC_049184.1, forward strand.
TCCTTAAATCTATAACTCTAATTAATTAGGAATCTCTAATTACCCCAAAATGGTACTTTATATTTAAGGCTAAGGTGTGGCGAAACCCAGGGAAAACATGAGAGAAGCTGGAGGGTGTTCAGAACTGGAGATGCCAGGAAAACGTGTGTTTTCTGAGATCAAGGTGCACGTAGGTGCAAGGGAAGCCAGATGGCTCGATGCGTCAGTGAGACCTAGGGCAGGTCCTGAACTGCGAGGAGTCACTGACCAATATTCGGACATCTCTCCTTGGGCGTCTTATAAGGGCCCATTTTTCAGAAAGTAATGGCCACCAAACCTCTTAGCAGGGGGATCTTGCATTGGAGATCCAAAATCAAGCAACCTTTAGGACTCAAACCCAACTTTGTGTTGGGCTTAACACAGAAGCATGTTGAAGGAGGCTCTGGTTCTTTACAACTTTGAGCAAGAAACCCCAGTGGGGATATTATTGAAAACATCAGTGCAGACAGGTTCTGGCCCTGCCCTCGTAAGAGGAAAAAGCCCTTTCACAGTTAAGTTCTTATTATATTAAGTTAAAAATTTATAGCTTTTAACTAGGCTGTAACCAGTTAACGTGACTCAGGCAAGGGTGTAATGTGAATGGAGGCATTACTTAGAGCTACCGTTTTGCCTTACTGCAGAGATTACAGTTTTCCAGACCTCACATGTGAGAGGAGCCCAGCTAAAGCACATTTAGGAATTAGGCTATGAGGTCATCTGATTAAATGAGGGGAATCAGATGGGTTTGGGGCTTATTGACTTCAGCAGTGCTGCAGCTGAGAGCCTGAAACGTTTATTTCTGTGCATTCTTGGGCTGAGCTCCTTCCTTAGGGTTTACCAGCACCATTGCTTCAGCAAAGGTAATGCTTCTCCTCAGTCTGCTGTGGGTGTCTGGTAACAGGGTGTAGTGTACAGCGGCTGTAGGCAGGGTGCATCTGCATGTGTATGAGGTCGTTGGGGTGATGGTGGAGGAGGAGGAGGAAAATTATGTATGCTTCTAGATAAGTGGTAGGGTCTCCTTTTCAGAGCCTTAAGTACTGTTTTTTAGTTCCAATAGTACAAAATCTGTGTATTGCCCTGGTAAATAAACAGCTGTAGTTAGTGGCTTTGTCTGGTGGAAGATAAAAGTTGATAAGATCCGGTAAGGCTGTTTTGAGGTGCCTTTGTTAGCTTTACTGCAGAGTGTTTCCAGGGATTCATTCCAGAAAAAAAGTGCTAGTCCAGGGAAAGAAATTAGAGTGAACTTTGCAAATGTTTTGAGTAAAAATGATCTCTGCCTGATACTTTTGAGTGCTTGATGCTGATGTTAGAGAGCAACAGCATTGCAGCTTAAATTATTTTTTTTATTATCATTATTTTTAACTTTCTGGCAAGGTATTGGGTAATAAATTGCATCAGAAAGGCAGAGATGAAAATGAGTTGTTGGGTGCTGGTTAAAATGTAGGTGTGAGGGTGAGAGAAGCATGTGAAATCAGCTATGAGATTTCCTTTCCATTCATTTTCCCCAGGTAGCTCAAGATGTGAGCACAAAAAGACAACCGTGATCAGCTGTTTGGATCACTTCAAACAGCACAGTTTCCCCAGGTGGTTCAGGACACAGAGAATATTCTCCCTTGTCACTTTCCTAAAAACCTCGAGGCTTTCCCCCTGGACCTGCGATGCGTGGGGATGCTCTGAGCTCTGTGCGCAGACGTGGGGCTCACCTTGGTCCCCAAGTGCGCTGCCGCGCAGCGGCCAGGCTGTGCTCGGGCACCCCGTGGGTGCTGACTCACAGCGGTGGGGGCCACCTACTGAAGCACCGCCCGGCCCTCGGCAGCACCTGGCTCGCTCCGGAGGTCTCGCAGCCAGTGCTGAGCAGGCCCCGGCCTGTTCGGGCTGGGAGATCTAACGAGATCACAGCCGGGGCCAGGGGTGATATGGCCGCAGGCCATCATCTTACATAAAGCCCATAAATTTGCATAATGTGTTTTACAAGATTAAAACTGAGGAAACTTTTTTTCATTTTGCATAAAAGGGAAGAAAATAGGTGAAAGAGCTCCACAAAATGGGCTATCAGAGACCTGGGGCTTCCAAAATGACAGCATTGGTAGCTGGGTTTGAAACGATTTCAAGGGTGACTATCTAAACGGGAAATCTGTCATGGTGTGCGTGTTTTTGGGCAAAACAAAAACTCAGGTAGAACCATAAACATACAGCAAGTATCAGACCAATGGCCTGAGAACTCATCCCTTTGAAAGAGCTGTTTCTCCTAACCTGTTGGATGCTGCACGTAGGAGAAAACCCTCCTTCCGCAGCAGGGCTGTGGTGTGGAGAGGGTTGCCAAAGCTTGTTGAGTCACAAAACCAAGGCGTTCTTACTTTGCCTAATTGCTGTGGGTGACTTGGATGCTAATGCAGAGGTCAGTAAATGGCCTGTGATCTCCAGAAATGCACCTTACTTGCAAGCTTGGCCAGTGCTGGCTCGCTGTGAGTGGATTTCATGCAAAAGGCTGCCACACGCAGCAGGCTGTTGATGACTTGTTGCTTGGCTGTACGTGCCTCCTGTGCTGGGCTCACTCCTTCATGTAGGGGCTAATCCTGCAAGCGTTCTTTGGTGGAAAAAAATACCTGAGGTGAGGGGTGAGAATTCCCAGAAAACTTTGACGTTTGGACCTTGTTTCTGCATTGTCACGTGCATCAGGAAATGCTGGCTGGTGCTTGTGAAAGTTTCATAAACATCCCAGAGTGTAGCTATGGCCATGGACCTCATCAGCCACAGCAGTAGTATCCAAAAGAAGAGCAGGGAAATTCACCACTTTGGGGAGGGCAGAAGGCAAAGCTGTGCTTCAAACCATCTCTCCTGGCCAGGAGTAAATGTAGGCTTGGAAATCAAAGTATCAGCTCCCCTAAAAGTGTGAAACTTGGGCAGGTGGGACTTCTGGGCTGGTGTCTAGCTTCTTCTTTGGGAACACAGACAATCAGGATGGGCAGTGGAGTTCCCTGGAAGTTTTTTCAGCTGTTGCTTAAAGAAATGTCTATGATTTTAATGGCTGGTTTAACTGAACCAACCAATCTGCTTCCAGCACAGCCCTGTACTTGCAGGTGATGAAGAGCCTCAAATGAGAGGCAGTATTGGATTTGCTGAGATACTTTGTTTTAGCAGAATTTGGCCTACTAATCCTTCACTCAATCACTTCCTGCAGGACTCCCAAAGGTGTGGTCTTCTGCTTTTCTCCAGGACTTCACAATGGTGTCCATGGGTGTACTCATCTGTTTGTGCAGAGGAAAAGGCAGGGGTAGCTGCTTGCACTGGACATAAGAGATGTAAATTTTTAACTTATTGCAATGATTTACATCTCAAGTTATCTATGGTTAACTCCAGCATATACTTAGTCCCCTTGAGAGTTACCAAAATAAATAGCAGTGAAGTATCTATGTGCTTTGCAGATCAAGAAGACGTTTTTTTTTTCTGTCTTAAGCATGTGTCTAAGCAGGTGAATTGCTACTTGTCATAGGATAATTTTGAGGAGCATGAATGGTCAAGAGCTATGGTACTAGGGTGCAGAGTGCCATGGATAGAAAATCAATACTGCCAGTTTAGTATTCCCAATGCTAACTTTTAACTTTGGTGCTGGTTTGGGGGGAATTTTTGTCTCTTCTCCTTCCTCCCCTTTCCCATCTCTTATGAAATGAGCCTCATAAAATTACTAGTGTGTGTGTGTGATTGAAACCTACTGTCTTGCACCAGTGTGCAAACTTAAAAATGGGGGTAAGGGTAAGGAAATAAACATATTGGAAGAGAGGTCTGTGTGGAGGAATAGCTCTGCATCTGTGCTAATATGGCTCACTTAATTCACAAAACTGTTCTGCTTCCTTCCTCCCCTTCTTCCCAAGGGTTTCTGTCCCTGCCATTTAAAGTGTGTCCCTGCAAAGATCCCAAGATCATGCTGCTGTTGTCAGAAAGATCCAAGAAAAGTAGACTCCTCTTGTGGTTCCTACGTGCAGTTCTTTGAACCCTAAATGCAGTCTGCATCAGTGTGTTTTTAGAGGGTGTCAACCAAACTTATGCTCTGGAGGAAATACGGAAATGCTTTATTAAGTGATGTGCTGGAGCTGGGATGTTGTGGAATATCCTCTCTAGGGAGTTTAATAATAACTCGTTTTATAATAACGAGTCAAATAAATCAGTCTGTGCTACTGCTGGGTATGAGAGCTGAGTCCTGCAGATGATGATTTTATGCCTGGCTGCTAAAAATCTTTTAGATGACTCTTGTATCCTGCAATTACTTCTGAGGCTTGAAAGACCATTATATGCAGGCAACTTTGGGACTGTATCCCAAGTATTTTGTAGATAACAGAATTTATTCCCGGTTTATCTAAAAGCAGTTTGAGGAGGAAACATGAGAACTCATTAAGTCTGAAATGGGCAAATAATGGAAAAAACTAAACCTTTCTCTCTGAGAGTGTTTCATTTGACGTGTGTTAGGTGACCTTCACAATACATGGGAAAGGTACCAAAGAATGGACATCCTCTCAAAAATATGTATTTAAAAAAAAGGAGTGTGTGTGTGGGGGGGAATACAACACGTGAAACCCAGGCTTTCTTCCATCAGGGTTAAAGTCTGGAGTCAAGAGGACAGGTAGCAAATTGCATTACTGAGGAGGGAAGAAGCTGAGGGTAAAATGCACAGCTGTTTTTCCAGACTGCCAAACACAGCCTAGCCCCAGTGGGACTATTGCAGGACTTGCTGAGGGGAGACTTTCCACGGTGTTTTCTAGCATGCAAGGAGCATGTGAACATTTATGGTGAGTCACTGCTGGGCTAAAATATTGCCTAGCGATGCCATTGTGATGAACCATTTTGTAAGCCTGTGTAGTATAAGAGGTTATTTTTCCTGTTACCCCTTTTAGCAGCACTAACTTGTGACAGCGATGTTGCTGGCTGCTGCTGTTAATCCAGTCTTCTTGGAGATGTAAAAATCATGCTGTATCTGAGGTGAGAAGGGCAGCCAGATTAATCCCCATGTTATAGTTATCTTTTCTGAGTCATGTCATAATATGATAGCTCCTGTGTTCAAGGGTTAGAAACTGCAGAGGGATATGACTGGGAGCCCCTTTTTTGTTGCAGTCCAGTGCTGGACCACATCACCTTATTACACAAGAGGGACATTTGTCTCATTACACCTCTGATTTTTCCATGTAGTCATGCATTTCTGATCCATGCTTCAACTTCCTGCCTCATCAATGCAGCCCTTATCCTTCTCCTAGCATCTCTGCAGTGTTACTAAAGCACAGCTGCTCATCCTGAGAGATGTAGACTGGGTAAAATGCTGACTTTCTTGGGGTGCTTTGTGTTAAGAGGTATGAGGGCCCAGTTGTAAGCTTGTGCCTCATTCTTGCTCCCCCAGCACCAGTGGAGCCAGGATGCTGTGCTCTCTCAAACATGCTGCTCCACACTCTGTCCCGGTCTAAATTTCATTCTCCGTCTTTGTTGAGAGAAAGTGGCCATATGTGCAGCAGGCAGGTGTCCTGCCTCCTCTCCTCGAAGCATGGGTAGAGTTTCCCATGTGCCATGACTGCGAGCTCATTAACGAAAGCCCCCCATGAGATCTGTGGACAAGGGGTGCAGGCTGCCTTGCACAGATTGCTCTGCATATGATTATTTCCATCCCCCTCTGCATCAAAACAGCCACTCTTTCTGCATGAGCTGCCTATCCAGTGTTGAGATCAGAAGACATTCAGGGGAGCATGTAGGGACTCTTCTATTGCAAGCCCACGTGTATGTACCTGTGTGTACATGCAGCCTGACACTCAGAGAAAAGAGGTGGGGGTGGTGGGTTTAATAGCTTCTCATATACCAATATTTCACTTCCAGTTTGAGAGATTTTCTTACTGGAGAGAGCCTGGCTTCCTTTATAGCTTCTCAAAGTCTATCTTTCACTCGCTTTATTGGCTTAAAAGCCTGGGTGTTGGCAGTGGGGCTACAGGCCTCTCTGTGAGGAGAGGCCTGGGCTGGCTCCAGTCAGCTCCGATGGCCCCACTGCAGGGCACTGCCAGTAGTGCTGCGGGCACCTCTGTGAGAACATAGGTGGGAAAGGGCAAAGTGCTGCCCAGGTGTGAGGTAAAAAGTGTCAGAAACAGCCCTGTGAAGGCTAAGGTCAGAGAAGGAGATACAGAGCTGGTGTTCTGGGTGCTGGAGCAGGTGTTTCCCAGTGGAAACAGCCAGTGGAGGACCCCATGCTAGAGCTGGTGGATGTTTCCTGAAGGAGCTGCGGTTTGTGGGAAGGAACCATGCTGGAGCAGGCAAAAAGTGTGAGGAGAGAGGAGTTGCCTGCTCTCCCTGTGCCCCTGGTGTGGTGGGCAGGAGGTAGAGGAGTTGGGAATGAAGCAGTGAAGTCGAGCCTGGGAAGAAGGTGGAGGAGAGAAAAGTGTTTTGACTTTAGCCTTGGTTTCTCACCACCTAAATCTATTTTAATTGGCAATACATTAGTTTTCCCCAAACCAGGCCTGTTCAGCCCCCAGTACTAATTGGTAAGAGATCTCCCTGTCTTCATGTTGACCCCTGAGCTTTTCATTTTTTTTTCTCCCTGCCCTGTTGGGGAGGGGGAGTGAGAGAGCGGCTGGGCGAGTGGTGGGCTGCGCTCAAGGCCAGTGCACCATGCTTTGGTGTGGTGCTGCTCTCACCCATTGCTTATGATATGTCCCTGATCCTTTTCATCACAAACTTCCCTTCTGCTGTAGACCTGATCTGCACAGACCTGCAATTCATCAGGAACTCAGTGGGTCAATTTTTCAGTCAGTCACTGGGGAATATCACAGCTTAGATGGCCAGGATTGGGGTTTTGGGCCATGAGGCCTACAAAGGCCACAAGCCTTTGTAACCTACAGCCTCACTACAGACTTCCTCAAAGCCATGAGCAACATAATTAGAAATTTTTCAATAGCTAAATTCGTGTGTGCAAAAATACTAATGCTAACTAAGGACTTGTGTTTGTGGTTATAATGGCTTCATATGCAACTGCAGAAACTGCAGCTAATGTACACTGCACCCCCAGCTCTGCATGCACAGGTCTGAATACTTGGATTCATTCTTAAGATGTGCATAAAACTCCCTTCCCAGTGCTTGCTTTTACTGTAACTGACAAAGCTGTTTGACTCAAGCAGTTCTGAGAGGCATTTCAGAAATCTAATGCTTAAGATTTCACTGTGGATTTTTGGCTTCAAAGTGATTTTGTTATGTCCCTAGAGCCTGGTTAAATCCTTAGTTATAATGATTGCACACTGAAGGGTGCTGTTACATAGAAATGCTGTCCCATAATGGCTTCGTTGCTGTGGAAAATCCGATGTTATTTGGTCATTCCGCTACGAGTTCCCTAAGCCATCAAGACATTTGCCTCAAGGCTACAAACACAAAGCTACAGGCAAAACCCTCTGGACATAATGAGTGGGCATTTATGCAGAACTAAAAACTGGAACAGCTGAGCAGTAGATCTATGAATAGCAAGCATAGCTCTAAGCACAAAAGACATCATTCTGGAATAAAGGGGTTTATAATGGTTCTGACATCTTGTATGTCAAGATCATGCTACGTTGTTGTAACTTTTTTTTATGTTTGTTTGTTTGAATCACGTTCCTTAAGTAAGGTTTGAGTAATTAAAGGGTGCGAAGGAAACCCTATAGCTTCAGTAAGAACAAAAATTGGGCAACTGATGCTTTTGGCAAGATCCATCATTTTAATCATGTTTGCTAGGGAACGAGCTTATTGCTCCTGTGCTGTTAGTATCCCCAGTTCCACCCTTCAGGATTTCTTAGGGGTTTTTCCTTGTATCAGCAGCTCTTAAAAGGCTTGATTCTAATATTAGCTGAGAAGTGTCTTCTGATGGAAACACGAGGGTTGGGCTAACCATAAACTACAGGGTCAGGGAGTCAGGCAATACAAAAGAGGGTAATAAAATTCAGAGTGATTGGGATCAACAGGGAGCTGGAGGAGCTTAATGGTGAGAAATGTACTGCAGTGAGGTCATGAGCCTTTGCAAATCATTTATATGCGCTTCTAACTACCTGGCAAGAACAAGATAGAAAGGGATGTATGGCTCTTACACCAGGAACATAATGAAAGCCAAGAGTAGAAATTAGAGTGGGAGATGGGATACGGAATTAGTCTAGAAGGGGAAAAAAGGGAAAGGGAACATAAGAATACATGAGGACGATAAATTTGCATTCTGTGTGTCTACAGTCATATGTCTGATCAGTTTTTGAGAGATTACTGATTTCCAAGGCAGTCTCTTCTGGCTAAATTTCCAGTCCTCATGCCAACTTACTGTGGGACTGGGGGATGGGTGAGCAACCCTTTGTGACTGGGAAAATGTACAAGTTCTAACAAGTTTTGCAATCCTTGCAAAGTAGCTTGGGCCTTGCAAAACCATCGGTTGTAGAGATGAGCAAAGCCCTAATACTGTGAAGTTCCTACAGGGAAACGTGGCCAGAGGATTAGGTGCTAATCTCTGACCTGAGAAGATGTGATGAATGTCTACGCTGTCGATGGTACTGCAGCACAGAGATAGCTGAGCTGGTTATGACTAGTTTTTGGCAGAATAACCTAGCTCTGCACTTAGGGGTATGGGAAGCTAATTTCCATTCCACCAGCAGAGTAAATTAACCCATGCAGAGATCAACGCTAGAGAGTCAAGAAAGCAGAAAATCTTGGCAGAAAATGGTAGCCTACAATGTAGCTGTACACCCTGTTTCCTCATGTCCAAATTTCTTAGATGGCCACAACCAAATTATTTGTCGTCGTGGCATGTACACTTCTTATAAGGAAAAACAAAGTATCATGCCTATTTTGCGTGCTTACCCTGAAGAGCAGTGCATGTTGATCTACAAAATGCTCAGATGTGGAAGGATGTTACATAGGTTGCTTAGAAAGAAGAAGGGATTAATTTTGTTATTCCTTCATCTTCCTCACAGCTATAAACAACAGCTCTTTCTGCCCGGGAACGGACTCATAAGGCCCAGTTGGGAGAATGACAGCTCTGCCCTGCTGGTAAGTGATGGCTCTGTAAGCGCTACTGGAAGGCAAATTAATAGAGTGGCACAGGAGAACAGGGATGGAACCGTTCTCTTTATAACATGCTAAATTGAAAACAAGAATTTAGTCATTAAAGTGACATCCACTTCAGTTGTATGTGGGCAAGAAATTTCTTGGTGTCATCAGAAATGTTGCAGTGTACATTCCTGCTACAACAAGTATGGCACTCTGGTTGTGGAGTTGGGTTTTGTTTTGCTGTACGTATGCCTATTGTATTTCAAGAAAAGAGTTGATTTTTCCCCTCTGGAAAGCATCTTTTACTACTGCGAATTTTAGGATTTTCTTTCTCTTCCCCCCTCCCTACCACCACTTTTTCTTCTTTCTCTCTCTCTCCTGTGCTAGAACAGCACCAGTGATGATGTGTGGCCCTCTGCACTGCCTTTTACTCCTCCCCAGGAAGGAGTCTCTCTTGGAGAGATCCCAGAAGTTGTGTGCGTTTGTTTTTTGTTTATTAATGAGTGAGGAGTTTGTGACTGAGTGTTAGGAGAAGAGGTGATTTGGCAAGGTAGATACTGGCTGACAGGGGACTGAAACCTGCTTCAGTTATTTAGATCTTCAGTCTCTTTTGTTTGACTGGAGATGTGTATTTTTGGCTGCTAAGTCTACACCTAGCTATAAAGTAAACAAATAGGGCATTAAAATACCTGTGGTTTTGTGTACCAGGAAGTAAATGCTAAAACATGATGTTCATGCATGCCAGGGGTCCTTCGTTCTCCATTCATTTCTTAGCACGGAGAAGATGGAGGCTGGTAGTCATCTCATGCTGTGGGTGTATGTCATCCATCACTGAAAGCCCCTCAAAAGCAGCTAAAGAAAATGCATGAGAGGGAGTAAATTCTTCTCTTGTGTAGAGAAGAGAAGAGACTGTAGTCTGGTCTTCAGTCCCACATCTACACCAGGTTTCTCTTGACTGACTGAGATCTGACTACTTTTGCCACTTCAAGTGGGTTTGCCTGTAAGTTCGCCTAGAAGCTGTTGGAAAGGTAGGAGAGCCACTGCTTTTTCACATAATGAAACTCTTCCAAGTAGTCAAAGATTTCTCCTGTTCATGTTACATCTCCCTTATCAGCTCTCTCATGTACAAACTGCGTAATAACAACGTAGCTTGAACAGCACTGCAAGCTTATTTGCTTTGTGATTTGTGGTCAGATCATTGCATTTCAGCATTTACCAATGAAAGGAAATTACTAACAAGACACTGATATTTACATTAATTGTGGCTTTGGGGAGATAGTCCAAAGAAAATTATACTAAAGCCAGCTATTATGTGTCTCCCTAACAATTAGAATGAAACCCGAAGTTTATAAAGCAAAAGTTGATCTCAAACAGATTTCAGTTGCTACTTGATATTTTCCCTTTCAAGGGGGTGAGAGGAGAAAAAGAAGAATTCCCCTCTTTTTCTAAAGCAGTGTAAAGAACACTTTTTGAAAGAGCATGTATGCTAATGCAAGAGAAACTCTTCGTTTCCACTGAGCAGTATCTATCTCTGCTTCCAAGGAAGCCTACTGGAGCAGGCCAGTTTTCACACGATACATACTAAATGGCAGGGTTTACTCAGTTAAAGCCAACAACTTTCATTATTTTTTTTCACCTCTTGTGCAGCTCTGTAGGTTAAACAGGTTTGGCTCCAAAATCTCCAAGATGCTCCAAGCACATTTCATGCATGTCCTACTAGATAGTCTTGTGAGAGTCCTAGGAACAAACTTCTGTTTCAGCTGAACAGTTTCTGGACACAAATTCAGTGCTCTTTGCAATGTTTGATGTATGATGAACACTAATTTAGGTTTAAGATGACTCATGTGCCAGCATAGTAGATCCAAGAAACAAACACAGATGTGAGATTTAAATTCTCCTTTGGCATAAAGTACTGCCAGGACTCCTCACGCTCTGAACCACAAACTATCTCCAATGGAGACTAGTAACACAGTGTTTTTTTTTGTCTCTCAACTAATCAGGTAGCTTCTGACTTTAAGTGATCAGGGATATAAATGCGCCTTGTTCTTCCACTACATGTTGGTGCTGTTTGTGTGTGTCCACTAACTGTGGGATTTGTCTCCTGAAACCCTAGATGTCCACCCCTAGCTTCTTATGGAGTTTCCATTCATAGTGGAGAAATACAGGCACTTCTCAAGTATGATTCGTCTGACCTCCCATCACCCTCTATTCTAGAAACGTGTCTGAAGTAAAATGAAATTAAGTCCTTTCCCCAAAATTATTCTGCAAGAAGAGGGATTTTGGACGCTGTGGGGAGGCATTCTTGGCTCCCTTTCCTCAGATGACCCCGTTACCAGATGTTACCTTCACATCACTGCATGAGTCCTAAGCAGATCCAGGCACAGGAATGTGTGTTCTGGCACGAGTCAGCATGGGGCGGGCATGTAAATGTGTTCGTGCTGACCTTGCTTTGGGGTTATTCTGCTCACCCCTCCACTCATCCAAGTTGAAGTGGACAGCACTGCTTGATATGTGTCTGGCCATAAAAAGGCTGCAGACTAAAAGTGTAACTGGTTTTAATTATTAAGGTGTAATTTAGGTCTTCATGTTTATAGGATAATTGTTTCTTTTTTTAATATAATTTAAACTTTGCAATACAAGAAACAGGCCTGAACCTGTGGATGGAGTGTTGGAAACTGTCTAAGAAGATTAAGGTCTCTTAATTGATTTCACATAAACAGGTGTGACTGAATTCATCAGAAGAAGGTTAAGACTAAATGCATTCTGCTAATTATGCAAAAATTGCCACAGTGGGTGCTCAGTTGAGCAATTGCCTTCCCTTTCCACATGGGATCAGTTCTCAACTGTATGTCAAATGGGAAAATTGTCATTTCCTAAGCAAATGAACCAGCCTGTCATACACTGTTTTATTTTTAAAGTCTACTTTGCTTGTAGATGACAGTGGTGGATTTGGCAACAGGACATGGGAATGTCCCTTGTGAGCTGTGCTGCATTTGGTGTGGGAGGACAGGTGTCAAAGCAGGGCTGTGTCATTTTTCGAAACTTCAGGAATCCCCATTCATGAAAATCCCTGTTTTAGGAAACTGAGAGACTAACTCTAACACGTGCTACTTGCTCTTAATGTTTACTTATATGACTTAAGTCATTATTTTTTTTGTTGAAACTTAACTGTAAGCTTTGGAGTTCCATAACATGGATACAGGATGCCCTTTGTCTTGAGTTTCAAAATAGCAAGTGGAGTATATAACTCTTCATGCAGCTGACAAGCATACTTATTTGTTCTGCTTACTCTGCGCTCCATACTGTCGTCTTAATCTTAAATCCCAAGAGAATGAGAAAGAATGGATGTGTTGGCTGTAGTTGTAGACAGGCTAAAGGCTCTGTTTTTGAGATGTCCGTCTCAAAGACCACTTGGCTGTGACAGTAAGTTGCGTGACAGTGTACAAGTATCACAGCACAGCATCGCGAAGGCCCTGCAATTACTCAGTGGTGCTCCTAACAAAACCATTTGCTGATGAAACAGTTCTTTAAGTCTCCAAATTGAAGGATGACGAGTATGTAAGGTGTGTTTTCAGAGACAAATTTGCACATAGATGATCTGAAGTTAGTTGCTTACACCACTGTTTTGTAATAGCAAAGATACTGTTTGTAACATTGCAAATTAATTTAGAAAATTGTATCCTACTTGTATTAGTCTTTCTTAAGTTTGAGAGCCAAATAGTTAGATCAACCAGCAGTGACTTAGTAGCACTCTGACCAAGTTTTACTCAAGTTAAAGTGAACAACTACAGAGTAATAAAGAAAAAAAGTTAATAATTGTGCTAGATTTAAAACAAACTAAATTGCATCCCTACAGAGCATTTGGAAACCATCTTCTAAGTGCAGATGCACATTCTTATATTTATTAGTAAAGATGTTCACCATCCAGTCAGACTTTCAGCTTAATTTTTGAAGACAAAGTTCTCCAAAGTATGAGTCTTATTCTCAAGGAATCCCAGCAGGAAAATCTGTGAGTGTCAGAGTTCTGAAAAGATGCAGTGGCTGCACTGGCTCACCTGCTGAACATTAATTGATGTTATGCTATTGCCAAAACAAACAAACAAAAAAGCTAAACATCGTAAATTGACACAACTATGCAGAAGAGATCAGAGATGATTTTTCTCTGTGCTTGGTAGTGGTAAAGTGAAGTAAGATTAACCAGATTAAGATTAACCTGCATTTAGGGAAAGGTGTGGACCGGATGACGAGCCTCTAGAGAGGAAGGAAAAATAAGAAATCTGGGACTTGGAAAGTACAAAGAAAGATTGAACTTGAGTTTGCCTTGCTTGCAGACAGGGAAGGCCAGGAAAGCACTATAAACCTTCAGAAAGAAGGAAGAGAATTTGTTCTTTGTATCCATGCATCCATAAGGACCAGTTTCTTGAAAATAAAGCAGACATCAGGAAAAAAATTTTTAGCAGTAAGAGGATATTTGTAATAAATTCTGAGCTTCAAATGAAAAGGCTTCTTTTCATCTGAAGGGGAAAAAAAAAAAAATAGAAAAACAGCAAACTCGAATTAGAAAGGGAAGAGCTAGAGGATTGCCAGAGGTCTGTTCCAGCCGTGTTCTTCTATTGATTTTGTTTTCTAACTGCTCTAAGCACTCTTACACCATGAGGTAGAATAAATAATTGTAAAGGGTTGCAACTTCAGCTTCTGAAAAATCATTCGTTACTTCAAGCAGTCCTGTCAGCTTAATTTTCCTGTCCTGGATCCCAAGCTTTCCTTTTAAAGAAGCATCTTCCTTTAAATGAAATATGGTCAAGAAGTTCTTTGTCAGTTCCCTGCCAACTCCTCTAGAAAGTTGCATATTTTTAAGATAAAATTAAAAAATAACAAAACATACTGTTAGGGAGGAGAGGAGGGCTTAAAAATTATCTTGAACTATGCTAATATAGAAAAAGAATGATCCCCCCCTTTAAAAAACAAACACACACACACCCTGTTTCTGGCCATCTCTATTTCAAACATCTCCTTCAGGCTGATTTTTGGCTGTTCTTCACAGAAACTGCTGTCTCTATGTATCTAGGCTTCATCTGATTTCTGGAGGATATGAATGCCCTGATTCCTTTGCTTCTCTGTAAACCCGAGCTATACATTAATCAAGACAGTCAAAAGCTGGCTGGAACTGATAGGATTTAAGCACATGTTTTCAAATATTTAGATAACTAATATTTAGGTAAATTAAGCATTTCACATTTATATGCTGCCTAACATGAAACTCGTTTGATTTGATCAAAACAAAATTATTTAGGTTCCCAACTCCCTGCTTTTATGCTGACAATTAATGCAACTCTAAAATTAGAAACTGTTACATGATAGTTTTAAGCAGGAAAGCAGTTGTATGAAGTCAGTCTTAACTGGTAGGTGCCTTTTGTCAAATTCAAGCATGCTGCTGCATGGCTTGTGTATGCAAAAGGAATACATGCTTACTCATTTGAATGCAAACCAGTTGTAGGCAAAACATCTTCAGGGCATGGCTAGAAAGGGGGAAATGATTGATTGAAAGAGGTTTCCAAGTGATTTATCTAATCCAAAATTATTTTCCGTATCCTCTTCGATTGATTAAAAACAACACAATACACTGAAATCACTTTGCTCTCCAAGGTGTGAAGCTATACAGGAATTACTGGTACTTTTCAGCGGTTGGAAGTGCTTAGCTCTTGGCCCCCTGCCTCATAATACAGCCCAGGCTGGTACAGGCAGTTTTGCAAAACATATAATTTTACTTCACTTGTTTTAATGATCAGGAAACATATACTTTTAAACTGATCTCTACTGTACAATTACATGTGTTTTCATGGAAATACTTTTTTTTTAAATTAGTTTCATTCTCATAATGATACTAGCTAGACTGTTGTATTAGTAAGCTTTGCGTTCGTTCGTCAAGCTGCTTAGCTTTCAAAATCCAGTTTTGTTTTTATTAAGAAACTGAATCAGAAACAATTATACAAAAAAAAATGTTCCTCAACTCGGGAGAAATTAGATCTATAATCAAGCTCTGTTTTTGAGGTCAATTACAACTTGGTTGATAAATATATTGAATATATGTTTATTTAAAACAAAAAGAATGACTGTCTGAATCCTGAGTCTGTGGCTTCCTATTTATTGTTTTGTGCCAGTGTGGCAATGGCAAATAGAACAATAATCTTTCTTCCGTGTGTGGTAGATAAGA
The DNA here is from genome assembly GCF_009769625.2 of Cygnus olor. Taxonomy (NCBI): domain Eukaryota; kingdom Metazoa; phylum Chordata; class Aves; order Anseriformes; family Anatidae; genus Cygnus; species Cygnus olor. Next base: position 9,974,930 of record NC_049184.1, read on the forward strand.
CTAGAAATAATAGGTTAAAATTTAAGGTGAGATGGGATATTCAAGCCACTTAAAACGAATGAACAAAAAATAAAAAAACGAACGAAAAAAAACCTTCCTTAATTTCAAAAAACCTTCCTTAATTTCAAGGAGCATGGGAGAGTGGGATAAATGAGGCTGGATTTTGAAACTTTAGTATCATAAATATCGTTACAGACTAACTTTTTGTTGGAAGGAACCTGAAAACCTTCAAGGCTTTTCAAGGCTTTTTTTTTTTTTTTGGCGGGGGGGAATGGCTGTAAAATAGCAGGAATTTTGGAGGTTGGGTACGCGTTAGTTGTTCCGTGGGAATGTCGCTGGCTGTCTCTGGCACTGCAGATTGAGATATTATTGTGTAAATGAAACATCAGGTATTCATTTTCCACATACGAGATTCAGTAATTACTGCACTCACACAGTAGATGACAGCTGTTATCATTCTGATGAAAAGAGCCCTAAATTAAAACCCTGTTCCTTTGCATAGATCCCTGTCAGAAACAAATGTTAATTTTCTTGGTTGGTCAGCCTCATTCCTTGGGTCCTCTGACAGGTACAAATAAGGACCAGGTCTTTGTTTCTCCTTTTGTTGGTGTTCCCTGGCGTGCTGATAGTTTTGCAGCTGAGAGAATAAATCCGCAGCTAGTTCTTACTAGCTTTGTGAATATACCCGGTGTTCAGCCTTCAGCTAATACCAGGGCATTTGGTGTGTGTGGAGGTTCGGGGAGCTTTATTGAATACCAAAAACTACCTAGACCTTGTTCTTTGTTTTGTAAAATGTGTGCTTGTAGGAGGAGAGAAAGATTAGATGAACTGGGTACGCTTCTGGCACAGATGTCTGCTCCTCAGCCAGACCCTGCTCTGACAATCCATGCAGACAACTTTGCCCTGCTTTCTGGCTGGAGAACGCAGTGGCTCCCATGGATTAACTTGGTGACATCTGTTTGGGTAATGCGCAGTCAAGATGGGGAGGTGTTATTTGTGCACCTCTGTTTTCTTTGGAAACCCTTCCCAATTACAGGAGATTAAAACCCTTTAATGTGTCATTATTTTGGGCCGGATGTCAACTGCCAAGCACTACCACGCTCTTCAGATTACAAGTCAAGAAAAGAATGGGTTTGTTGAAACGGCACGTTTGCCATACAGAATAACTGCTGCCTGTTAGCTCCTATGCAGGAGGGTTTTCAGATTTATGGGAAAACAAAGTGTCGGTCTCTGTAAAGCAGCAAGCAGGACTGGAAGGAAGCCCTGACACATGCCCATGCTGTGTGGGGAGGTGGGGGCTGAGCAAGCAGCCAAACTAAGGACTTTTCTGCTGGTCCAACCAGCCGTACTTGTACCTCCCGCTGGTGTCAGAGACCCTTGTACAGTACCTTTGACTTTGGCTCATAATATGCTATTTGTCACTCTTGATTTCTGTTACAATTAGTAGTCCAGTGGTATGACTTGGAGTAGAAGCCTGTTTGTCTTCCCTTTACTTGGAATAACCTCTGTTTTAGGAAAATGGGAACTGAAGTGAATGAGAGCAAAAATCTGTGTCCAAGAACACTGTTCCGAAGTCTACTTTTTGTAAACAATACATTTTAGTCACTGCTGAGTGCTGAGTTCCATCAAAGGATGCAAGATAAAAAGAACTTGAAGGGGAAGGAAATACAGCGGATGAAGGCCTGGGTTACATGTGGGTTTTGAGGGCTCTTGTTCTGTGCAAGCTAAGTAGGACACAGCTTGAAGGTCAGAAGAGAGGGCTGAAACGCTGGAAGGTCCTGGGGCTTCCTGAAGAAAACTTGGATCTGCTTTGGGTTCATAACTTCCCATACTGGAGATTGTCCACAAAGCAGACGAAAAATCACTCAATTGTCCTCCAGAAACAAAGTAATCAGATCAGTTTAAGAATAACAGCACAGATTCTTTATTTTTTTGAAGGCAATGATAAATCATCTATTTAGAAAAACATAGCACATGTCCCAAAGCAGAACAACAACAATAAAAACTCTCTTGAGCAAATATTGCAAAAGCAACTTTAAATGTAGCCAAGCCCTCTATCTGTTTAAGAGGGTTTGCTGCAAATTGTAACTTTTCTGCAGTCTTACAGTGGCCCAGTAGTAAGTGAACCAGACTTCTGGATTTCTCATGCAGAGAAGTGTCTCCCTTGGATTTTATAGACGAGAATGTTTTGGCACTTAACAGCATTCTGATTTTTTTCTTCTGTCTAAAACTGCAAGGATAGTGTGAATATTGCCTGTGGATTCCTTTATTTCTGTGCCTGTATCATTTGCATGCATGAAGTCTTTGGCGTTTCCCTGTATAGATTCTCCTTGACTACCTGGCTGAGAAAGGAAATGTGAGTTTAATAGTTTTGTACTTTTAAAAGCTGGCTGGGCTGGAGATAAATGTCTTAGCTCTGAGGACTTGCAGTTTATGGGAATCTCATGCATCACTCCTGAGAGGGAGACATGATGGCGTGCTGGTGCCTTTTAACTCTGATGCAGGTCTGAAGCTAACTTGGGTTTCTAAGACTGAAAATTGCCAGAAGCCTTTTTTTTCAGTTGTTCTCCTTTGGGCGTATGAAACAAGTTAGGGCTCTCTCCAAATAGACATGCGTGCAACTTTTCTTAATCAGGCAGCTGTCTTTATTTTATTTAGTTTCTCTTCATGGCTGAGTAGCTTGCATGCTTTTTGAGAGGGGTGGTGGGAACAGGGGAGAGAGGAGGCCTGTGCTCGCTCAGGGACGCATCCGTTCTCGTTGCTGGCCTGGCTGCGATGGGGAGATACTGGGGAGAAGCAGGATGCAGTGCTGCTGTTTCTCCTTGCTCAGGTGTGCCTCAGGCCCTTGTGTAAGCAGTTACAATTTTGGTTTTTGAGAATATTCTAACTTCACAATTTCCTGAATGTTCCTACCATTTATTTATTCCTGCCTTTTATTTATATTAACAGAAGTGCAGGCAGACACAGAACTGAGGCTTAAAAAAAAAGTTCAAGCCAATACTTGCAGTTTTTTTCTGAGATATTTTCACAGCTTTAATATTCAAACACTGCTTTTGCTAATTAAGCTTTCTTAATTATATGATTTGCAAGATTAAAAGGCCACTGCCAATATAAACCACATATTGCCCCTAAACTGTTAGGTTATTAAATTGAATTTTTTAAATTAATTTTTACTTGCCATGATTTGTATTCTGTTTGTTCTGTGCTATTTTAAGCTTGGATAATAAATATCATGTCAGTCTCATATTCGTTTGTGGACAATTCCAAGTTTTCAGTGCTACGGGGTAAGGGTTTGAAAGGCAACAGTACAATTTTTTGTTTTGTTTTACGGAATTGTTTTCTGAATTCTATTCTTCTTATGCTTTACAGAAGACTCTTATTTTTAAACAAAATAGAAAACTGGGCTAAATATAAGTTGACAGCATCTCTTGAAATGATATTCTTGTTTATGACAGTGTAGAGCAGAGGCACAAAAAGTCAGAGGTCACTTTTTACATGCAGTAGATTCTCATATGCAAGAATGTCTGGACGTGTAAAGTGTCTGTACAAAACTGAGTCATCTCTCCTGTGATGGGATTTCTCAGGGCTATTTCTATAAAAACTGCTTGCGATAAGACCCTCTCTCTGGTCATGTGTTCTGCAGCCCTGGAACATCCTTTTGAGTCACCTAGCTACCTGACAATGGCCACAGCTCATCCCAGAGGCTGCAGGTGGGCAACTGGATGTAGCAAATGAGAAAAAGCAGGAGCTAAGCTACCACCATGGCTTAGGATAGGAACTACGTGCAGGCCAAGCTCACATTTGGTGTACTGAGGTGGGAGAACTGATGTGGCTCATCCTGCTGCTGGGGAGCTGCTGGGCTGGGTGGGCTTGGAATGCTCCATGGAGGGCATGTTTGGGTGGAACTGGTGGGAGCAGTGAAGTTATAACCACCCCGTGGGGGTCTGACAGCACGTAAAGATCGTTTGGTAGTTCTGGTTCCCTGGGCTGGCCCTTAAATCAGTCATGCCCATTCCAACTGGAAATATACCTCTTTGTCTACTGGAATAAATAATACCCAGTTGTGCTCAGGGATCCATTTTTGGGGTGTAATCAGCTCTAGAGGAGGCATGCTGGTGTGGTTTGAGAATGGCCCCGACCACCCATATCCTGGTGACGCACTGAGCGGTCGGGATGGGCCAGGGTGCCCATGGAGCCTGCTGGAGATGTCATGGCTCAGCGCTGACCATCCCTGCTCGGGGTGGTGTGGTGCTTCCCAGGTGCTGTGCAGAAGGGAAGGCTGGTGGGATGCAAGCACAGGGGTAAAGTGAAGCGTTATCCTCGGACATGCAGCAGTTTCACAGCTAACATGAAATCCTTGTCGAAAGCAATGTTGATCAGTACTGGGAGCTTTAGGTCAAGAGCACAAGAAATTAATGTCGTTTCAGTTTGGGATCCTCTGTGCTTGCTATCTTAGGCAAACTGAAAGCAGTGCACGCTTCATGGTGAGCAGAAACTTGCATAACAGCTAATTGTCAGCTTGTTGTGTAATGGGGGAAGGCTGAAACTCTGTGGCAAAGTTGTCTATTATACTTTTATTATATTTTTGCCTAAATTTTGAATATTGTAGGCCAATACTCCAACACTATGAAGTGTGCTAAAGAGCCATACCAGATGAGCAAGCAGTTAAATTCATGTAACAAATTCTACTGTTCTTATGCTACAGAAGTCTCTTCCTGTCAGCCAGGCAATAAGAAAATATTCTGTTGCACGACCTAATAAATAGCTTGTGTGGTTATTAATTGCACATACTTTTTCTGATCCATAAAATGTAGACCTTGTTTGGCATCCAGGTTAGAACAGGCAGCCCTCCTTAACACCCACTGACTTGGGTAGGTACTCGTCCAGGTGCAAAGGGCTCCTTGCACAAGTGAAGAGTAGGACTAAGGCCAAAACATATTCCTTGTTGTTTGAAATAAAACTGCATTTTGAGGAGAGAGGAGAACTGGAATGTGTTTAAACAGATTTCCTGTGAAACAGGAAGAGTAATTCCTAATACCAGTTGATTTGGGAGGGGTAGGAGGGAGGGAAGGCTTAGCCCTGTAAGTATCTTCTTTGACTTCAGAATTCTTGGGCGAAAAATAAGATTGTGGAAACTTGATATTGTGGGGAGATTTCCAAAAGAATACAGGGTTGTTGATTCTTTTTCTATATAAAGTAAAAATGAATGTTGCAAACAATGTGTTGAGCATATGCATGTAGTCTTAAATATTAAGGAAGACTTTTCCTTGAAAGAAAACGCTCATTTTTTTGGCATCTGACAGAAACATGATGCATTTACTAGGGCATGAGACGGTGGGTTTGGGGAACGTGGAGAGAAGCTTTGTTTCAGTTCATGACTTCCTGAAAAATCACATTGAAAATGCAGTGCTTGAGCACACGCGGAGGGTGACGGTGCAGACATGCCATTGGCTTTAGACACTGTCTTGATAAGGGACCTTTTTCAGAGCCAAAACTGAGTCCCTTTCAGAAGGCTGTCTCTGTTTTGGTGCTGCCCCAGTTTATGATGACTTTTTTTTCCACTGCAAAAGATCTTGGACTGAGGGATCATCCTGATGATCTGTTCAGTGTTCCAAAGGGGCTGATTAATCTGAAAAACTCAACAAGACAGCTGAAACCACTGCCAAAAGCTGTCATCCATTCTGCTTTCTCAACTGCCAGCTTTCTGTGCTCTTGCTCCAGAGACGGGTCTGCTCAAAGATGCAGCTTGACATCTAATACAGCAACATCCAATGCAGCAGCAACAGGGCCGAGGATGGGGGAATGATTCAGGGGTCTCTCTTCCCCTCCGATTCTGTCACTTCTGAGTAGTGGTGTTTATATCCCGAGGTAGCACAAGGCTCAGTGCTACTACTAATTCTTGTATGCTGAATGCATTTAATCCAGTGGCAAAGGGGATGGTGCTCTCAAAGGTCAACGTGTTGGGTTTTGCGTGGCTTGTTGGCTGTGCATCTCACAGCATCGCTGGTTCCTGGCAGTAACAAAGGTGAATTACTCCTTAGCTGGATTTTCCATACATACAATCAACAACCATGCCTTATTCCTCCTGTGCAGGAGTGTGAATGTTGATGCAAAGTAAGAGAAAAGGAGGCTCTGTGGCTTTTGAAGGAGAGTTTGGAGTTGTGGAAAGACGTTGGCCTAGTCATCCCTCTCCTGACCCACAGAGCACCTTTACGTAAGGCAGGGTGAGCCTCTGCCCCCCTCTGGTGGCAGCGCACCTGGGGATGGAAGGCAGGAGAGCGCGTGGCGGGAGGCCTCCAGCCCCACAGCGGAGGTGTCGCACCTCACCACACGGCCCTGGGCTCGGGGCTTTTCACATGCCTGACCTGGGTGCCCTGCTGGGACTCCCCGAGGACACTCTTCAGCTGTGGAAACCGAAGTGTGTGTGTGTAGGGGGGTGTTGGATAACAGCAGTTGAAAGCTTGAGGGAGTGTTTAATGGGGCCATTAATAAATGACTCAAGCAACCAATGGGACATAGCCTTTGGTCTCATGCCTTGCAATACTCCAGAGGCACACTGTAACAAACCCATAAAACCTGCCCCATCAAGTTGTAGTGCTTCAGCACAAAACACTCCTGGATTTAATGTATGGTGGATGGCAAAGTGGTGCCTAGGTAAATACCCGGGACAGACGGTGCTGTGTAGACTTTATTAGGGGATGAATTCTTTTTTACAGGGAAACCTTCAAATATCTTTAGAATTTGAAAGAATACCAGTGTGTTCTGGGTAAAGAGGAACAACCTTCTGAACTTTAGCTTGCCGGGAAACCTCTGTGCTAACCCCCAACATGTATGTAAATGGGGAAAGGTATAAATGTCTCCAGGAATGTCTTGCTGCGTTAGCAATATTTTGATCCTGGATACAGCTAGGGGAAACTGCATTGTAATAGTAATCATTATTGTTCTAGATCCTGAGATAGCATAGTGCAGGGTGCTACAGCAGCCCCTAAATGAAGATTGTTTGATTAAATGCACTCCCAGCAAACTGGCTTGGTTGTGCCAATTAACTTGGAAATGTGGCAGTGTTTTATTGCTTTAGGAATGAATGGTACTTATTGGCTTCTTATATAACAGTTTGACTTCCTCATCCAGTCAGAAAATTGAGCATCTGTCAGACCATCAACCCATAAATGTCTTCATTAGATCTGATAAACAGACCATGGCAAGCCTGAAAGCTGGAAGGTACCACCCTTGTGCCTGGGGAGCTGGACTCACTTAACAAGCTTAAAACTCGGGCGCTATGTAAAGCAGGGAGAAGCGCTCTGGGTGAGCGATACAGGAGAGCGGCTCCAAGATGTGCCAAGGTGCAGCCCTGAAATAACTGCTCTTAGGCCTGTAAGGGACTCTTCCTGTCCTTGTTACAAACAAAGCCTTGGCAAGTGACAGGTTCAGGAAGCTGTCCCCAGACAAACTGTTGGATGTGATCCCGATGTGGTTGGCCTTGAGCCTACTGACAACAGTGAGCCCTTTGCGAAGCACAGGTTGCCTTTGGCTGGAAGGAGCTCTGATCCCAAAGAGGGGTTTTCGTACGGGCCTGAGTGGTGTTTGCTGGAGGTGGTCTTGCTGAGCCTCCTTGTCACCTTGCCCCGAGCATACTGCCCCCACCTTTGGGAGGGCACAAAGAATTTGTAAGACAAGCCAGAAGTGTCACCCACAAAATGCTGCTGCTCCTGGCTAAATTTTGAGACTGTATCAGAGCAGCCCTCACCTTGAGTGGCTGTGTAGCTCTTCTACCTGACCTCAGTACGATAAAGTCCATAGCAGTGCCAACACAGATGTTGGCAATGCTGCAGGAGAAGATGGAAGTCCTTATTCACACAGGAATGCACGGATGTTTTTATTATTTCCCCTAAAAGCACTGACAAGAATGGAGAAGACAGGCAGATGAGCTCTTAAATGCTGTACCACTGAGTCTTCCTTCAAAGTGAGAAATTCTTTAATCTTCCAACAATTCCTGCCTGGCTCTGGGCTCTGATAAATCTTTCCCTTTAAATGAAGCTGCTGCTGTTGCACAACCTTTGGTCTTGCAAAATGCAAAGCCATCTGTTACAACCTCAATTACAGGTTAGAGGAGACAGAAACTTATTTGATGGTCTGTAGAAGCAGGATTTACCTTCGCTGTATGTCTGAGTGAAAAGAGCCAGCCTTTATGACAGAGGCCAGGTCAAGAATGAGGGATTTTATTTATTAGAGTAAATTGGGGAGTTGGAGAATCCTAAAAGACAAACTTTTAGCGTATACCTAAGTTCTAAATGAAGTCAGAACTGAGATGGTGTGTGCGCATATATAAAATATACTCACATATCACTATACACATGGACATTTATAAACTTTTTAGCTCTTGAATGCTGCTCTGCATTTTGAGAACCCGTAACCTTGTGGAAGAAAACTTGAGAGTGGTGATAGCCATTCAAGTTGCTACGTAGGTGTTGCTATTGAGACCAAACAATGTAGTTTGTGTTGAGTCCTTTCTTTGCGTGCTCAACTGAAACAAAATAATCTTGGTGATGTGTGAGATGAAATCAATAGTGTATCTACTTCTTCGACTTTTACTGGGAGATTGATATTTTATAGACTTTCATCTTGAAAGCTGGAATCACTTGGTTATCTAAGGAAAAAAGTTGTAAATAAAAATTCTAAGTGCAGGGAAAAAAAATGGACCAAGTATGCAGAAAACGCCTGGAAGAACCCCCTACAAGTAGCTAAAATTATATCCTTTTTCCATTTTTCTATGGGCTATATCCATGGGATCCTCAGAGTGCACAACCAAGATTTATTTTTTTGACACTACGGGTTGACATTAATGAGGCAGTCACCCTGCCAGCTAACCCAAAGCTGAGTAACTGCTGATATATCTACTACTTAAAACTTGCTCTGTTGCAATTCCCTTGGGGAGATGAAGCCCAGGTGCTCGTACTGGCTGTTCCTCGGGTGAGGACTTTACGCAGAGGCCTCCTGCTCCCAGGGAGCGTGTTGGCTAAGCTCTGCCTTGCCTGGGAAACCTGTGGAGAGGATGTTCTACCCAGAGCAATGCAGCCACGGTTGGAATTCTCCTCCTGTTCAAAGTGAGAAAAAAACCCAAGACCAGATCAGTAGCAGCATTTCCCTTCCCCTGTCCTGTCCAGCAGACACAGGTTTGATTTATCACTGCCAAGTCTGTTAAAACACAGCGAGGTTATTGCTTTGTATGGGGAAGGAATCTGTGACAAACCTGAATGTGCTCATTTTTTTAAATATATGAAGGACTGAGTGAAAGCGGTAAATACGGTAACTGTGCCACACTCTCCTCATCTGCTCTCCTGTTGCATTCTTGTTATACAATAGTAAGAGGTATTGCAGCGAGCGCTGTTGAAAGATGGGGGATTTAAGAGAGCTGTGATGGTTGGCTTGGATTGCTGCCTATATTTGGACTGTATTTATTATTTCACTTCTATTAAGGTGCTTAAGTTATTCAGAGTTGGGTTTAGACAAGAAATAAATATCTAGGCAGCTGTGACTACATGTCTGTTAGTGATTAGTCATCACTACAACTCTAAAGAGTTGGATTTACCAGCAAATTGTTAAAATTCCCACAAATGGAGGACAGCGTAGGGAAAACGTTGAGTTTTAGGTCTTGTTGCTTTTGGCAGGAAATTTAACCTGAAGCTATCCAACAGGCCAAGAGAAGAAAGATGCTGATGTGACATGGGAGTGAGCTTTTTAGGATTTTCCTTCCTTGCAGGTGCTATTTCCTGTAGCTCACCTGTCAGGATCCAGGGGAAAATGCACAGATAACAGGAAAAGATATATCGGTGGTACTTCTTAGCAAGAGCAAACAAACTGCTAGTGTCTTGAAGGGAGATTCCACCTGCACCGCCGTTGGTGGAGTCTTTAATTGTTCAGCACGTTTGGGATTTGGCCCTCTCTTTGGAGAGGCAAGGAAGGACTGAGCACTGTCTGATTTCAACTTCAGGCAGGTACTGCAAGGGAGGCTTCCCTACATGCAGATTTCTTTTTCTGAAAACATTAGCGAAGAGGATCTCAGTATGTTCTGTGTCACTGACTGATGCAATATCACAGCCCAACTGCAACTTCTGTAGTTCTCCTTGATTTTTTTAAAGCACAAAACATCACGTTTTTTTCCTCTTAAACATTCTAAAGGATGCCTACACAGCTGCAGTGGAAAAAAAGCTGCTTCCCCCCCCCCTCCCCCCCCCCCCAAAAAAAAATTCAGTTGAAAGCAAAATAGAACTCTTAAAATCTCTCCTGCTCCCCCTCGTTGAAGAGAATTATTTTCCTGCTTAAACAAATCCTGCAACATCTTCTTTTAACTTTAGTTCAGGATGGCATTGCTGGGTGGAGAAGAAGGGAAGAGAGAACTGCAGTGAAGTGGGGTTCTTGAAACCCATGCCTGCTTGGTCTGTAAAAGCATTCCCCACACATAGTTCAGTAAGGGAAGGCCCATCCAGGAGGAGGATGGATGCTAATTGACAGTGTGGGGAAATCAGGGTTCAGCTTCCTGCCCTGCCACGCGCGCTCTGGGTAACCTGGGGCATTTTGCTTGCAGGTGGGGCTCCCGTGTCATGTCCCTTAGGTACCTGGGCTAGGGGCTATAAATTACGTTCCTGGGGAGCCTCTCTGCACCAACTGTTACTCTGATGTCACTGAAATTAGGTGCCTGGAGCTGTTGATGGAGATAGCTCCTTCCCTTCCCCTTTCTCCTCCTTAGGCTCTCGTGCTTCACTTTCGGGGTGTTTAAATACATCACGTATACAAAGCCACTGGGGATGCTATAAGTCCTTACGATTGATGTGGGCAGCATCCAGGTGTTTGTGTGACTGGTGTTCATTGCACAATGAGAAGAATGCTGCTTTGAGAGAATCTGTCCTCATTAGAAATGCAGGTCCTGTTAGCTTAGAGGCTTAGTAATTGGGGCTGCAGCTAACAGGTGTTGGGAATAGTAAATTCTCAGGTCATGGGAAATACAGCTTTGACTGAATCATGTTGTTTGCCATTGCTAATGAACCAGCTAGATGAAAAGTCTGATTACCTTTTGCATGGTTCTGGGTATCATGGAAATCATCTGGATGTTGTTCTTCGGTGCACAGAGCACCGCAGGCAGATGGGTGCAGATCAGTGCAAGTGATAAATTGGACACTACTGATAGATTTGTGGTACCTCCTTTGTGTTTTAGGGAGGCGTGTTTTTAAGATACTTTCCTTGGTGCAGTTAATCCGCTGTTTCTAGCGATGCTGTGTGACAATTAAGAAGCAAGCTGTCTGAAAATCCCATGGTGCATAATTTTGGCAGGCGTGAACCAATAGGATGAATTTCCCATAACAAGTATCTGCCCTTGTTCAACCTGTAAGCATGTTTCTGACCTTCTGACCACCTCCTTTGGAGCTCTTGGCTTCTCGTTTGGGAATTGTGTAGCCACAGCTCCGAGTGAAGCTTGGAGGATTGTTCACTGGATACTTTATATGCCATAAAATTACTGAATATTCTCTTAAACTAGGTTTTGGATGTTTCAAGAAGGGCATCCAAAACCTGCTAATCCTTGAGGATTTTAGTCTTTCTCTGTACTCCAGCTATTAAAAAACCAACCAACCAAACAAAAACAACCCTCTTCCACATACATATATATAAATATATAAATACTTTCAAAAGCTTATTGAGGTTTTGTAAAGATAAATTCTTGAGGTCTAGGAGACAGTCTGGTGGACCAATAAGGGCCATTTAAAAGCTTAGAAAAAAACAGCTCTGTTTTGCCTTTTTTTTTTTGGATGACAGGTAATAAATTAGGCTTGGGGCATCCCAGGCATGGAGAGGAGTCCTGGTCCTGTTCCACCAGCACTGTCTGCCCCTGAACTGAGCAGTGAGGTCTTGTGGGGACAAAATAACAATATTTAAGTGGTAGTGGGATGAATTTCTTCACTCAAGCTTCTTAAAATTAAAAAACGTGTCAATTCAGGCATCCCCAAGCTTCTGGAGCCCTGATTATGCAACTGTAGAACATAATTTTCTTCCTCTTCTGGTGAGTAACTAAATATTTGCACTGTGGTAGTACTGAGGAGGCACGAGTGTTCCAAACGCAAAGCAAGGTGCAGTTCCTGCCCTGACTTGTGTTTTTTCTGATGAAAGACTTTCTTAATGATAAGACTTGTGTGTTCACTTGGTTATTTTTGTTCTTCTGATCCTTCTTAATATAACTACCATAATTAATAAAAGCAAAAGTAGAGCTGAACCGCTGCAATGGAGCGGTTCCCAGCCCAGGGGCAGGAAACCCCTAGGTTTGCCTGTCCTTCTGCAAGCAGCACCCAGCAGAGGTGCAGCTGCGTTAACTGGACCCAGCAGCAGTCCGGCCCAGCCTTTCTGCAGGGAAAAATGTGGCCGGACTGTATCTGAACTGTTTGTACTTGCCTGAGCTGGTATGTCACTGCGCTTTACGGCGTTAATGTCTCGTGATCAACCTCTCCAAAGGCAGCAAAGGCTGCCCAAGTTTGAAATATCTGCTAAATACCTTGTGCTCCTTTAGGAGTTGCTTCACTGGTCGAAACACACTTCTCCAGCCCACATAATGGGATGTCCCAGGTTTGTTTGTTTTTCTTTGCTGCCACTCGGAGCAGTTGGGTGCAGTTGTGAAGGGGGTGTGGATATGTGCCACAGCCCCGTGATACCACTTGCAGTTTAGCACATACTGGCAAGACAGTAACCACATGCAGCTTGCCCTGCGCCTTGATGAGTTCTCCCAAACTAAGCAACGCAGTACCTTGAAAACTTGTGCAATCCTCCTCCTAATCCATGCATGAAGACATCCTCAGTGTTTACATAACATTTACTGTGCAGCACAGAAAAGGCATAGGTTCAGTTCGTGCTGTCATACAAATGAGTCACCTTTGAGTGACAGCCTTGCTAGATGTGCAATTTGATTCCAGCTGACAAAACTCAGTACACGAGATCTCCATTGGCAACTGTCTCTCCAAGGCTCTTTTTCCTCCCTTCTCCTACCCCAAACTAAAATGAATTTCATGGAAAAAAGCAGGAGCAAAGGACACTTAGGGTATGAAATACTCTTTAAACTTTGCAGACCTGAAAAACAGTTGAGGATCCAGATGACTCTTCTTGACTGTGAATCTTTCCATTGGCCCTTTCAGGGAGCTGAAGTGAGGTCTGACTATGGGTATATTGCCTTGATATTTCTCTTCTGTTGAGAAGAATCCATCAAGATTCAAAGCACTTTCAGCTTGCTAAAGAAGTCTGAGGGTAAATAAAGGAGCTACAGATGTTTTAAGGGTGACTTCTTTTCTTGAAGGTGAAATTATTTTTTTTTTTAGTAAAACATTCAGGATCTTTGTTGTACTTAAGGGGAAATAACATGGGAGGGTCTTGCTTTATTTTCTTTGGATTTCCCTTTATATAGAATTAAACAATACAGTAGTTTGCACATGTATATAACTATACAAGTATTAAAAGTTACAGCGAAATTGGTTGGAAAACCATGGATTCACATATACCATAGAGCAGCTTTGAAATTGTAATGAAAAGAGGCACTAACTCAAGTGCACAGCATTTAAGGCCTGGCTTCTTTCATTTACTTTCCTAGAAAAAGATCATTCTTGCTTCTTTGATGGAATGCTCTGCTGGAGCTGGAGGAATGCTCAGAAACTCTGTGCCTATCAACCCCCTGAAACTGAGCCCGAGTGAGAACAGGGAGGAGCATCCCAGCACAGTGTGCGTGGTGTGGGAGCTGCAAGCACGCTGCTTCCAAGGGAGGAACTGAAGCTCCACTGAGCTGTCTCTGCTCTTCCACTCCAGTATGGGGCTTACTGAGGTTTTTGTAACAAGGATATGGTTCTTTGGTTGTTCTGCATTTGTCTGAGCAGATTCTAAGCTCTGAAGAGCCTCACTCCATGTTTTTACTGAGCTAAATGAATTTCTGATAATTTAAAGCTCTCTTGCTTAAAAGTGTTTGAAATAGCTTCCTGACAACATGGTACAAAAATGAATGAGCAGGAAAGTTCCCTTTCTAGATGCCTCCCTAGAGCATCTTGTCAAGGAGCAAATACTAAGTGATTTTTTTTTCAGTCTCACTAGTTAAATGCAGTTTGGCAGTGCATGAGCACTTTTGGTCCAAACTTTTTTTTAAACACTCAAATTAAGAGAACCTCCTCTCAAGTCTTGCAAGCAAAAATATTTTTCCAGCATCCCCTACAAAGCAAATGAACTAGTACAAGACTGCCTGACTTCAGGCTACGCAGAAGGTATCTGTACAACCCTCAGAATGGAATTGGTGAACATTGGGGCAATCGGATGAAAAGTCTGATAGACGCTGGGCATCATGTAGGATTGTGGCAAAGCAATGGCAGAGTGGTTGGGTTAGACAACTAACAACGCTGTAAAGCTTTGACAGAACAAGAACTTACATGCGGTGTCAATCATCCTCCGCGTGCCACTTCCAATTCCTCTAGCTGTAGGAGGATACCTGTCCCTGTTGGCATCTGAATGCAGTTCTCAATGTCACCGAGCCAAGGACAGACAGCACCAACAGAGCAGAGTGCATGCTGGTGCACGCAGTTGTTTTGGTGTTGCCTGTGGAAAGTGCAAGGCTGAAATAGGGGAAAGGTGGCTCCAAGATGTTCTCTGCTCCCAAGAGAAATCTGCAGAGATGTGGACTGAGGGGCAGAGCAGTGGATGGGAGAGCAGCTGGAGCTGTGGCCTGGACTTACTTAAAAGTGGGTGGGGGAAAAAAAGGTTGCAGCACTGAGGGTGAGACATCTGTATATGGGCCTGAGTTCATCACTGTGATAGATGGCATGCTGCATGATTGTTGATTAGGTTTGTGTGTGGCTTCCAACTTTAAGAGGATGAATATTTCCTACTAAATTAATTAAAATTTTTAAAATAATTTTTAAAATAATTTCTTAAGAGGTTAAATATTTTGCTATGCTTTTTTGAAACTGTGGAGGGGTGTGGCGTGAAGGCTCAGTGTTTTCCTTCTTCAATCTTCATGTTTTCCTGTAAGTCTGTATTTGAGCCAGATAGGAACTTTTTCTTTTTAAAAGCAAGTACCTCCTTGACAGCAATAACATCTGGCTCTGCAGGGGCTGGTCCTGTGGCTGATGAGCTTTGTTGCTGGAGAAAGCGAAAGCTGCTGTTGATGATATTTTGTGGCTGCACGCTTATCAGGTGTCTCTCTCCCTCACTGATTTTCAGGTAGCTTGTGAAGTGTAAAATTTTACTTCGTTTTTCTCTGAGTTAATTTAATTTGGTCAAGAGACTCAAACTCTGTTGAGACAGCAAGGGCAGTTTGCACGCACCTCAGGCAATTACAAACCTGGCTTCAGTGTGAAGTCAAACTGAAAGCAAAGCAGGTGTACGTCCAGAGGTGAGCTGGCAGATGCACGCCCCTCCTGTCCTGCCCTCACCCACCCAGGTGTGGTAAAGAAGACTGATGAGGAACAATGTTTTCAGAACTTCACTAGACAACATTTTCTGTGGGGAAAAATGTAAATAAATGTCATCTTGTTTTTGAAGATACAGAGTAAATTGCCATTTCAGTTTGCTTTAGAACTTCTTATGCCACTTTCTGGCTTGGTTTAAAAAAAAAAAAAAAACTAAAAGAAAATAGAGGGAAACGTGTGGAAAGTGTTTTTTGTTTGTTTATCTCTTTATCATCTTTTCCTTAAAGGAAATAAAGGAAGCAGAAAGAGTTTTCCCCTTTCAAAATAAACTATTCCAAAAGAAAACTTCTTTGAAAAATTCTAGTCAGTAACTTAAAGACCAAGACTCAACACTTTGACCAAAACCCAAATGTATATATGGCTTATCAACTAACCAACCTACCCTGTATGCTTGAAATGACAGTTTTAAAGATGCTGAGAGAGAATTGAAGGAAGGAGTGAATTTGTTTCAGCAAGCTTTTGTCTTCTAAATGTGCTGCTGGAGCCTGGCAGAGCTGCCTCCATCAGCTGACCATGCTGCAGCACAAATGCATTCCTGCTGCAATCTCTTCCTCAGAAGAATGAGAATATTTGGATTTGGTTCTTGCCCATATTGGAAAGTTACAGGTTTATCTTTTCTCTCTGCAATCTTTGTTAAGTGGAGTTTTAGGTCGAAACAAACTCTAAAAATGGGTTACAGAAATGTTTTGAAGCAGATATCACTTGAAAAGTGATGGGATCCTCTTGGCTGGTGCATCTTCATGACAGCTGCTAAACTGTTCAAATGTAAGGGTGCTTATAAAGTATTGTCGTTCCTGGTTCCTTCAACATGCTAAACTAACAAATTATGAGCAAGTTGGTTTCTCGGAGTATGTGCGCGTAGAGGAAGGGAGGGAGCCTTGCTGGCTGCTTTGCACCCACAGTGCCACCGATGGAGGGAGGGAAGCCGTGCTGCCGCACCTGCCCGGGACACCAGCAGGGCCAAGGAGCCAGACTCCCCAGTCTGCGGCTGCTGTGACTCGATGGCCTCATTTGCTTGCACAATTGTCTTTAGTGCATGCAAAGTCCTATCTTGCAAAGCTAACCGCATAGGATGGCTTCAGTACTGGCTGTTATGAGTCGGGTGCCTGTGCTGTCTGCACGTATATGCTATTAGTAGCGTCTTGCCTAAGAAATTGCAGATGGGAGGGAAGAAATGCTTTTTTTTTTACAAGTCTGCCTTTGCTGTAGCTGCATTTCATCAGTTTTATTTTTCCTCAATAAGCAAATATACCAATACCTGAATGCCAGTGCAGTCCAGACTAACTCTCCATCCTCTTCCTTTGCTCCACAAACCCTGTTGTGGGTGTTGCGTTTACCACATTTGTACTGGGGGTACGTGAGTTGTTCCCTCTCTGCATCTGTTAGAGGTAAGAAGGTTACACTGTGCCCTGGGGCAGCGTCTCAGTGTGGTGGTAGTGACAACTGTTGGTGGAAGAACAACTGCGCCTGTGCACATGGGGCTGGTGTGTGACAGCGTGGGAGGCTGAGCTCCTGCATGACTCCCACAAAGGCAGCAAGTGGTCAGAGAAATGAGGGAGAAATACGCAGGTCAGAATTGCAAGTAAATTCAGCATGGTTTTGGATTACTGTAGGAAAGGGACCTTGATATCAACTCATGCTAATCCACCTCTTTTTAAAAAATGTTCTATTACAAATTCACTGCTTATTTACTATCGATCCTGTTCTGCTGAGAGGAATGGACTAGGTAAGGCCATCTAGGGTGCCAGCCCGTACAAAACTGACTTGGACACACTCTTAGTATACTTGAGAGGCAGAATGCTTGTCCCCAGTGGATCCTCCTAGCTGGCTGCTTGTCACCGTACCCTCAGCTACACTCTGCAAACAGCACAAGTAAGAACGTGTGCAAGCTGTGTAATCTTCCTGTGTGTATGTGCACAACTGCAAACTCATAGCTGTGAAAACTTGATGTTTTGATTTCTTTTACTTTGTTTTGAATACTTAGTGGTGCAACCCGAACTGTATTGTTGCACAGGCAAATCTCCAAAGAATGATCAGCTTGCCTCCTATTTTTATTTGGAGTTTTATGAACTATAATAACAGAACACCCAGACAACACTCTGGGCACTGTGGATGATCTTACTTTTAAAAAAAATACTCCAGTAGACAAATGGCTTCATCAACCACCTCAGATCAGATCAAATGAAACTTGTTATATTTATGCTGTTGCTGAGTTAAGAGCCATCTGCTGCGATCTATTAACAGCTATTTACATATATACGGATACAAAATACTCTGGTAACAGCAATTGTCTTTTCTATCAGAATCCCACATTGTTCAGCAGCTCTTTCCACCTCCCAGATCTGCACAGTGAAAGGTAAAAAGAGGTTCTGTGGTGAGCTAGGAGGGCTAAACCCCTGGTTTGTATTGACTTGGTGGTAAATGTTCCAGAGGTTGGGAGCTCTGAGGGAGTTTGTTATGAAAATGTGGTTACCAGGGTGAGAACCATGTGCTGGGCTGGAGTAGATCGCATTAAATCTCTGAAGCTAACAAATTGCTTTTTTGTTTTGTTTACAGAACAATGGAGTGAAAAGATGTATGAATTCTAGTAAGAATAAGCACCAGAGCTATATTTGTTCTTGTAAGATTGCTTAACAAATTAAGGCTGCCTAAGAAACAGCATTCAACCAAAATGTTTAACCTGATCACCCAGAAATGCATAAAAACCCCGAAGAGCAGGGCATGTGTGTGAACACTGCCTTTCTCTCTTACTGCCCACTGTCAGTAGTTATGTTGTTTCGTGTCTGGGGTCTGTCTTGGCACAGAATTTCTGGAAGGCTCTTGATTTTCCTGCCTAGGAAGTGCTCGAATAAAATAGAGTAAAACAAAAGAAGTCAGAAGTGAGATGCACTCCATCTCAACTGCACTGCTAACAAATGTCAGATGTCTCCTATGTGGTGGTTTAATGGCTTAATAATGCTGGGGAAACTAAATTTACTCAGTCACAAGTTAAAATCGAAAACAAAAAAAAAAATCTGGAACGATCATGTATAAAGTCTTTTCCCAGACATGGTACGCTGGGGCTAAGGGTGATCTGCCTTTTGATCTGGTCTCTGCTTTTGCATCCCTCCTAAGCAGCTAGTTTAGTATGTTGTTCAAATGATGGGATCTTGTAGATCTTCAGTGTCAAAAATGATCATGTATATTAAAGGTGAAAATAATAAATAGGGTCTTGAACTGAAGTTCTGGAAGTGGGTATGAAGACTTCCAAGGCATATGCTTGCATGCCATGGGATATATGACAGTCTTTGGGCCATGATTTCTGTTCAGTTAGCTGGATGAGGCACGGTAACTTCTCACTGCATTCAGTCGCTAGACAACTCTCAGGACTGTTTCACCAGGAAGGTCCCTGCAGCCTTCTGCTCCCAGAGGAAAAGCAGATCCTGGAGATGCACCGAACGCCGATTCCAGTCCCAACCATGACGCCGTCCTTGTGGGTTCCCAACCCTACGAGCAGGAGCTAGGGTGTAGAGCTCAGCCTGTGTGGCTCACCCTGCTGTTCCCACTGGGCTGCGGGCCTGCGGTGCTGGCCGGGGGCCAACGAGAGCCGCAGGCAGTGTGCGGTGCGCTGGCCTCTTGCTGCTAGTCCGGGCAGAGTCCCCTGCCTGGTGGAGAGCTAGTCTGCACCCGCACGCGTGTGCCCAAGCAGCGGAAGCTGCGAGTGAAAACCACCAGAGCTGTCCTAGCTTAGGTTTCCATGAGGGTAGTTTGGGAGTCCAACTTGTTGAAATCGCTTTCAGCTCCTTGTGGCAATGCCTGTGGGTGGCCAACGAAGTTGCACCTGAGAGTCCCCAGCTGAGGGGGGCACCAGGTGGAGCATTTTAGGACAGATGGAGATGGTCATATGGGCAAATAGGCCCCTGGTGAGCTCCATGGGCCAGGAGCTCCTTGAGCTGCCCAGCAGCATAAGGGTTTCACTAGCTGCCACTGCCTTTTTTTTTCTAAAGTGTTTGCAAAATGTGGAAAAATGCAGCAGGTCCAGAAAAACTGGAACAGTGCAGTGCAATTATTCAGAACACCTGCCTTGCGCAGATAGACCTACCATACTAAGACTCGAGTCTTGTCTAGCAAGCACTGCAAATTCAATTGAACAGCAAGAGAAATTGAGCTTTTTAATAACTATCATCCTCTCAAAAGAGAAGCCAGAGCTCAAACATAGGCTCAATTTACGGTGAGCATGGTTACATGGTTTATGAAGACTGTGGGGACCTGTAGAGAGCATCATTTTATCAAATGCAAAGCGACCAAAGACGACAATCTAAGCAAGGTGCTGCCCCAGATCAAATATATTGTCTTGGAAGAATTATAATCGTGTCCTGGAAAGCAGAGTTAGGTGGTGTGTTTTTATAGTGCATCTTGGGGCAATGCACCACAATTACATGGAAACAGCTACAGGAACACCAAATGTGTGATACCCCATTCTGAAATTGCCTGAAAACCTTGAATAACATAGTTTCCAACTTTTCAGTTATGTTACATTTGGTGACTTTTCTGTCTACCTCTGAAACATGAAGCCTGATATTCAAAAGACCGGGCAGGCAATGGTACGTATACATGCAAAATGCAAGGAGATACCTTGCTTTTGTGGAAGAGAGTCCTGATACCACATCAAAATCCAGTATTTGCATGTGTAGATGATCAGTCATAAGCACAAGTGCCTCTTGCGTATGAGGGACGGCCAGTTTGCAGTGCGGTATGGCACCAGGGAGCTGCTCTGACTTCTGCACGCGCAAGTTTTCCATCTCCTTCATGATAGGACACAAAACTGCCTCCTGTATCCTCCTCACATCAACCCCATGTGCAGTATTGGGGGAACCAGTTATAATCTGTCAGTTTATTGTAGAAAATTGTGTGCATGTGTGTGCGTACTTTATTAGCAATCATCATAATGTCTTTCAAGGTTTTTCTTAGCAAGGGCAACTGCCTCTGGCATTTTGGCTGTCCTTCAAACCAGTCTTGTCAGCAAGAAAAACCATATGAACTTGGAGATTGAAATCAGTTGCCCCAGGGTACCAGGTCCGGTTTCATTTTAACAATAAAAGAATCTGATGCCTTTTAGCAGGCAGGTAGTTATTGCCTAGATGAAGGAAGAGTTGTAATAGTAAATCTAGAATTGCATTCAGATGTGACATCAGCTGATATATAAATACTGTGTGTCTTGCCATATCCACCCACTCTTTCTATATGCAGGGAAATCTGAACCGAGGGAAAAGTCAAGTGCTGGGCTGGCTCCCCCAACTCCACAATTATGTGCTGGTAATCCTGAATTTCCTCTACACTTGCAGGTAGCTAGAGGGGCCTGAATCCTAATGCTGCGCTCAATTTCATACACTGTTTACATTAATCTACAAAAGCTTGTGCGTGTCTGTGTTTCCAGACACAGAAGACTTGAGGACAAAATAAATATTTGAAAGTTCCTGGGAAATTGCTGTCATAGCAATAGTCTCCTTTGTAGACTGTGCTGCAGCTATGCCCTGGTCTCCTGTGGTCAAAGTGTCCGCTGACGCTGAGCATTCAGCTGGCTGATTCCTGATTGAAGCGGAGACGAGAGAAAAGGCGTCGGTGAGTGGGGGTGCAGGACCTCCTGCTATGCCATACACGGAGTAAGCTAACTGTGCCCCCAGACCATGAATGAATCATGGATAATTTAGTATCTGAGCATCTTATTATCATGTCAGGTATACCACCACCACCAGCATAACGACTTCTAGAGTTGTATCCAGACAGGTCCTTAATGTTGTCACTACTGGGAGATATTTATGAACCATCATGGTGCATGCACAAAGGCCGAGGAAGCATCCTTGTCCTTAAAAAGATTCCTGAGGGGTTCTTTGTGAAATACACTATTGTTTTGGCTTGCCACAAGTTATCTTCGTGACTGTGGAAATGAACCTGTTCAGTGTCGTTTTCTGAGTGCGGTCATAGCTTGTCGATCTGGAAGAGAGCTGTTAGTGGTGTGTTAATTGCGATCCAAAAGCCATGTTTCAGAGCCCCAGCAGGATGGAAAGCAGGATGGAAGTTTCTCAATGGTATGGGAGCAGCTGTTGACAGTGGCTCTAATTGCTGCCCTGTACTCCTGATTAGAGCTGGGGGGAGAGGGCCCTGCTGGGCTACAGCTTAACAGCTCCCCTTATGAATAATCTTCCCGAAGGTGCCGCTCATTCTTCGGTTTGAGCATGGTGAAATTATCCTCACCCGTGCAGGTTAATCAGCAAGAAATGCATTTGGCATCTTGCAGGGAAGAAAACTCTCTGCCATTGAGACTAGCTGGGGTGTAGCTGCCAAGGTAAATAAGCTGTTAAGTTTGTAGCTCTAGACATCTCCTCAGGTTGCTGTCTGTATCCAGCATTAGCATCCAAAAAAATTGGAGTTTTTTCTGACTTTGTCCTCTACAACCTCCAAAATGTAGAGTTCCATTTTTCAGCCAAGTAGGCTGAAAACTCAGGGCACTGGCTCATGCGGTTGCAGAGGTGTTGCACACTAACCCTCGGTACACGTTGCTCTCTTCCACAGGCACAGAGGTGTGAAAGAGTGATGCTTATGCTTACGATGTCTGTGCGTTAGTGCAGACCGTGGAGGACAAGTTAGGTTGTGGTTTTTTTTCCTTTTTTTTTTAATTGGGGGAGAAGTAGGAAAATAATAGAAATGCTATTTGTTAAAAACCAAAATCCCTGAAAGCAGTTATTTTGACAGAACTAAAACGCTTTAAGTTGTTTCAATTTCAACTGTTTCAAGCACAAAAAACCTTCAGAAGGAATCTGTTACAAAACAAAAAGCTGTAAAAGTTTTCATCTGGAAGTCACAAGTGGTACACTTTCATGTGGAAATGTTTTCACGGCGGGGGAAAAATGTTGTCCAAATTCAGAGATTTCATTTTATAGGCAATTTACCACTCTGGTGGAATAATATTATCAATATATCTTGAAACAGTTTCACTATTTATCTCTTATCTATGTGGGTTAATTTTTCTTTATGAAATTGCTTTGTCTGTCTTGTGTCTTCAAATTGATAGCAAGTTGATCCTTTACTCAGCCTACTCCCTTTTGATCTGATGCTTCATTTGTCTCAGTCATAGAAAATGTTGCTCAACAGGATGTCAGTCCCTTTGACCTTTTCCTGGGATACGCAGTCCCATGCGGTGCAGCACCACACGTGCCTTGAAGTAGGAGTTTGCAGACTTGTGGATTGAGCAAGGTAGAATTGGGGTGCTTTAATCTCTGTACAGTTTTAAGCAATCCAGAGATTACATTACTTCAGCACTGTGTTGCGTGTGTTTGCTTCACTGTGGTTGGTAGGATCTACTAAAAAATGGTAAGTATGTTCAGTGGAAAATCTTCAAATGGAAAAATCATTTTTAATGAAAAGTGTTTTCTCCAACGACATGAGAACCCCCCTTTTTAAAATCCAGTTAAATCCTTTAGCATTTTCCAATAGAAAAATAGGTAAAGGAAAGAAGAGGGAACAACAACAAAACAGAAGACGACAACTCTAATTTTTTTTACTCGTCTATTTTGACATAAATTATTTTGTCTGCTTGCACAGCTAATTTTCTTCCCCTTTGGGAGCTTTCTTTTAAAGACTACATAAAAGCTTTGTTCCGCTTGCTTGAGGAATCAGGAAAACACCCAGCCAGAAGTCTGAGGATTAGAGCCACCAGATCTTCCTGATATTCGTGACAAGCCCATGGAAAGAAACAGAGCCCAGAAACTCGTAGGGAACAGTTTGTAGGGATCTGATTTCATTTGATCAAAACTTTTAATTTCTGTGATAACCAAGCATTCATCAATGGATATTAATTTTTCCACGTTTTCCACGGGGTTTAACAAAACTGTCTCTCCAGTTGACATCAAACTGCATTGTCGAGCAGGATCTTCCAGTCTGACCAATGGTGTGCTTTAGGTGGGACTCAAAATGTACCAACCTCACTGGGTTTTTAAGGCATTTTTTCAAGAGGCATTTCAAATTTTCTCCTCTTGGTACAGTTTCAGCAGGCTGCAGAAGGTAACTTAGTATTGGATAGGTAGATGTCCAGGCTGAGAATGCAATTTAATATACCTGACAGATTTTTTTTCCTTATTTATGAACCTAAAAGCTAAAGCAAATAGGGATGCAACCTGTAAACTTGTTGAATAATTTTAGTGAGCTTAACCACATGTTTAGCACGAGGAAGAAAAAGTAGTTAATTTTATATCTAATTTTTTTTAGCATCCAAAGCAAAGGACCCTCCTTTTTCCTGAAGGCAATTTTAAGCTGTTATCCAAGAATGAAAATTGATAATTGTTATAGCTGTACTCAGTTGATCTTAATTTTAGTGAAGCTCCAGGCTAGCAAATATGAAAATATCATCTTTCTGGCTGATGAACTGGTTAAATGTATTGGTGCAGGATTTTAATGAAGTAGCAATAGTTAATATTTGTTGCCTAGCAAAGAGCAGTTACCATCCTGTCTTTGGAACTATCCCAAATGGGGGGAAGAAGTCATTCAGCAGCAATATGAAGTGTTTTTTATTTATACAGACACACACACATGCTGTTAGACAGCATTAAGTGTTCCCTTATCAAATTGTTTGCTCTTCCTGCTGATTAGATGAACACAATTTGATTCTAGTTCCCCTGCCCAACGTTGGATGATAGTTTTTTTTTTTTTTTTTTTTTTCCTACCTGATAGACTTTTCACCCCATGTCAATATAATACTTGCAGAAGTTTGTGTGGAAAATACCCTTTTTTTTGCACATTTCCATACAGGAAGCTGTATGGAAAAAGCTCTTAATGTGCACGAGCTGCCCTATTCTTTAAACACAAACACGGACCCACTGCCTTGAGACCTGTGCCTAGCTCCACTGTAGGTGATGGAAGAAAAGGCTCGAGCTGTAAAACAGGGTCATATTGCCTATGTACGCACCAGGGTTATACAATTTTCTGTTCGTCTGTAAAAGCTAGTGTATTCTTTGCACTGGATATAGCTATAAAAGTGCAGGGCTGTGGTACTGGTTTGGACAACTGTGCTTCTACCCAGTCCAAGTATTAGAACTTAATTTTTGGTTGTTGGTTACCTTCCATCTTCAGAAAGGTATTTCTTTTGCTTTCTGCCTCCCATACTTTTGATAGCCAGACAAGTGTCATTTGGGATATCTCAGAAAATGTTGGGTTTAGATCATTTGAAGGCAGTTTTGATGAGAATCTGAGCTTTACGCATCAAAAAGACACTTTTTCCTGGTTTTCATTAATTGTCATTTCTTGCATGTACTGCCAGCTGTGCTCCACCGCTTGGGGTAAATAGGAGAAAAAGGAGTTAGATGTTACTGGGAAGTCCAAGGCTGATGTAAGAGGCTTAGCTTAGGCGGAGACAGAACTTGGCTATGTCTTCAGGTTTCTGATGGTACAGTTCTGTTTTTCTATGGTGTTGGGATTTGCTGCCTGTAAGTTAGAGCAATTAGTAATGAGTCAGTATCTTTTGTGTCAGATCTGCATGTTGGATAGGAAGGGCATCGTGGATCGTTGTGTTCAATCCTCTTACATTGAAGGTGCTACAAGAAGTGACTCTTCCATGGAAAATGTCACTTTAACATGAATTAGGACCTCTTTTACTCCAAATCACCCTTTGCTACTTCCACCAGAAATGCTCCAAAGATATTAGCAATTCTGCTTGATCACTGGATCAGGATTATTGGCCAAGTAGATGCTGAGAAGTTAGAGTAATACCTCCAAAACCTAATCAAATGGAGAAAGGGATCCTTTGCAGGAATATTTAACCTTAAAAGTTATTTCTCCAGTATATGTGCTCAGTAGGCAAGGTAGTTTTCGAGCTGTACACAACACTAATTCATAGAGAGCTTTTTTCATTAAAATGGAAATTTTTGTAATGTCATTTGCATTGGGATTTTTAGATCATCTTAAAGTAGACTGGTTGAAGGCTGCAATCTGCTTCCATCCCACGGACAGCCATTTCTTCTGGTATATCCGGGTATTAGTGTTTTTATAAGAGAGAAAAACCGAAGAAACAAGGTGACTTAGCAACTTGAATACTGCTGTGATGAAAGAAACCAGATATTATGGATCTGTTCTAGGGCATGAAAATATTTATGAAGTATGAATTTATTTAAGGGATTAAGTAAAGTACTTAAAACATCTGCTGTGCATCATATGGCTATACAAGCAAATTTTATTTGAATATATATATATAATTCTATTGCTAACAAAGATTCCAATCAACAATGAACCTTGAAATGCAGCATGAAGCTCTCTAGAATAACAGCATTCAGCTAGTAAGTTGAGAGAAACACAACACATCCAGTCCACGCTCCCACTTCAGCCTGCAGGAAGCAAAAGAAGAAAGCTGAGGACATGTTGAGATAACACGGTGATAACTGGATAGAGAGGCAGAGGTGCCAGTTCAGCAGTGTCACACTTCGATTGCAACTATGCACAGTTAAGCAAGCTCGTGAGACTAGAAGACGTGCTGGTAGAAGAGGAGCAGGTGAGAAGATAAAATATGGACCTTAGAGGCAAAGCAATACAGGCTCCTCCTGATGACTTTGCGATACAGGAGCAAAATCAAATGCTAGAAGCAAGAGTTGATACTTCACTCATTTAATGCCAATCCAAGCTTTATCATTCCGTTCCCCAATTTACTTTATTCTAAACTGTAAACCAGAGATGCTTTTACTATGCTCAGTGCTGGTCCCTATTTAACTTCTGAAAGTGTCTCATCACTGTATCTGTTTCCTTAATGTTTAAGTACTCAGACAGAAAAGATAAGTAACTTGCCAAAGGCAAAACAAAGCACCTGAGGTGGAGTCAGGCACAGAACCCTGTTCTCCAGGCTCCTTTGTTTAACTGATTTTCCTATTTTCCACGTCTTTTCTGTTCCCTGTCAGTCCCTCTATTCTTCTTTGAAGTACAGGGGACTTTATAACCCTGTATTTCTTGCAACTGTTTGAAAGCTGTACAAGAGTGCAATACTCCTGATTGTTTTCATTCAAAGATGGGGGCGTTTCTAGACATGTCACATCTGAGAAGTGAATGACTTTTGGCATATAGTCCTTAGTTTTCAGACACAAGGGACACATGCAAGGAATATCAAATACATTGCTGAAACCAGACTACGCGTCTCTAAGCATACAATGTTTTATTCTATAGTGAAGGCCTAAAATGGGAATTTTCTTTGCCTATCTAAACAGGGGAGCCTCTTTTTAGGTATTATCTGCTATACAAATATTGGCCTACTCCTTAAAGCTGGTTTCATAGAAAGTTAAAGACGGTCTAAGAAGGAGAACATATCCTTTTATATATGTTGGATAAGGTAAATGATATCAAATAAAATGAAGGATTAAGGCATGCTTGAGCTTGAGGTAATAGATATAAAAAGGACAGGAATTATTGTTTACTTACATTTTTCAGCTGGGTGTGTGCAATCAGTTTTGCTGGGGATTTATGTATCACACTGGTTAATTTACAGCCTGTGCCAACTCCTGTAGCATGCCCCGCACCGGCAGCCTCCGCCAAGAGCTGCCCAGCAGGCGTGTGCTCTCGTCCAGGCTCCTGCCCACCCTATGCTGCCTTCTCTCCGTACACATTTCTTATTCTCTCTCCAGCCCCGCTGTCCCCTTCCCTCTCTTCACCATTTTCCCTGATTACTCTAATTGATCTTTATGATTCTGTGATCTCCCAACATGCACTGAGGAATGACCCTTGAGAGGGTCAGCCTTCCCCTATGCAAAAAGCTACAGAGCATTCCCCAAAGCCCATGCGATTCTGGACATGGATCACCAGAGGCTTTATGGCTAATATCTACCTGGAGATGTTGTCTTCGCTGTCTTTTTTTTTTTTTTTTTTTTTTAATGAAGGAATCCATGCCTCTCTCTAAAAAGGGCAGGAACTGGAAGGCTTTTCCCCTAACACAACTTTTTGGCTGTCCTAAGTATGGATCTTGCAGTGGCTTTTGGGTTTCGAAAAGTATGTGATATTTCATGGTGCTGCTGTTTCCCTAGGTATGTTGACCATTTCAAAAACATTTGGTAAGTGCATTTAGGTGCCACCAGTAGCAGTCTTTGAAGCATATTAGCATGCTTAAGATAACAGCAATGTCTTAAAAGTGCAAAAAGAAAAAAAAATAAAGGAGGTTAAAAAGAAAAAAATAAAGGAAGTTTCCTGGATGTTTTATGCATGGCTGTTGCTTTGTGAAACAAATCGAGGAACTTTAATGATGGTGGTCCTTTACACTAATGAAAGATGAAGACAGAACACCTTGTTTCTTCCCCCCCCCCCATAATTTGTTGAGATTTAGAAGCCTTCTGTTCTGTGTATCACAATGTTTTAAAGCATAATAGTGCTAAGATCTTTCCTAGAAATCATGTGGAAAGAGCCAAGTTGAACTGTAGTTTACACCTTCAGTGTAAACTAAATGTGTATTGCAGTGATTTGATGCACATAACACATTTTATATTCCACAATGCTTATGAGCAGTGTGATAGGGTCAAAATCAGTCTCTGCAGTATAACAATAGAAGAGATGAACCAAAAAAATCAGAGAGGTCTTAAGGCAAGTTCTTATATTTATGTAAAAAAAAAAAAAATAAAAATCATATAAGGGTCACCCAAAACATTAGAGGAGCAGTAGAAAAGCGATGATAACACAGTTGGAAATTCACATGTATTTACAACTGTTTAACCACAACTATTTGAAACTATGTAAGAATTTCTATAAAGAGTTTAAACAAACAGGAAAGATTTCAGTATATACGCTATGGTATGAAATAAGCTGACTCAACAATAGAGTTGTTCACATGCAATAAATCAAACCTTTACAAAGTAATTTACGTACAATAGTTTATTTCTGGTGGCCAATAGGCAGGAAAATAACTTTATCAGGTCAAATTTCCCTCTGTTTCATCAATGAACCTGGTAGTCGGGTTTGGCTGTTTGTGTTTTGTATGTGATGGTTGGAAACTTTAGGTAAGTTGCGGACATAATGGGGGGGACATTCAGGTTTCCATAGAGAAATCAGACCTTGGTGCTTTGTTTTTGCAGGCTGCCTTTCAATTCCGACAGCAGCTGCTGAGCAGAGGCTGGGCTGGGGGTAGGATTAAGGGTATGGTTGGGGTGCGGGCAAGGGTCCAGATGAACCGGGCAGGAGAATGGTGATCTCTGGGAACACTGGTCTAGTCTCAGTATGGATTTGCTTGTCAGCAGCTAAAAGTAGTAGTAGTATGGCAGTCTGTGCAGAGGCTAATGAGCAATTATTAACACTAGAATTGAGGCTTTCTGAGACATCACAATGCTAAAAAGAAGCATCTAAAATCAGCTCTCCCCCCACTTTCTGCTTTGAGCCTGAAAACAAGTGTTTGCTTTTGAAGTTTTCTGGAGTTCCCGTAGCATCAGCTGGCAATACAGAAGATCTGCATCTCCTCCTGAGCCTTGCTGCGTTTGTATCATCGCACCACCAGGGCTACAGCAGTGACCGTTATCCTCAGGCAGGATTTTCCTCTCGCTTAAAAGAGGGAGAAAGACAGGTCTCCTGGTTCTGGTGGAGGGAAGCAAATAGGGTAGAATTGTGGCCAAACACCAGGCAAGTTACTCTGCGTAGTCCCCATAACAGTGGTGTGTGGAGGCTTGCAGTGCAGGCTAGCAATAGCACAGATAGAGAAGGGCCGCTTTCTCTTCCATAATTTTTCAATGTAGGGGTATAATTACAATTGATCCAAGTTGGCCTTGCATTGCATTGATCTTCCTAGGAAAGCAAGCCCAACTCATGACAGCCAGCAAGTATGTGCAGATGAGCTCATGGGATTTATACAGATTTTTCATAACGACTTTCATTTTTGCACATGCAAATAGCTGTCGTAGTCTTCTCATCTGTGCTCAGGGCCACATCTGGTGGCTGCAGAAAGCAGGTGCCCCGGCGCTTGGCCCTGTTGGAAAAGCACCGTGAAGTCCAGAAGTAAAGGCACACTTTGAGCATTCATTTTGCTCTTCCTCTTAATCAGATCAAGCTTTAACGAGCTTTATGCAGGGGGCTGATAGAAAAATTCTTTCAGAATGAAAAATCTGTTTGCTGGTGGGAAGAGGGTAACGTAGCAACTCTTGTGTACTTTGGTAAAAAGTAATGTATAAAAAAGTTGACTCTCCTTATGTTTCTCTTGGTGATTCAGGCTGGCTGGGTGTGGCAGCTAGGGAAATTTGATCCACCAACTATTTACATAAACCGAAAAGTGTTTGTCTAAGCACTGCGAAACAAGGGCCTAGCTGGATAAAGTGCTGTAAAGAATTCTTTTCACAGAATGATCCCCATTTGCCATCCAGAGAGGCAGACAGATGCTTATATAGCAAGATATAAATTTTTAGGGCTAGTTAAAATCCTTTACCTTACAACATGGTCAACCTTTCCATCTTCCTCTACACCCTAGGGAACTGAGTGCCTGGCTGGACAGAAAGTGAAGGACGAGTGCTTCCTGTCCTCCCCAGATCACCTCCTTAAGCACTCCAAAAATAGAGAATACAAATGCACTACAAAGTAAAAAAGAAATCACTTGTAAAAGTGGCTTCCATCTTGGTGGAATGTTTAGAAGCAACAGCAGAAAATTCATAATTACATCATTAACTATTCTGCCTGTCAAGTGGGCCTGGTTTCAGCTAATACTAGCCATGGAAAGCTCTAATATGTAAATGAACTGACGGAAAGGCGTTCAGAATTTAACACTAGGTGCTGATTTCAATACTGATAAATTGCTTTGATCCATTGACTCATGCCTTGTTGTCCTTCCAAATGAATGCAAGCACCTTCTGGAAGTGAGTCAACCCTGCAGATGGGGGCCAGCCTGGCCAAGCTCCTGTCCGTGCAGTACGTAGAGACGTGCTTGGCTCCTGTGCCCCAGTGCTCTGCAGCTGACGTATTTAGCCTCGTCACTGTGAGGTAGGGAAATGCTCTTGGCTCCATTTTGTAGCAACAGAGTTGAGGCTTACACAGTCTGAAACTTTCAAATGTGTTTAAAAAGTGAAAAGTTTAAATCAGTGGGAGCTGAGATACCCAAACCCAGCGTAGACACCCTGCTCTTGTTCATTTCTGGGGGAATTAGGTGCTTTGCCTGAGTTCATAGAAGAAAATGGGGACAGTGAACAGAGTTAATCCCAGATGTGTGTCCTGGGCAGCAATGCTTTTTGCTTTTGATGAACTTGAGTTTTCTGTTATCATTAGTTATTTTAGAAGTTCTAGCCTTAAGTTCTAATGGGAATCTATTTACACTATTGAGTTTATGCTTGCAGCACAAGAATTTAGTGCATTTGCAATGAGTTCAATGTAGAAGTTAATATTTCTGAAGTTCCTGATAAAGAGAACGTTGAACAAAGTGTAAAAGCCTCTAATATTCACCTCACATATGAAAATCAGCTCCTCCTCAGCACTCAGCTGCTCTTTCACTTGGGCTCTTATGGGTGAGTGGGAACATGACCAAGGGTGATTGTTTGCACAGCAAAACCAGGGTTATTTTTAGCAAGTGAGGATCCACTTCTGCAAGACAGAGGAGTGATGTAGGCACTTCAAGCCTTCTGCTGTGATTATAATGGTAGATCTTAGACTGCAATATCTTATAAACCACTGCATGTCTCCATTTGTGCTTGCCCTCCAGAACAGACACAGGGCAAAGACAAGTGTAATAGTACAGCTTTGCTGCGAGAGGCTTCTGCTACAACTAATGGTTTATTATGCTCAAATGCCTAAAAGAAATACTTTAAAGGTACAGATATTTGATGGGGCAGAGGTCTGTTTGTTGGAGTCCTGGTCTGAAAGGTCAGTGCATTCACCACAGCTGTACGTGGCTTCCCACAGGTGAGTCTGGGAAAGGACAGAGCACATTTTCCCCAGGACAGCTCCATGCATTTTCTATTCCTGATCAAGATCTATTCATTGGGTAAGTGCTGTTTAATCAAGCAGCAGGAAAAGGGTGTGTGCTGTCTTCAGAAGTACAAAGAAATCTCATTCAAAGACAGTCCCGTTCTTAAAAGGCTGGTGTTTAAATTAGACCTGCCCAGACAGGTCTGGCATGTTTCGTGTGACCCCCTTTTACTGTGGATGTTCCGGTTATAACTATCTTACTGCTTCCATTTAAAAGAAAAACACAACTGACATAGAAAACAGATCAAACCAAGCTCCAAACAGTTGTCAGCCCTTGTTGTGAGCCATGGTTCGTGATAAACCACTTCTACTGAAAAGTAGCTACATCCAAAAATTTTAGAAAAGTACATATAAGATCACATCAGCGGACAACTTTAGGAGATGGTATGAAAATTACCAAATAGAGCATGGGAAAAATGACAACTGTCTTTCTACAGTGCGAGGGCTCTGCGACTCTTTGGCCCTACAAACCAAGCAGTGTGTGTCTTTTTCAGCTGAGCTGAAACAGTTTTAGCAGAAACTGTGTGCCATCATTGATGGTCAGAAGTGTTGCGTCCTTGGCCTCTCAAGATGTCTTCCTCTTGGGCATACTTTTATGCAGCTTCACTTCACTTTCCCAATATTACATGTGATGAAAATGAATCTTAAAGGTCACCAAGGCCTATTGTTTACTGTGATGTGCTGTAGCTTTGCAGGTTATGAACAAATGAGATTGTGCTGAGATGTGCAGCCTTTCGTTTCTGGTGTAAGGGTGGACCACCCTGGTAGCTGGTAAAGTCCATATGTTCAGCTTTTTCCCTGAAAGACCTCTTGGTGGGCTACAGTCTGCCTGTCATCCTCGATCTATCGGCAGAGGTAGCAGATGCTTGGCATAGGTCTTGCCGTGAGTCATCTATGGGGAATGAATGATCCATCTGCACACACGGCTGATGCATGCCGGGAGAGGTGTGTTCACACTAAGGCTCCCTAGGAGCCACTCCCAGGCTGTGCTGCTTATGGGGATGAGTGCAAGGTCCAATTCTTGGGGGTTTGCCAGGCCAGCACTCCCTAATTTTGCTGGGGATTCACTGTTCTGTTCAGTGCTGCAATGCCAGACTTGGCAGAGAGATGTTCAGGTGATACTGCTGGTGCTGGTGTACCCCTTTTGAGGCAGCCTCGCAGAGCTTAGGACTCCTTTCCTTCTCTTTTGGTTGGGGAAGTCTAGCATGGTGTGATGTACACAAAAGCATCTTACCTGTGCTTACAAGGCATGGGAGAAAAGGTGAATTTTCTTTTGATTTCCTGTGTGAGGTGTGGTAGGGCAGAAGTACAGGTGTGGCATGCTTTCCAATGAAACTTCACCTTAAACTCTGCTTGAGTTATCTCATCACAAGAGCTGGAGCCATTTACCAAGTGTCATTATAAAAAATTCCAATTCTGAACCTCACTGGGTCACAAGAAGATGCGTTGTTGCAGGAGAAATCAGGAACTGCTCCAAAACAGCAATATCTCACTGGCAGGAAATGGTAGATACTGTAGAAACTAGGAAGATTTTCCCCACTTGCAGATGGGAATGAACCTTAGTGAGTTACAATGGGCAGGACGATAAGGGTTCATTCTTCATGCTTCCCTACAGAAAACAAAAAACAAACACTACCTGTTGCATGTGGGATGCTGCAGGGCGCATGTCAAATCCCAGAGTTATAAAAGGGAGTCAGGGTTTACATCTGGAGACTTCTATACAGAGCCATGGTGAAGGAGAGGAGGTCAAAGACTTTTCCTTCCTTATGTACATGAACTTGGTGTGGAAACTTTTTGTGAAGTGTAGAAATTGTTGCCTTGTGGTTAGATCTTTCCAGATTGCTGCGTTGCAGGCCCTGTGTGTGTGTCTAAGGGCCCTGTGTATGTGTCCCCTCAGTGTTGGGGAATATCTTCGTAACCATCTCTCCTTCCCGCTGGTCCCTGCCAGCTTTGAGAGGAAGAAAGGAGGTGGGAGGGCTCAGAACAGCTGAAACTTTCTGGAGTCACGTTGCTTTCATCAGGAAGACCCAAAGGAAGCCATTCAGGAAGAATTGCTTGGTCTACAGTAATTTGAAGATTTGTCACTATAACTTCATCCTTTTAATCCTCTTCAAAAGCTGTATTCGAAGTAGACAAAGCAGTCTCTGTGACTCTTGTAACTCTCATGCTGTTAAAAGTGCATGCAGTACATTGGTGTATGTAGTCTTTTTGTAGGCATAAAAATGTCATGTAAAAATCACCGCCTTCTGTTTGACATCCTCAGCTAGCAAAGCTTTTATTGTAAACATGAACTTACACACAGGACCGTACTGATTTTAACGGATTTTGGCAAACTGATGGGTAGCACTTCTTTCCCCAAGCTGTTGCTCCTAAGCTGTGGTCAGAGTAGGGGTCCCGCAGTTGGCTCTTGATCAGATCAAAATCTTGTGAAGCCAGCAGCGATACTGCTGGGAGAGCAAGCTTCAGCCTAAGAACTAAGTTACACCTTGGTACTATTCCTTAATTATTGCATTGTGTGTGTGTTTGTGGTCTTTAATGTAATTTAGTTATTTGTCCATCTCATAATTTGTAGATGATGTAAAAAGATTGCAGTCTTCCCATGCCACCACCACGACTGGGGTGAGGATTGTTTGCTAAGTGGCAGTCCAAGGCGCGAAGTGTTGGAAAACCTTCCTGGAGCATCTGAGGCCACTCGTGTGTCCCTTCCCACTCCAGGACCGCTGCTAGCAGCAGCCTATGGGGCTTGCAGAGAAAAGATTTTCAGTGGGAATAGAGCTGATTATACCTGTGTGGGGAATCTAAGAAATTGCATAAATGCCTTCAACTGTTATGTAGGAATGTAAGACTCTGTAAAGCATGAAAGGACGACTTTCTTGATACTGTGGAGTGGCTAGTTGTTTTTGTGTTGCCTAAAAATGTGTTGAGAATATTTCTGATGCTAAGACTTGTTCATTTCCGAGCGAGCTGTAAAACAGATACATCTACAAGTATGAGTAATGGAAAACAGAAAATTTCTGCACAATGCAGACAATCCTTTCATGTTACATCATTCAAAGCAGCGTATTCACATGGGGATATATTCAGGCAAAACTCCGCTTCCAGAAGACCAGGCTCCTCTGCTTGGCTGTGCTTTTAAAGTAGGAAACTTTTGGTTAAGATCTGTGGGTATCTTTCACACAATGCATCAAAGAGCTGAAACGTTGAAGATAATCATTCCCACACTTGGGTCTACGTGGGCTAAAGTACAAGCCCTTCTGTGATGGCAATTTAAGCATTATTCCTTGTGTTTGCTCTTGAAGATACTGCAGCAACATAGGCAGCCCAACAGAGAGACTTCTGACATTACTGAGCTATCAAGCCAATGAAGAAGTCTGACATCCTAAAATTTGCAGAAATAAATGTAATACAGAAGGCTGCTAAGAACTAAATCCATTTCCTCTAGATAAATTCCTTTGTACCATGGAAGTCAAAACATCCCTTTCTAACAGATTTCAGAGCTACGGGGACTACCGTGGCTATGGAGCTTTGCTGTCCGCACATTGAAGTGAAACCTAAAAATTGATCACTGAACTGTAGCGTGTGATGAAGGGGAGCAATTCAGACTTTGTTATGATAAATGTTGTATTGGAGGTGGAGGGAAGAAAATGCAAATTTCAAGACTTACTTCTCTGATGGGTTTTATTTTTATTTTTTTATTTTACAGTTGCATGCTCTTTTTAAGGAGGTGCCTTGTTCTGAAATGTTACTGAGCCTCCTAGGCTCTAACAGTGAAGTCCAAACTCCAGGCACTATCGTTTTTGGAAATGGTAGCACCATGTGAATATACAAAAATCTGGAGGCATAAAGGAATGCATAAATGTACATGAGGCTTCTAGTTATCCATGCAAACACCTAGGTGTGGATCCAGCTCGTGTCTGATGTGTAGGCAGAGGTAAACGTGACTGCAAATGTAGCCCTGTGCCTATCTCTGCCTTGCTTCCTAGCAAGGTGTCTCCATCCTGACATGCAACAATCTCTGCATTCCTGTCCAACCTGAAGCAGGAGTGAATTTAATTAGGAAAACTTTATGCTAACCTGTCCCGCCTCAACACGTGTCTGCTGAGAGCGAGCTCAGCTCTGCTAGGTGCTAGGCAGAGCATATCAAGATTAGAGAAAGGATGTTCGGAGAAAACCTGGCCTCTCTCGTATTCCCCTTTGGGAACAAAAGGGCTAGGCACGAGCAGGGCTTTGTGGTGGCTGTTGGGCAGAGAGGCGCTGACCCACCAGACCTGCAGCAGCTCGGCAGTGCTGGCCAGAGCCCGAGTCAGACCCCAGCACGAGTGCCGAGCGAGGAGCCAGCGCTGCAACCAGATGCCACTGCTGGCAGGGGTTGTGATCAAAAAGCATCCAGACTTTTGGCATTTGGGTCTTGTATCTGCCAAGCTTTCCCCTGTAAATGGCCTTGTGTGCCACCCCAGACAGGGACCGTGCTGAGGAAGGGGCCAAGGACAACGAGCTCTGCATTTGCCATAAAGAAGGCTGTGGGGTACGCCTGCAGCAGCCCTTGCTCATGGGGTTTCCTTTCTGACCCTACCAGAGTTCAGGGGTTCCTGGTTTTACACTCCTTCGGTTTAATTTTTAAAAGCGTAATTGTTTGGGGAAATTAAGCATTTCAGTAATATGATTTTGAATTGTTCACTGCTTCCCTGACATCTGGGTCCCATCTTGCCTAAATGCTGCCAGCCATCTGGGGCAGTCAGTCCTTACTTGCCAATACTGACTGATATGGCTGCCCATCCTCTTACAGGAATTGTGAGTTGTGCCAACCCAGTTGGCAAACAGTTTCTGAGCAAACAATTTGTGTTTATGTATTCTTTTTAGATGTGCTGATGGTTTCCAGGGATAGTGAGTGTAGCTGAAATTCCTTTCCTCAGAGAGCTTAATCTGCATGCACCTAATTCTGATGGCAGAAAGCAAATTGCCAGCGTTCAATTTCGGGCATTTAGCTGTGAACAAATGCTCCTTTGCAACATCGTGACTGAGTAGATTACCTGAATTTTGAGCAATTACACAGCCTCTTGATAAGCCTCTATTATTTCAATTTGTATTTTCTGTGTCGGCCCACGGTATCACAATGTTGTCTGCATAGCTGGGATGGAAATCTGTACTGAACATTTAAATTAATAGATGCTTGCCCAGACCTTTAGGGATACCTCCTGCTGCACAGGTGGTACATACCCTACACTTCCCTT
Source organism: Cygnus olor (assembly GCF_009769625.2). Lineage (NCBI taxonomy): Eukaryota > Metazoa > Chordata > Aves > Anseriformes > Anatidae > Cygnus > Cygnus olor. The sequence goes on from NC_049184.1 coordinate 10,011,567, forward strand.
GTATTTCAGTCTGCATTTACCATATTTACTTTGGTGTGCTTCAGAGAACTGCTGCTGTAGGTTGCAGGTGACCTGTGGAGGAGATTTTTAGTAATGTATTGTCCATCCTGTGCCGAAACTTCAGGGCATTATGAATTACTTGTATCCCATCTTGGCATAAGTTTTATGTGTAAACAATATCAGGAAAGTCAAGTCTGGTTTTACTGAATACTTATTGGAATAATTGAATTGGGAAAAAAAAAAAGATACCAAAACTTTAACAAAAGCTTTTTTTCTCCCCTCCATCTGTTTAATCAGGTGTTTGACTGTAGAAGGTGTTTTAACAAAAGCTTGTGCAGATGGTAGGGAAAACATTCAACTATTTGACTAAAAATCACTTCCTCTCCCTAAGAGGGAACACTTTCACAGATCTCATTAGTTCAACTTCCAGGAGGTGCCACGGGGTACAAAATGCCTGAATTCACAGTGGCAAAAAATCACGAGCAGGATAAAGTGAGTGAATGCCTAAATCGCTTTAGCTTCAGTGTACATATCCAAAGGAATTACATGATCCCCCATTTCTCTATAGAAATGATATATTCCCATATTTGCCATGCCATATTAACTTCAATATTGTTTTGATACCTCTGTAGTATAAGCTGGATGGTGACTGTTGTAGCCGTGCAGAGAGCAAGCGCTGACTCACAAAGCCCTGACCTGCTGCTCCTATTAGGACCTCGTTATTTCGCTGCCGTGGGTCAGCTCTGGCATGGGACCTAGGTGCACAAGATAGTCTCAGAGCCTGCAGCCTCAGCCAGCCTGCGTGTCTTACTCCGAACTGCGATGTCTGCGTTAGCTGAGTGAGTCACAGGGTTTTGTTTTGCCATATTCAGATGACACCTCCTCCTCTTAGAGAAAACATGCTGGAATCGCCTCGCAGCATAACCAAACAACAAGAGCACTGCTGACAGCTCTGACAGGTGCATTTTAAACTGGATTCAGTTTTGTCATCAGGCATATAAAGGAGCATTGACGCTGGGAAAATAAGTAGAGTTTTTAAATGTAATTTTGTAACTTTGCCAAGCTTGGCTTCGTTAAGAACTCCAAACATTGCGATCTTCCAGGGTGATTCAAATGCAGATATGTTTGTTTTGTAATGGCACTTAAATATTTCATTCTTTAGCGGGATTTGCACAGAATTTCATGTAGCTGGTGGAGAAAGATTTGCCTGCTCTGGTTTGAGGTGAGCAGGATGACTCTGGGGTTCTTCAGTGCTTTGAGCATGCTTCTGCTCTGTCCCTGTAATTTTTCACCAGAAATTGCCTTGACTGGTTTGATCATTTTTGTCAGTGTGCAGTTCACTGACGTACAGTCGTAATCCGAAGCAGAATTTTCCTGTTAGCCTTTTGCAGACTTTGAGGCATCATGTTTGTACATTGGAAGGAAAACAGGAGACTCAAAGCCCAGTCAAAAGCAAACACCATTTGTTTTATTTTGTTCTTTTTGCCATAGCCTCTCTGCTCAAAGGCTTCTGGGTAAGCACAGGCAGTCACATGAGAGAAATCCCCGGACTCTGAAGGATTAGGATTTTTTTTCTCCAGAATCTGTTTTCTGCAATCCAGAAAGATTTGGTTTGTGCGGAAAATTTGCAAAAACTTTAAGATCACTTAAGGGACTGCGACACAGATGATGAACTGAGAGATCATCTTTAAACATGCATGTGGAAAAACACAGCTGGAATAAGGCTGAGTGTATTTCATCTGGTAATTCTGAGGGACTGGGTAAACTTAGAACACACAGTGCCTATGGCAGGGTCTGGCTGTTGAATTCCTTACATGCTGAGCAAAGCATTAAAATATGTTTGGTGCAAACAATATCACATTAGCTTGACAATGATTTGATAGATTGAAAACCTCTATTCCTCCCGCAATGAGATGTACAAGTCCCAGGACCTGTAAGCTGGCTGGGTCTCCAAAAAACCCATTGCTGGGTCCTAAATTTTCTGATGTTGATAGCTTTGTATTAAGAAAAAAAAATAAGAGCAGTAGCATCAAGGTGAAACCAATGCTTTGGCTGTCCTTTTAGGGTGATCTTTCCAAGCATGCTCCTTTCTTTCTGGAAGTGATAGCCCTTCCTGTTCTGGGTGTAGAATGGTGATTTTATATATATATATATATATATATATATATATTTATATATATATATATAATTTTTTTTTTTCCTAAGTGTATCTCCTGAGCATGCAAACTAGCTAGCTAAATGCTTGAGGTAAGGATCATAGCATTTCTGCTGAGAAAATTGCATCTAGTCCTTTCTAACATTGGCTTCATGTTTAAAGATGTCTCTGTATATTTTTACATGCACAATTCACATCTGCAGACAGGCCTAACTAGCGTTTGGACTTGACTTTCTTCTTGAAAAAACCTGACTCTCAAATGCATTCTTTTCTTGTGAGGCTTAGGAATATTGATTTTTTTAATGACTTGCATGTCAGACCACCCTTCATTTCTAGTACTGAAATGATGTGACAGTCTGTGGATGGCTGTGGAATAAGCGATGTCTTGGTCAGAACCCAACACAGATTTCAGGCGCAGCACTTCTGCCTCCCTTGCCAGCCTCTGAGGCTAAAAGTCTGCCTCTGCCCCAGCATCTCGTCTGCTTTCTCACTTGGACTCAAACAAAGGTCAAGTCTTGACTTTACAGGTCAGTGCAATGAGTGGCAACAAACTAAAGACTGATGGGGAAAGTGTCAGAAGAAGAAAGCCTTTAAATCTGTCTTCTGGTCGAAACCCAGGCAGGAGACAGCTTGAAGATTCTCCTTGGTGCTTTCAGCACAGGGGCTCTCTCCCTCCCTGGTCCCCCACTGTGAGGTGCTGTGAGCTTTTTGCACCCATGCACTACACTGGAGCTGATCTCCAGCAATTTTCCCAGTTTTTAGGTGACTTTTCTTTGCCCAAAAAAAACCTCCTCTGTGGAGCAGCAGTGTCCTGTATGACAAGGGGCTACATTTGCAAAAAGGACTTTATAGTAGAATGGAACATGGTGTTTTAAGATCCAGACATCAGTTTCACAACTTGCTTTGTGAAAGCTGTCTCTCTCTACCAATATCTACTGGTTGTGCATCTGAGTTCCCAGCAGTTTTGTGCCAGGGTGCTGTTGAAGGAAGTCTTTGCAGCTGTGAGCACGGGCATAAGTTGTAGGGGGCCCAGGAAGCTGTACTGCTTCCTAAAGGCCAGCTGTGCACTGCTTTAGGGAGAGTGGATTACAGGGTGCTTCCACAACAAAAAATAGGATTGTGCTGCCTGCTGTAGAAGAAAAATAAGCACAGACCTTTTGGGTTTTTGTACAAAAAAAGGCTCATCCTAATCCAGAACAAATAAAATAAGAAAATGGGAGTTACAAGAGGATTTTTTCCTATGATACGTGAAGAACTTGAGGAATATAGGAAGAGTAATTCACTTCAAGCATCACGGAAGGTGGGAGGCTGGAGAAGGGTAGGACACCAGGAGTTATGGTTGTCATGTCCTTGTTGAGCCAATTGCAATTGCGTCATGGCCAGATAGCAGAAACCAGCGTTGTCTTAGTTTCCCAGGAGTTAATTCATATTTTGGTGGAGTTCAAGGAGGACTTGCAGGACTAGCAAAGCAGCTCTTTATTAGGTTTATGAAAAATAAGACTTACAATGTATTTTGAGTCATAACATCTATACACTGGATCCAAATCTCGGTTACTCCATTAATCATAAATTCTTGCAATAAAGTAGGCTGTGGTGACCTACTGGAGACTAGCACAGGAGCAAGATGTTTCAGTAGTTATTTAGCCATGTATGAGGCTCTGGAAAAGGAATTGGATGCATAACCACACTTTCTTTTTCTTTCAGTAAAATGTCTATATCCTGAAATTTGAAGGGAATCCAAAATTTACATGAATGAACATAGGTTTGGCAGATAATGCATCCTCCACATTAGGAGAGGGAGTTGGCAAATACTGAAGTGTTTTCTCTTTTAAAGTCTTTGATATTCAGAACGACAATTTTATTTGCTCAATAATTGGCATAAATCAAAGAAATATTTTCTTTTGAGTAAAAAAATGTTTGTTTGAATCAATTATACATGCGTGTGTGTGTACACATTTTTGTCGCTGAACCAAAATTTACAATAATTAGCTTTTTCCAAGAGGCTCTTAAGAGAAAAGTAGCAATATTTTGACTTTTTACATATGTTTGTTCGTACTATTTAGAACCCAGTAACAGTGATGACAATTTTCTGGAAAAAAAAGGGAGTAGCATATGAGGCAGTAATGGAGTTGTTTTTTCTTCTCTAAGTGAACTGTCCATTTGGCAGAAAGCCATCTTAGGCAATCATGCAGGTTTTCATCTAGCTCCTTCTGCGAGCTTTTATTGCTCCAAATATCTACAAAATGAGTAAGCTGGAGGATTCTTTTTCCTCTTGTGTAAATTGCTAGTGAGCACGTAATTACCTGTTATAGTAATTACTTTGTTTCTACACAGAGGTAGCAACTATATGCAAACGAAGCACTCAAATACCTGAATGTTTTGGCATTTGTGTTTCATGTGCACGAAAATGCGTCACAATTTCTGTGTAAAGGTAACAGATGATCATCTCATTTCTAGTGAAATGCAAACAAGTTCTGAAGGGCATATCTCAAGATCTCAATTCAATTAGACTTGTGTAATGATCTGGTGAGAGGGTATTACATGCAAGGTTTTCTTGATACCAAATCCTTTATATCTTGTATCAAACACTTGAACTAAATATTTGTGAATTAGGGGTATTAAATTAAATAAAGTCTGTCTCAGTGTCGTGAGATTTCCTCTCGAGGATGCTCCCACAGTTATTACAAAAGAACAGAGCAGAATATTTAGCATCCTACCAATGATTCCTTCCCTGCCCAAGGATTAAATGAGGACAGGCTTCAAATTCACCCCAGGCAAGAATCCGTGCTTGAATGGGATTCTTGCTGATCTGTGTTATTCAAGTCCTCAGTACCAAAAGTAAGCCTTTTACTGTGTTTTCAGAGCAGTCTCCCTAAACCTTCTCACCTCTAACACCCCAGACAGTGAAGAATGTCATAGTGTCTCTGAAGCTCTGCAAGTTTTCAAACGCTTCATGCCATTTGGTCCAGATTAAATGAGACAGAGGCCTCAGCCCTAATGGTGGGTGTCACTGGAAGTGGTTAAATGCTTGGGATTATTCCCTTTTTTCCTGAAAATGGTGCGGTCTGCCCAGAAGGAAGGCATGGCATCAATATTGGAGAGTTTATGCATGTCTGATTCAGTCTAGATTGTTTATCTTTTAAACACCATTAACTGCAAATTAGCTGGTACTTCTGTGGCCAGAAATTAATAGATTCCATTAGCGAGCAGTCTCAGTTACAGGATTATTTTCCCCTCTACTTCATGCGCTTGGCTGTTTGCATTTGTGGTGCTTTCCTTTCGTGCGGGAGGTCTGGGCAGCGCTGAGCTGCCGGGGGTTGGCTCCGACTGTGGCTCGTGCCCCTTCCTGCCCCTCGCTTGTCCGAGGCGTCTGGTGTAATCAGCCAGCTCTCTCTTCTTGAAATCTTTGGATTTTTGGTTTCTGTGGTTTCACCCTCTTGCAGTTATTGCATTGCTTTCCCTGTGCGTGTTTCCTTGCAGATGGGTCTGTGGTTCTCTTCTCTCTTCAAGTCACCTGTTTAAAAACCAAAGACAAACCCCCAAACCTCTGTGCTGTTGAGTAACAATATACATCACTGTCAAAATGTCTTGGTTCTGTGCAAAGGAGACCTCGGTCTGTCCCTGACATCCCCTGGGGTGGTCCCTGAAATGGCTCTGGTGCCACAAGCAGGGCCCCCTGCTCCTTGTCCCTGCCGTGCTTGGTGCGTTCCTCGCCCTGAAGCACAGCATCATCCACCTCCGTTTAGATCTCTGTAACCTGACTATGACAAAACTGCCTGATTCTTCCTGCGTGGCAGATGTCTCAGAGTTTTTCCTACCTGTGTCTTGTCCAGGCTCAGAGTTCACTTTATTGCAAAGCCCTTTAGGGAAAGGAACTGTGGCTATATTGGTAAGTCTGTGGAGGATGCTTTTGTCCAATGCGTTGCTCTGACCTTAGTAGATCTTGTTACGCTACCTTCCTAGGCCATATCGCTTATAACCTGTCTCTACCTTACATTCCTTTTCTGCATGTATCACTTTTTTGTCTTATGTTGTATGCTTTTTTGAGGAAAGAGTATATTTCTTTATCCCTGTGTTCTATGGCATCCAGTCCATTGAGGTGTAGATCATTAAATGGGATTCCTAAATCTCTGGAAATACAAATAGTAATATGGAGAATTAATTTAGGATTTGCAAATTAAGGATTTCCTCTCCCTATATAGCACATGAAGTATATCAGCACAAAATTCCTGTGTAATTAGATGTAGAGAATATTTTGTCTATTATGAAGCGTCCTAGACAGGAACAGGAACTATTAGTCCATTCCTCCAAACCAAAGTTATTCCAGTCCTTTAATCCCTTCTTAATGATTTCCTAAATGAAATTCATAAAAGCTGTAGGAAAAAAAAAAAGATGGCATTGATTTTATTCTTTTTTTCCCCCCCCCGTGTTCTTTGAAGTATTGAACATGTAAATGCGAATATAGATAGCAGATGGATTTTTAGATATCCCGAGCTGTGTTCTGTTCAGTCGTTCGTCCCGCAGCTAGGTATCGCTCAGTAGCTGGATCCTGCTTTGCTGGCCCGGACGCATCCTGAGAACTGAAGGGAGCGATGCAAATCTGGGGGCAATGCAGGTGAGGGAGGCGTTTCTTGCAGGCTCCCAGTCTCGCTTCCCAGTGCAAACTGGTCCAATGGGAGAAAACCACCCTGTTTCTGGGAGGACTAGTCCCCTAAAGCACCTGCTTTTAGCTGTGCCTTTGAAGAATGCTTTGCAAGCTTTGAGAGCAATCTCAGTCCTGTTCAAACTGCAGATTAGACTAAGGAACAAGATTGGTTGTGTGGTGGCAGTCTTTAAACGGAATGATTTATAAACACAAACTGTAACTAAATTTTGAAGGAAACTGGATCTCCAGACATCAATGGCATGATTAGAAACACCGTGGGGAGTGCATGCATAAAGCTTCTTTTAATTCTCCGCTTTTCAAGCATTTAATAGCTTGACAGCAACATTTTAATAACAGCCGACTAGGCCCAGTTTTGGCATGCACCGCATACGGAAACAGCTTCTGGAAGCTGTCCATGGAGCAGTGAATTCCGTTTCCGCAGGCTAGAGCTCATGTGGAGATAGAGCACCGAGATAGAGCACTTAGGATTCAGGACGCCTTTCCATCACTCGGTGCTTGGGAACGTTGCACGTTCCTTGTACCAACGCGTTACCAGCCCTCGGCAGGGGGTTGTGCTGAATTAATTTTTCAATGCACATTTTCTAAGCTGACTTCACTGAGTAGTGCTGAAGAAAGCTGTCTTTTAGCAATGAAGTTTCGGTTCTGGAATTTTATGTGGTGTTCCCCGAGCCTTCATCAGTGACAAGAATGGGGACCATGGCTGGAGACCCTTTGAATAGAGCTCCTGAACACTGGAGCTCCTGTCAGTACTTGCCGCTTTTTTTTTTTTTTTTTTTTTTTTCCTTCTCCAAGATCTGACCTTTCTGAGCCTTGGCTTTAACCTTTAAAAGGGAAATTTTCTGTTCTGTTTAAAAAATAAAAATGAAGCCAGTTAAGTTGAAAAGGACTCAAAAAATTGTATCTTCTGATAACATATCTGTGATTCTCTGTTGCATCTTGTACCGTCCCTTATACCTCCAAAAAGAAGTAGTAAATATGCTTACTGTTATGGTGATTGCTACCAATAAATAGTTTATTCAAGGAAATGGAAAATTAGGGATATTTAGACTATTAAAATTGTATTGCTACTTAGGACCTTGCATACAATAAGAATTAGGTCTTTCATCTGAATTGGGATGTAGATCAACATCTTGCTATATCCTTGTCAAAGAGGTGGAAAAAGGCACTGATTGCTAATAAACATGTGACAAATCACTGCAGTGGGAATTGGATTTTCAAGGTATGTCTCAGTATTACACCTTTTCTCATTTTAAAACATAAGAACAATAAACTATGTTCATTCATTATGTTTATATCATGATATAGCCAAGATTGCATACTACTCACCCAAATTTATCCACTGACCTTGTTAAAAATATGTAGGCTTTTGCAGGGAAGTGCCCTAAATATAGAAACGAATTGCAAATGTTGTTTGACCAAATGTCTCACATTGGCTGGGAAATCATGCTCCTGCAGGATGCATGCAAATCCTGGAAAATGAATTCATTTACCTGTCATCTGAGCGTATTTAGCTCCTAATGTGAAGCAATATGTGCAAGCAGCAATATCTAAAGAGGTGCATTAATAATTGAAGTTTGGTCCAACCTATACCGTGGCAGCAGTTGTGTAGTTGGATTTCGTTATGCATAGGTTTCTCCTTTTGGCTGGTTTCCTTCTCTGCCTGAGCCCCGGTCGTAGCTCATCTGCTTCCCAGGGCTGTTCTGGCTCGGGGCGGCGCAGCTGCCGTGGGTGGCGTTGCAGCACCCTGGCAGCTAGCGGGCTGTAAATCCCAGGGAGTCGGCATGGCGTTTCCTCAAGTTCAGTCACCATGTTAGGCATCTTTTAATTGGAAAAAAATCAGAGTAGTTACAGACAGAACTACGCCATTCCTGTGACCCCATGTTACTTCTCAAGGCAAGCGAAGCAAATTGTTCGGTAAACTTTAAAAACGGTGGGCATCGCAAATGGTTGTACCTTAAACTAGCAGGAGAAAAGGGAAGACTCCTTTATTTAGGTTTTACGCTTTCTGAGCTAAATTTTTAAGGAAGATATTTTGCTTTGGTTCCTGTATTTATGTAGAGTAGAGGGCAGGGACCCCCTGAATCCCTATGCAAATAAGTAGCCGTATTATTTTCAATATCAACAGATTTCAAAGCTATAGTCATTTATGCACGTGCTTATTTTTAAACGTTTGAATGATCTCATTGCTGTCAAATAAAGATCTCCTTTGGAGGTTCCTGGTTGGACTTAGAAGTCTATTAGAAGCACATGTTTTGGTGGAAGAGGTGATGCTGACAATGAGGCAGATGTGGAGGAATCACCATTACGTTTTACCCTAAGTAAGATGTCAGAAATACTCATCAGTAGAAACCTTGCTTTTTCTTGTGGCATTTTGGCCAAAATAAGCTATAAAACAGAAAATGTATCGAAGCCTATGTTAAATGAATTAAAGCTTTTGAAACTCTTGCTTCAAAACCCATGCAGAAAGGGTTGCACCTTTAGGTCAGGGGATGTTCTTGCTATTGAAATGTATGCTTACTCCTAACATCAGCATTGCTTTCAGGATCAATTTTAAATCCAATTCTACTTCTCCGTGCACATCAACATTGTTGGCAGGTCCAGGCTGGGGCCTTTCCCCTTCTCAAAGGGGCAGGTGGAAATGCAGGAAGGTCCAAAGGCAGCAGCTCTGCTCGCTGGTTAGCAGGGTCCCCAAGGGAGCGGCTGCGCTGTGCTCTTCGCTACCAGTAGCATTGGGCCCTCTGGATATGGCCCGATGCTTGGTTGTGCTCTTCCTCTGCCAAGTGACACTGAATGGAAGTTGCTCTAAGGCATTCAGAAGGTGCTAAGTATTTATCAGTTATAAATATTACGTTTATGAAGACTTTGCTTTCTAGCAGGTAAAGGGATATTAGCATCCTCTCAACTAACCCTTGCATTACACTGTCAATAATATGTTTAAATATACAGTTGGATTTTTTTTTTTATTTTAAATTTGAACCCCTCTATTTCCATTTCTTCTGTGATTAAATGTATTAAATTGCTATGCTGATTACTGCAAGGGTTAGATTAGAGATCTTGGTAGCTATCTTTGCGACAAAACCACGTGAAAGCAGGTTTTAGGTGAGTGCTTTGTATGTTTCATTCCTTTTAAGGTAGTGAAAACCCACATTTCAGTGCAATGGTGTTTGCTGCAGAAAAAACAGGAACAAAATAAATAGATACGATTTGAACAAAACTGATCACTCAACAGCATCTACATAATCCATAGTCTATAATCCCTGTTACTAACAAATCTTTTCTGAGTTCAGTGGCATTGTTTGTTTTACTTCCTAAAAAATGCACGATGGGAAGAGGTATGTTGATGGTAATGTGCTGTGAATAGCATGAAGGCATTCTGTGCACAGCATATCGTATCATCCATCATTAAGTTTTTCTTCTCTTCCCTTTGCTAATGCCAGTGAATCAAATATTTAAATGTTTGTTAGTCCTACATGCAGCTCTAAGAGTATGTTGAACAGGATAGAAACATTGCGTAGTACAAAATTAGGCTATAAAGTGCAATTTAAGCTGGAGATTTAGTAACGGACACAGAGCAAATGAACTCAGAAAATTAACATTAGAATTTGCACTTAAAATGCTCCCTAATTGGCACCTCTTGGGATACGTTTTGAACTCACCCAACATGATTTTTTCATTTTACTGAAAACAGTCAGTTTGGGCTGACAGCACCTGGGTCAGAGTGAATGAGAGATGATGATGTATTTGGCAGCTTTTCTAGTCGAGCACTGACAAGTCTTGTTCTCTAAAGAAAAAAATCAAAACATATCAATCCACATGCTCACTGTACTGAGCAACTTCGTTGTCATATCTTTCAAATTGTTTTAATGTTTCAGCACTGCAGAATTGAATGCATAACAGAAGGAGACAACTATCTGCAGTTTCACTTTGTTGAAAACAACTACATAAGGAAAGCAGAACATAACTAGCAGAGTCCTGATAAGGTCATGTCAAACAAATTAATAGGAGACGGAAAAGAAAAGCTTAAAAATCATTCTTTTACAATGATAGTCCTGCTGGGATGGAAAACTAGTTGGGCCAGCCAATCCAGTCCTTGTCTTGCCTTAGTGCCTTCCATGTCCCCAGGATCCTGGGCTGTCTAGCTCTTCGGAGTTCATTTACTAATCCCTTTCTAGGGTATTTCTGCGTGTGTGCTGACCCGATCTGCCATCCAGGCCTCATTGGAACTGCGTACTGACTCCAAAAAGCCACCTCCTGCCCACTCTTCCAGATGGGAGAAAGACATGACAAGAAAAACATCGTATTGGCTTAAAAGTATTTTTGAGTGCCGAATGCCTTGGTTTTCAGAGTGAGCTCGAAGTGTGCACCATTTCCAGGGGCTCTGTATAGCCTTTAACAGCTGGAAACCTGCCGCCTCTTTGGCTGGGTGTGCTGAGACACCAAACAACCTCAGGCTGATTCTTGGTAGTAGCTTTTACATCACAATATGTAACACTGCCTAGCTATTGTTCATCACCACTGTAGCCTCAAATGGACTCCCGGTGGTGCTGGCACAGGGGGACCCAAACCCACGGGTAGAAGAGGGAGGAAATCTCGCCGTTCCTGTTGGTAGCCTAGTTTGGGGATAAATGCCAACAATGTGTAAAGACCTTTTTATTTATAAGAACACAACTTATTTCTGGGAGTGGCAGGGCCACTTGTGCTCTCACTGCCAGTCTCTGCACTGGCAGACCAGAGCACATGCTAGAAGCCCGCTGCTGCAAGGTGATTTTCAACCTTTGCTAAATGCTACAGACCCAAGCAGTTCCTTTAAATTAAATTCTGGCTTCTAGATTGGGTCACCCAATACACGAGTTTTGCATTTTTCTTGCAGTAGTACTTACAATTATATTTGTGACTATTTGAAATCTGTTAGAACGGAGGAAAATAGTTTTGAATACAAATATGTAGTGTTGTTCTCTGTGCTTCAAATGCAAGGGTCTAAGTTTCTGCTGCAAAGAGGTATTCATTAATACGGTCGAGCTTTATTAAAGGACTTCGTTTAAATAATGAAGAGGATAAGCTTCCTGATTTTTGCCACTGATGTTTCTTGTGAAGAAATTGAGAGTCAAGGGTGAAAATAAGGATAGCTGTGTAAATGAGAGGCTATCCTGACACAGACTTGGTACAAGAATATCTGTGATCTTGGGTCCTTTCATTCTGCCTCAGTCTGTAAAATTGCCCAAGGATTACTCAGAAGTATATGAACACTTTTTTTAGAATCAAACCTTTTTTTTCTGCATTGAAAATCATCTAGTCAATAGGTTTGTGTTTAAATATAGCCTTGTTTGCTTCCCTGTAACCTGTTGCTTAGTTCCACTGACTAAATGTCCCGAGGCACAGTCTTCTCATCCTTTTGTAAGTGGAGTCTACTTAATTATTTACCTTAGAGCAAAGATGTTACAATTATAGCCTTCCCTTTGTGTAAGTAACCAAGCATCTCTTTGACTGTTATGTTAACTGTTTAAGAATTAAAATATCTGGGTATAAATCTGGCCCCTTTATTCATCTGAATTCATGGGGTTGCATTGCTTAGCTGAGAAGTGGTGATTTTATCTGATAACTGCTGTTTTACAGATCACATAGGGTGAATCTAAAATCCTGATTAAAGGAGTGTGGGAAAGCATATATGCATTTGTTTTTTCAAAGGATTTCTGCGGGCATGGGATCCGGCGCTCTCTTTTTCTTCCGTAATGATTTATAATTATCTCCCTTCTATCCTCAACAGCATGTGTGAAAAGAGCTGCCACTTCTAACAGTTCCCGATCCTGAAACCTTCCTGCAAGTTTCCTTGCATTTCCTTGTCCTTCGCCTTCTAGCAAAGAAGGAACTGGAGTGTGTTCCCCGTTGTTTGCAGCAAATGCTTGTTAAGTATTTACCGTTATATATCCCTGTTCGCTCAGGCGGGGAGGGGACACTGCAGAGATCCTGCTTACACACATCTACAAGCAATCCCCATTGAGTAAATCAGTGTTTAAAAATCATTAGTGTTTCTATTGGTCTGCTCTTCTGGTAATCAATGCTTTTTGTGTGTGTGCATGTGAATGAACAAAAACAGTTTTGGAGCTTTTTCTATAAAAATCGCACAAGTGTGACAAAGCATCTTATGTTGGAAACTCTCAAAGTAAGTTCTCTAAGTGGCTGAAGATTTTAAATGCCTCATTTTCCGATTTTAATTGGGACAACTGGTTTTCGGGCACTACAAACTACAGTTTGGGACCTGCGGGAAATGAGGACTCAGCACCTTGGGAGGACTGGTCCCTGATCAAACAGCGCTGGGTTCATTGAAATCATTCTCTGTGCTCATGACATCATGCCATGCTTTTCAGTCTTGAGGTTGTTTTTTGTATTTAGTATAAAGGTCATGTTAGGATTAAAAACAATGAACAGCTCACAGCGTGTCTAGTGACCCTGTAAGAGAAATGGTAGTGCATTTCTCAGTAAAATATACATGTGCTAAGCGCAGTGCTGTGTCCGAGAAGTGGAATTTTCTAATTACGTAGTCATTTTGAGAAGGAATGTGCTTGTTAGAAGCAGGCCAGGTGTGCAGTTGTGATGGGAGCTTGAAAATGCTGTGTAATTACACACCTTGCATAATATAAAGTTTACAATAGCCACACAATTGATGCAGCAAGATGTAACTACAACAAGTTAGTGTCTAAAAGGACACCTGTAATCTAGCCTACAGCTATTACAATTATGTTGGAAACACTGTCTAGTGTTAAGATTTATTAGTGTTAAAGCTGCCACTATTCTGAAACATAAAAATCTGAGAAATACATTGGAAAATGATGTGAATAACACATTTTCAATGACAAATGAAAGTTATTTGAGAAGTCTTACTGTAGTTCCCTGAGGGAGGAAGTCACAGCAAAATCACCTTTATTCAAATATTCAATTCAGTAATTAGGTAGTACTTTCCAGTAAACTGGCTTTATGCTCTCACATTTGTGAGAACTTGCATAGTATGTGTCTATCCTAGAGAAGATCACCAAAGCTTTATTACTTTGCAAGAAATGAAAACCATTGGAGCAGATTTAAAAAGAGGAAGAGGCAAAGAAAAAGATTTCTGTGGTAGCCCCTGTGTAAGCTAATGCAGTTTCCAACGTGCTTTTCTCGCAGGGTGTGGAGACTTGAGCTGAAAGTGAAGGTTTCCCCAGCGTTAGTGAGAAATGCTTCTATAAAAGTGCTGTGCGCCAGCGCGGCGCTGCTGAACGGCCCCGTGCAGCAGGGGTAGAGAGGCAGAGCCTGGCTTTTTGCAGCCACTCCTGTCACAAGGTGCCTGTGCTCAGCTGCGGCATGACTCGGGAGGACACGAGACCTGCCAGCCCCCCTATCACCCCAATTCTGATTCTCCCGACCTGTGCCTGCATCTCTGTGGCGCCCCAAACCCGTCTTGGGGGCTGCAGGAGCCCCTCAAAACTCCGTGTAGGCGCTTTGCACTGTCCCTGCCTCTGAGGGCCTCTTCACAAAGCCACCCTGGGGAGCTCCGTGGGCACCCGCAGCTGGGCGGTGACTCAGGGCCGGGCGTCCCCGGGGACACGCCGAGGCCTGCGCGGGCTCTGCCTGCCGGGTGCTCCCACCAAGGAGTGGCCGTGCCGGGGCAGGCTGCTGGCGGTAGGGGCTGGGAGCGCCCGGCCATGGCCGTGCCCGGGCAGGTCACCCGCTGCTCTGTGCCACTCACACCTAGAAATGGCGTGTGTGTGTGTAGGAGTGTGCTACGTGTACCTCAGGGCTGGTGGCGAGAGCCTGTCCCTGGACAGGCACCTAGGGCAGCCTTACGCTACAGGCTGGGGTGGCTTTTGGGGTTGGTGTCCCTATAGCTAAAGGCCTTGTGCAGGCCCTGATCCACAGCAGGCTGTTTATGTCCCTTCTCCTGCAGTCCTTTCCTCTTTCATCACTCCCAATTCACTGTGATGCTCTGTTCAATTCAATTCTATTAATGTTTAGGATATCCAGCCCATACCTGTCCCCTTTCAGCCGTAAAACTGAGCATGCTAATTATACTAAAGGAGAAAAGGAGTCTATTTGAGGTAGAAGGTTATTGCTCAGTTTTCCTGATTTATTTGCTGCCGCTCTGTGAATAATAGAACAAGCCTTCAGGACAGGAACTGAGACCAAGCAACGCTCCCAGCATTATTTCCTTCCCTGGCTCTTTAAACCACCCACCAGCTTTCCATGCCTCGAGGTAGGAAGGAGTATGCTGCTGGTGACCAACGTTCCTCGTGCTGCCATCGCAAGCATGCAATTGTTGGTGATGATATCAAGTGCTCGTGAAGAGGAAGGCACATACCAGAGGGGTGACATAATACAAATAAAGGCTCTGTACACTAAAGGCAGTTACAGGCAGGTGTAACAGGTGGTTTGAGAAAAAGAAAAAGCGCATAGCCTTGCACAGCACCTCCTCTGAAATACAACACAGCGAGGAGACAGCAGGCAGTACCAGGTGCTCTCTGTTCATAGAGATACAGCCAGGAAAAACAAGTGACCAACATTTGTCACAGGCTTGGGAAATCCAGGTGCCCTGGGCAATCCGTTAGGGGCATTGCCAGGTCTCTAGGAGCTGAGATTGCTCTGAGCGGGAGACGGGGACTTGTCTGTGCTGTTAGATGATAGTCCATATCCATCAAAGGGGAAAAATGACAAACAAAAAATTCTTCTTAGTTTAGAAGGAAGTGTAAAATCTGGTGTGACAAGTTGAGTAAAATAATGGTACAGTAGGGACGTTCAGTGCTTGCATGCATCCCATAAAAAAGGAACAAATCTGTTTAAATTCTCAAAAAGAGAAGCGACCTAGTTACAACGTATGTGTGCCTCCCAGGGCAAGGTATGGAATACATGTTTCTAATCTAGTGAAGAAAGACATAGGAAGAACCAACGACTGGAAATGAAGTCAGACAAGTTCACCCTAGAAGTTAAGCATTGAGTAAAAGGGCTTTTAGCCTTGAAGGAAAAAAAAATACTAAGTGAAATGATTGCTTTTCATCTTGGTCAAGAGAATGTCATTCTAAACGGAGCATTTTATTCAAATACAAATGAGTGGACTTAAAACAGATTTCAACAGATAAGAGGAATATCTTAAAATTAATGGGTGGCCTGATGGCCCAGAGTAACTGTCTGTGGCTCTCCTAAATTGGTTATGATCTTAAATAAATTATATAGACATGCCAAATTGGAATAGCAGACCTCTGATTCTCTTCCTTTGCCTGCTCTGACTCATACATCCTTTGTAAAGACATCTACATTTTGGGGGTGGAAAGGGAGTCCTGTGCCTTTAGTTTACGAAACATGTCACACCAGATTTTACACTTTCCTGTATACTGTAAGGATTCTAAATCTAGCAGTTGTGGCCAGATTCCAGTCCCTTTACATCATTTAGGTAGATAATTTTTTCCGCTATGTTTTTCTTTCTTCTCAGCTGTACTTTCTCTTTGAAGCCTCTAGCTACTGAATTGGGAAGGTAAATTACAGCCTTTCTCAGTCCTGAATTGTACCTCTTGTTTTGATTTTGGAAATCACATAATTGATTCATTGCAGGATGGCCAGCATTCACATGGGGAAAGGAGTGGAACCCCTTTTCATAGAAGCTGCTACATGAAAATTGTTGCTATACTTAAGCATGATCTTTCAGTACCCCCTTTCTTGGGGCTACAGGAGAAGTGATGTTTTCTCTATGACACTAAGTGCAAAAAAGGAAATCGCTCAGCTTTCAACATGTGCGCTCCTTGCCTTGGTGTTGCTTCTTTGGTGCATATGCAGGTTTTTAAAGGTCGTCATTCCTTTACGGTTTACGTAGTTACAGATACCCATGTGGGGCTGTGCCCAATCAGAATTTGGCCCTTGATGCTTGCTTTGGAATAATAGATATTTGTATCAGGGAAACATTCTCTGGTCATAACAAAGCCGCAGTGAAGATGGGCAGTGGGTCTGGGCAGGGAAGCTCTGGACTGGGGGTATACAGCCGAACTTTTTTTAGGCTAGGTTTTTTTTGGCTGTGTTTTGTTTGTTTTGTGATGTACACAGTCAGATCTCGCTTAGTTTTGAAGCATCTGGAATATTGCAGAGGTAAGAGAGTTGACATGGGGGGGGGGGAAAAGGGATTTGGGATATGATGGGCATTTTCTGTCCTCTGAGTTGCAAGGTTTTAGTACGTGATTAAGTCACTGACTAGTCACAGTTTTGGACTGCTGCATGGCAAAGTTTTTCATCCAACAAATACCTCTGTGGTACCCACCAAAAAAGGAGAAGATGAAAGTTGATTTTTAAAAGAAGAAAAGCAAAGGAAAATCTCCCCCTTTTCAGAACTAAGCTGGAGGAATAAAACCGTCTCAGGCTTTCCTTTAAAATGAGGTGTCTTATACAAGTCACCCGTATATAAGCACGGGGAGCTGCAGAGTCTTTCTCATCTGCTCAGTATGAAAGTCTACTTAATGCTAAATAATGCCTGTTTGTGATGGACGCTTGCAAACCAAGGTCTGGATTTTGTAGGTGGCAGCATTATGTTATCCGTGTGCATTTCTAAGGAGCCACTAGGGACAGATTTATGCCGTTCATGTATTTTGTATCTCACACTTATTTAGGTTCTTCTGTCCTAAACGTAAACGTATTTAGAAGAAATAAAAATGCAAATGAATAACTGGTTTGTGTTTGGTTAGCAAACGGAGCAGGAAGTGTGGATGTGCAAATGCCCAGCAGGCTCAGGGGTTAAACCTCCTCCCTTTAATTTTTACAATGGGTTCTCTACATCCAGAATAAACAAAACTCAGTAAATTACTCCTTTTGCTGTGCTCAGTTGTCCAATCAGCCTTCCCTCTTATATACATTCTGTTTGAAAAGTAATTTAGGTAACTGGTAAAGTGCCATGTGAGATGCAGAGGTAGTCTTAACCACCAGGAATTAACTTAAAATGTAAAGCTCTATAGCATACGAGTAACGTGACCAAGAGGTTATTATTTTAGTTTTCCTTAATCAGTTCAATAAACTGGCCAAGACCTGTAGAAGATGGTTAAGAGAAGCTTCTCAAATCAATTATTGGGAGACAAAATAAAACAAACTAAGTATTTCATCTGGTGGAATTGGGTTTGTTCAAAGAGCCTGTGTAGAAATAGTTTTGAACATCGATCATCTCGTGTTAGCTCCTGCACATTTGAAAGGAGATGGGTAGCCCACTGAGCAAGCTATTAATGAAATATTCTCTCTGCTATGATGAGCTAAATGCTATGCAAAGATTTCAGAAGAAAACTTGTTACAGATGAGAACAAAGTACTGAAATCTCTCTGCAGAGTTGGATTTAATGTTCTCTAGTCATTAAGTAAAAAGCCTCAGATGGAGCATATATTGCTGTGATGGACTTTCAGTGGTAATACAAGTGGGTTAACGGCTGGTCGGGGAAATGGTTCCAAGGGGAAAAGAGGGATGTGTGTTGGATTAGGTCAGATTATTAGTATTAGTGTTCCCTTCCTCTGTGTGGACGTGCTGTATTGCAAATACGCAGAAGTCTGCTGCCTCTCAGGCCAGGCACTGCCACCCTTCACCTCGCGTACATGGTTGAGGGAAGCTGCAAAGTATCCAGAAATTTTGCACATGGGAAATTTGCCTGGAGGGACCTGATTTATAATTGCCACGTTCGTACCCCTCTGGCAGCAACGGAGTTTGGGAACTGAACTGGGCTAGGAAGATGTATAATTCCCAGTAAAGCATCTGTGGGGAGGAAAGAGCAGTGTGGTCCAGAGAGGACAGGTTGGCCCAGCAAAGGGGATGCTCAAAGGGGTGGCTCAGAGCCGTCCCAAATGCTTGCGGTGCCATTCCTGCCAGCAAGCAAAAATAGGAACTTCTGTAAGGAGAAAAGAAATAATTAGAAAGAAAATGAAAATACGGATATCCGACTGTGGATTTGGCAGGCAACAAAGAAAAACCAATTGGACAAAGGAAGACTTTTGTCAAAAGACTTTTCTGCCAAAAAGTGTGATTTTAACAAAACTTTGGTATGGTCCAAACAACTTTGTTTTCTTACAAAATTGTGAGGATTTGGGTGAAATTTTATTTAGAAAAAAAGTAAATGTTTTTCATTTCAGATTTTTCCTTAGGAACCTAATTATATTTTACAAATAAGGTAAAACAGATGACGTACAAATGAGAGACTCTGACTCCATTGAAACAAAATATTTTGATTGACTAAATTAAAATTTTGCTCTGAGATATACCCACTCTCAAGTTCTGTTGCTGTTAATATTTTGGCTTTTTGTCCTGATCCTAGGTTATAATTTTAATAGGTAATAATTTAACTTAGATGTTTTGCCTTATGAAAAGTTAATTTTCAACTAGCTGTTCAAAAAGTGTATTGAGTCGGTCCAGCACTGTTGAGGCACTACATGCCAGCAATTTGCGTTTAAGGTTGTTCTTGAATTTACTCTGTTTCACTGTCACCCAGAACTCTTGACATAACAGTTCCCAACCATCTACGAAGGAACTGAAGGCACAACAGGAATCAGCTTAATCTGTTTTTTTCAAAGAGGCGTCTTAAGGGCTGCAACAGGGTGCTGTCTCTAATGCTGCTCTAGAGCTTTGCATCAGAGCCGGGTTTACCTTCTGCACGGGCTGTAACATGGGGTTGAAAGTTAATGCACAGTCTTGTTGGCCAGCAGCTGTCTTTGCTTGTATTTTCAGCGGGATTTCCTTGTTCCCCCAGCTCACCATTCATTGATATCTTGTTCCCCCAGCCAACGTACCGTAAGCAAAGGATTACTCGAGCAGGTGAAGTCCAGCAGAAATGTCAGACACACTAGATTGAGTAATCAGCCACAGCTTGTCTCACAGGGGCTGGAGCTACACTATAGCTGGGTCGATGAGTGTTTGTAATGTAAATGCCTTCTGCGCATTTCCTAAAGCTTTGTATAATTTTTTTAAGGTACCTCCAAATTAAGGATTTATTCAGCAAATAACCCCTCAAGTGTGATACCATTTCTATTCATTTATCTTGTAGGAGGAACGCATAATTCTTGCCCGTTTAAGAGAAAAAACATGCCAAACATCTGGGATACCTCCTCTACTATTCTGATGTGTCTTTTGCTTATTTCTCAAGTTGATATTACTGTTTTAAATTGAGATATTTCGGTTATCCATGTCTGAGGTCAGACATATCTCACAAAGCCTTGAGGGAAGCATGATGGGCATCAAAGTAGGTCTTGGAGGACTTTATGCAACCCTTGGGTGACTCATTGTGCATCCATGCTTTAACAGGAAGCTTTCTTTGTTTGAAAATTTACATTTTGTTTTCCATATCAGGCTTTTATTTCTGCTTGAAGAATTCTTCTCCGCCATGGTTTAAGAAGTCTCTTCCTGCTTGCTGCTGGCTGTGTGATGCCCAGTGAATGAGTTTTGATGATTTCTGTTAGGATTAATTAATTAATTGCAAATATCTTCAGGCTAAATTGTGTGTTTGCATGTCAGGATGCTGTTCATAATCAGCAAAATCACTTAAGGGCTTGACATTATGGATGTTATATGGAGATTGTGAGAGGAGCACATTCAATCTATATTAGTCAAAACTTTCTTTTCATTATTTATAAACCAGTTCCTATTTTATGAATTCTCATGCAGCAGGAAGATAATTCCACTAATTGATGAAATTACATATATTTTTTCTTCTGAATAAGATTACTCCCAAATGTAATTGGGAAGTAAGGCTGTGGAGGAAATAAAGATCCATAGTAATATTTCGGGTTAGATGGAACACTGCTATCCCAAATGAATAAGCACTAATAAAAAGCATTTTATGAACTTCTACAGCCTGGCTACACAAGCTAAGTGAGGGTCGCAGGACGCATTACTAAAGTCAGAGAAAGGTTTTTAACCTGGACACTGTTAGCACCAACCGACCCATAAGAATAAATTGTAAGGCACATAAAGGGTTTTATTTATTATTTTTTTTCCATTTATAAACCTGAAAGTTTTGGTTTCTGTCCTGATCCTAGATTGTGTTTTGTTTTTTAAACTGACATGTTCTGTTCCATAAAATCTATTGAGAAATCACACGGAGTTAGTCCAGCAGAGGTGAGGAAAGCTCAGCTATGCAAAGACTCTCTGGTCTATAATGCAATAAGAGACGGACTTTCTGAATGTCTTACACCTGCATTTTGAAATCATCCGTTTAAATCCCCTTGGCTGTGAAACCATTGTTGCTTCTGCTGAAATCACCAGTTTTCATGCACCTCGTAAAGGATTCTGATTTCGTTGCATCAAGTAATTGCTTACGGTTTTGATCTGTGATATCTTGCTGTCTCTGTCCCACACTGGATTTGCTTTTTTTTTTATTTCCTATTTCTGAATGCAACAGAGCTAGACCCAATGTGTCACCAGTCAGCTGCCAGTTTGTCCTCAGCAGCTCCTGGCAGGACTAAGCACTGGACTGGCTGCCTTTCCTAAGGAGTAACACCATGTTTATGCTATTTTCATTTGACAAACAAAGAATCTGAATCAAAAGCAAAAGAGAGGAAATCTGAAAGCAAGATACCTTGTTTGTTGCTGTCTCTGTGGCTTTGTCACCGCTGTGTATGCTCAGGCTGGCAAGGACGGTTACAATTCCTGGACAAAGGCTGAGGAGCAACTCAAATCTCAGCAACTCAGCATGGCTGTGCAGAAACTTAACAGCACCTGTAGAAAAGTTACAGCTAAACCGCTTTCAAAAGGGAAAGAAAAACAAAAAACAAAACATAATGCCAATACCACTAAGCTTTAAGAAAACACGGAACAATACAGCTGACTCTGGTTTCCATCAAGCTCCTGCACAACCTTGCTGTCCATGAGCCATAAAATTGCAAAATATGTTCTTGTATGGACTGCCCAAGTGCACCCTTACCTTCTGCTGCAGTCGCAAGAACTCTCTTCATTGCACAAGAAATGATTTATTGAAGTGTTTATCAAAAGAGATTCGTAACTTACACTTTTCATGTTCACTGATGTGGTTAAATGAGGTTCAGACTTGGCATTATTTATGTTTCTGGCTGGGTATTTTGGTTGCATAACCAGGTGCGTGTGGAAATCTGGCATGCGACAAAATGCTCTAAGCACATGTGAAAGTGTAACATATGGCTGTTGTGATTGGATGGTATTTATAGGTTATCTTTGTTAACATTTATGATTTTTGATGTTGCCACAATAACAGAAAAACAAAGCTTTACCTAATTAACTTAAAATCTGTATTCCAATAAACTAGCCTTGTCTTGGCTTATGATAAGCACATTGAATGTAAAATAGTAATGCAAAAGTGTCTTTTAAAAAAAAAAATCAGTCTGTAAAAGTTCTCTTTCCAAGCACTTCAGTATAGGCTTTCCATAAGCATTATAGAAAGAAACTAGGTGGAAAAAATGCATCCGTCATAGAAACTGTGTATGTCATTGACTAGAATTGGCCAGTTGTGCCTGCAGTTATTTGACTTACATGCATATTTTTCTTTTGTACAAGTGGAAATTAAGCACGTACTGCAGGTATGTTGGAGCATATGTTTCACTAAATAAAAAAAGTGTATGTAAATAGATGCCACAGTAAAATCTGCTATTAAAATTTGGGTTTGAGACAGTATTCCTAGATGTTCTCCAGAGATATGAGAGCTCTGGAATGCAGCATCAGGGCTTGACCTCCTCCCTCTCAGCTCTCTAAAACTTGTTTTCCAACCATCAGGGCTCAGGCAGGCAGAAATGGGAGGAAAACCTGCTTCTTTGCTTGTGTGGCGTAACAGGGCTGGAGCAGCGCAAAGGGCTCCCAGTAAGGGGAGGATGCTTGCAGCACTAGTGCTGCAGAAGATGAGCACAGAGCTGCTTCCAGAAGGCTTGCGTTTACAATCCCACGGACTTTAAATAGGGACAGAGGTACAAGGCCAGCATGGTAGAGAGAGCCCTGGACTAACTGGAGGTGATGCACAACTAGTGGCCCTGCTGAGCCTGGTGCTGATGGCTTTGCTCAGTGAAGAGGTGTGAAAGCACCGCTGGTGCCTGAGCTGCCCAAGGCCAGAGGATGAAAGCAGTGGGCAAAGCAGCCTTTGCCTGTCCTGCTTTGCTGCGGGCTCAGATCTCTGGAGGTAGGGTGTGAAATCTTCGCTTCAGGGGATGTTCTATGAGGACACTGTCCGTGGGAGATAGGCATCCCCTGAAACCAGTCATCCTGATAAACACCGGTTTCCAAAGTATTTCTGGGGCTGCACTCGCTATATTTGGTTGCTGACTTAGAATCTGGGGGCATAGTGTTCTTGTTCTTCCCCATCCTTTACATTTTTGCCTGAGCCCACAGTAACTTGGGCTCCTCCACACTGGAGGAGTTGAAAGGTGATCTTTGTCTGAATCTGGATCACATTCAGAGTTAGGCCTTCACCCTTTAATCAGTCCCCATTTGTAAAATCCCATCTTCCACATAATTTCACAGGGTTTTTTTGTTTCATCTTGTTGGCTTTTTTGTCTTTTTTGTTTTGTTTTTTTCTTTTCTTTTTTTTTTTTTTTTTTTTTATTGTCGGACTTCATCTGGTACAAAGGTTTAAACTACAGAAGTAATTTAAAATATTGTGGCATTTCCTTTCTTAATTAATCCCAACTGTTTTCCTTGGTAGTACAGAAAGTATCAGTATTTGATGAGGACATTATGCCTTCATCACTGGGGCAGTGGATTCTTCCTGCCGAGTCTGTAAACAGCAGACAAGCCACAGAGTTCAGCCTTCATGTTCTGGTTTTCATTAAGCCCAGACTAGAGGAGCACCCAGCTGTGTCTTCCTGTAAGGTCTGTCAGTCTTCCAAAGCTTGTTAACATGCTAATATAAAAGGAAATAGGGCTGACTTCAAGGAATTTACAACTAGTCTTAAACTTCAAAGACTGGAGCTACATCTCTTCAATTCAACAGCAACAACAACAAAAATCCTATAATAAAAGTTCTCTTAGCTTACAAGAAATGTTCGATGCATACAGATCTGTTAAGCCATAATGCACGATGCCACATTTCTTTTGTGGAAGTTGCAACACAAAGCCTCCTGCAATTGTGAAACTTTGCTCATAGCTGGTAGGTTTGATCAGAGACAAGATAAATTGCTGTCCAGCCCACAAATAGAGTATCAGGAACGATGTTGTCAATCTCTCCTTCCCTAAACCTGTTTTCTATGTAAATGTTTGTGGTGGGTAGGTGAATCGGGCTCGAACAGCAGGCAGTGTTCTCAGGTGGCGGAAATTGGACAAACTCCTATGACTTCAAAGGAATTATCCCTGTTTGTAACATCTGAAGGTTGTTCATCCCGGTCTGAGGAGACATCTGCAGTGTGCTCACCTGAAGGTGTCTCATCGAGGTTGGACACATTCTGTCGCTGTTCATGGATAGAGAGCACGGCTGTGTGCAGGTAGCGTGAGGCACCTTTTGAGCTGAAGAATGGCCTGTCGTTCTCGTTCAGTATGGACACACGGCTGTGCAGGAAGGTTTACCGAAACGGTGCAAGCACTCAGTGATCCTTCCTCAGTCTCTGGTGATTTAAGATCAGGGACATCCTGAAGCAGAGCTGACATCATTTATGGCTGGGAGAAGTCATTTAGTTTTTCTCCCATCTCCATAGTACAACACTTCTTTAAAGTTAAATGGATAGCTTGAAAGATTAACTGCTAATGCTTCTTTCACCCCTTGTGAATGCTCTCGGCTCCTGTTGGAGTCTACAGGAGCTTGCAGGAGCTCAGTGGGATGAGGCCACACACTCCCAGGTTCTCAGACCTGAGATGCTTTTTTACCAGTGCTGGAAAGAAGATGCCACTTTTATCTTCTGTAGATCAAACCTCTGATAAAGGAAAAACCCCTCAGATATCCAATAACGCCTGTTATTTTGATGTTAGAAAAGATTTCCATTAAAATTCTCCTGGAGAAATCTGAAGAATTGAAATGCGTAGAAATAAAGGTTGTTTCACAGCTGAGATATCTATATATTGAAGTGCTTTGGCAGGGAACCTGAGCAATAAATGTGGCAGATGACACATCCTTGAGTCATTTGAGGAGATTTCTTCATGAGCTTATTTTTTATTCAGACTGAGCTCTTTGTGTCAAAGAACTATGAGCATTTTTGTGACTATTCAGCTGACCTCAAAATTGGCTTGTTTGGTCACCCAGGGATATTCAAAGCAACTCAAGGCAAATAACAATTAAAAAAAAAGACAAAGTAGCATATTAAACTCAGCTGTTATTCACACTGTTCCTCCTCTGACAGCTTGTTAAAAATGTTGGTAGAATAGGTGCTACTGTTATACTTTTGTTATTCGGTGCTAATTAGAACAAACTTACACAGAATCAAAAGTAGTTTCTAAAGGGAGCTGATTGTTTTAATAGGAATTAATTGAAAAACCAGACCACAGTGGTGAGGAAGGCCACAGGGAGCAGTGGCACACATTCAGAGTCACTTACCAGCCTGTTCGGTGCGTGCCACAAGGGCAGACGAAGCACCGGGGGTGAGAAGACTGCAGGCCACCGATGGCCGGGCTGGTGAACAAGCAGGACAGCTGTGTCAGGCCTGGCTTCCACCTTCCTTTTTTTCTTGGAAGAGAGAAAGCAGAGACCTGAAAGGTAACAGGTTATTGTGTTTGCGCACTGGCTGCCAGCTGGGCAGACGTCCCATGTAATGCTCTTTGCGGGCTGTTTCCCATGTGCAGTTAGACCCTACATGACTGCAGCTCCTATCATCAGTTCAATGGCTGAGTCCTCCCAGGCGCAGGAGTTCCTGTTCTCTCTGCTGCCTTGCACTGGTCTAATCGGGGTCTCTGGAAAATAACACCCCCCAAAAAACAGGTTCTTAAAGAGTTCTTAAAGAAACAAATTGCCCCATAGAACCTCTACTTGAATGTAAAGCTGGACATTTTTGACCGTTTTCTTGACAGTAAAGCTAGGCATTTAGGCAGTGATGTGCCATTTTTTCCAATGTTCTTGAAATTCCTGTTTTAAGAGGAAAAATGACAGGAAAGGCTGCATCAGTCTTGTCAAATTTCTAGGAACGGAGCTAAATATGATATGGTGTGTATCTATTGCCTTCTGCCAAAAGCACCTCAATTTTGTCAGAGAAAAATGGTAGGAGACACTGTGCAATGAGCTGATAAGGTCATATTAAATCAGCTGTCTATTGAGTCTCACATATTTTATATATAGCCATCCCCTGAGGGGGTGTGGATGTGTTCAGACCCTTGGACAGCTAATAGTGCATAGGTGATGGCTGACAAGCAGAGCAAATCAGCTAGAAGGGAACTGCAATTTTTTATTTAAAAAAATGCAAATTGTGAAAAAAAAAAATGCAGGAGGTCAACTTTGAAGGATCTTTTAACTACTGCACTTATTTTTTATGCTAAGATTAGCTTTTAATATTTTATCAACAGTGTGAGTTAATGCTCTGTTTTAACTAGTGTCAGAGCACATTTGAGAATCTTGGTCTATGAACCTTAATAGCATTATTTCTAAAAATCATCCAGGAGTTCTGCTCAAACGATGGCCGGTCTAGCACATGGAGTTTATTACTCACATGGTCATGGGCTTTGGAGACAGAGGACACAAAGCAAGTATGAGGGATGTCTGCACTGCAGCGCATGTGCTGCGTCGTCAACTTGCACAACTCCAGTGTTGGAGACATCCCAGCTGCACTGCACTTAACGAACACACAACACAAGTGCAATGGACCATACGTATCCTTAAGATGTCAGATCTACTGCACACTCAGGGTATGTTTTATACAGCCTGCTCTTGAGCTGCTGCTCAGAAAGGGCTGAGATTGACAGCCAAGAATCCCAGGAAAAGTTTCTCCCCTGATAAAGCATCCAGGTGGATCAAGAAGACAGCAGCAAGGAAGTCCGAACGCATGACTGATTAGATTGGGTGAAATAAAGCAATTGGACAGCATCCAGAAGAGCACTGGATGAGCATTGGCGTTATGGTTACGAGCATTTGTAACAGCAGAGAACTTTGACCAAAGCTGTAGAGGTGAGGAGTCCATATCCCAGCTGAGGCACTGGAAAACTGACACTAGTTTGGGAACGGCCCCCCTCCCTGCAGGAGGAGTAATGAGGAACAGCAGGAAAATAGGAAATTAGCTTTAAAAAGGAAATGAAGATCCACAGTAAAGTTATTAAAATTATCATAGAATTTGCTTTGGAAAAAAAAAAAAGTTGCTTAATATAGCCTTAAGAATCTGGCACATTCTCGATGATGTTAATCCATCTGCTGACATTTCATCTTACTCTTATTGGTTTTGCTTCCAGTTTTTTGATACCTCAAGCATTTTAGATGTTATGTTATTGAAGTCATGGGTCTTGTACAAAACAAATTACCCCATAGAGTTAATTGCACCCATCTCACTCTTTATCTTGTTGAGGTGAACTTCTTATCTGCATTTCATTGTGAAGGAAAAAAAAATCTTTTATAGGAAAGAAACAAACACACAAAACAGGAGCAGAAGTTGATCACCTCTTGCCGTTTTCCCAAGAGCAAAATTAACAAGATAAGCCATTATTACTTGCCAGGTATTATTTGAACCCCAAATAAACTGTTACCTGGATAGACCTGAGGAAACCTTGCACTTTTGTGGAGAAGTCTATAAAAATTTCCTTAGCCGTGTTATTTGTTGGAGGGTGAAGTTTGAGATTTTTTTTAGCTGGGCAGTATCCTTGGCAAAGAAAGATGATATTTAAGCAATCATGGCACATTTATCGCGCTTCACAGCTTCGCTGTTGCACTTTCAAATTCTGACTGAAAGCATCTCAGTTTTCCAGTCCTTCCCCTTTCTGTCTCCATAATCTCTGCGCTATAAGTCATATAGAATTTCCAGATTTATTTTACTGTTGCAATACTTTAAATGTTGATTTTTGTTTGTTTGTTTTGCTTTTCCTGCGTGGTTTTTTTTTGGTTTTTTTTTTTTTGGGGGGGGGGTAATTGCTGCATTGTTGTGGACAGAGTAATTCAAGCAACCAGCATCTTAACGGAGTGTAGTGTGTGCATTTCTCAAGGTGGATCAGATTCCCTCTTTAAAACAAGCATATGCTTGTGTGCAGTTATGCTCATGTAGCTCTGCGGTTAATGTCTATAAGTTATTTCGCTTGATTGTGAATGTATAGATTCACTGTTGGAATTAGTGGAGTGTGTGGATTGGGGAAGTCAAGGCAGTAGGGGAATCTGTGGGGAAAACCCAATCGACTGGCTTACATGAGACTTCTGAAGACTTTTTCCTTAATTTCTTTGTGTTTTCTCTTTTGCTTCAAGGTTTTTCTTTGTTTGTACGTGTTTAAATACTGTCTCAAAAACATATGCAAACTAGCTGTCTGGCTAAAGATTTTGAAGCACACGGCAGTGGATGAAAGTGGTTGGAGAATACAAAGGAGCACCTACAGGGAAAATGTGCTTTTGCCTCCTGTCCCATGGCTGCCAACAAGACAAACCAGAAGTCTGGGGCTGCTGAAGCCAAATGCAAAACTTCTCTCACTGTGGCCAGAATTTCACCTCAGGTGAAAATACGTATCTGACAAAGGTCTGACTCCTCTCTTGGTTGTAGGGGTGTCCCACATAGTTTGCTGGGCTGCTTGGTGGGATGCAGCCCTAACCTAGATTATGGTCTGGGTTGGTTTCCAGCAGTAGAGTGGTCAAGAGGCATTGCTAAACCTGAGCCTTAGAAAGACTGACTCTTTGCATGCTTCACGTAGGTTTTCCTTCTCCCCTACTGTCAGAAGCTGCTAAATTAGAAAGCTCTTACAAGATCCAGCTTTGTTAGAGAAACATATTCAGATAAGGAGGAATTCAATGATTTATTCACCGGATGATACTGAATGAATGGTGTCTGTTTTCTGTGTATGAATCATAATTGACTTTATTATGATGTTCTCAATGTATTCGTTATTTGAACTGATTTCCTGATTCATTCTTTGTCAGTAGATGGGTTGCCAGCAGTTCGTTGTGGGTTTTCCAATATTTAAAATTTAACCTCTTTGTAATAGATATCCAAGTCTTATGATGTCCTTCTTTTTCCTGATTGGAAAAATGGGTAGGGGGAAGGGCTGTTGCAAATACTAATTATGTGCCTGAATTTAAAAATCTTTCTTTCCTTTTTCCCTTTTTTTTTTCTTAACGCTTTGAAACACTGTTTTAAAATGCATCCTTTCTAGGCAAAATGTGCCTTCACGCAACTCACTCAAAACCCGTGCCCTTCCCATGTCCTGATCAAGCAACATACCAAAGTCTTACGTGACACACAGGTTTTTGCTCTGGTATTTGTGGAGATTGATGCGTAGGAACTCACTTGAAGAATCAGGTTGGAAAACAACTTGAACACAGTGAAACAGAATATTCACAGACTTATTTACAGCTTTTTCTCAGTTCTAATAATAAGTGTAAGTGTGGATCATTTGAGCTGCTTCACTCTGTTTTCAGCTCTGCAAATTCTTCAGGGATTGATTTCTTTTTCGGTAGGGGCGTGTATTGGAAAACAGGACACTATCAGGCTAAGTTCACCTTGCACATGTACAGTGTTGATCTCGTACCATGTAATTAAGTTGTGACTCAGGAGACTATCTGCAACCCACGCACCAGTTATCTGACCCTCTGGAATTCTGCCTTCCTCCAAGCAGCACAGTTATGTGGGCTAACAACATGCTAGGTGTTTCGAGGATATTCACTTTGGCTGAGTTTTTTGTTCTGTTTACTGTGTAGATTTATGCACAGGTAAGATTTTTAGGGCATAGGATATATCATATGAATGTGAAATGAAAGTTGATTTATTTATTTTTTTTTACATCAGCATCCTGAGCCATGGCTCAATTTAACTTTCCGAGTTCTTGTCCTCTTGAGCTGATCGGCTACTCCGTGCATGCATTGATGTCTGTAGAACAAAGTCTCACCATTTGAAACACTTCTGGGTAAATCATTGTATTCCCCTGGTCTTTCATTTGTTCATTTGTGGGTTAACAATAATATGTAAGTGGTGTTTTGTGAAGTAGGATAAATAAACCTAAGTATAGCTCTTTGTGATTCCTGGGTGGGAACAGAAATACAATGAACTCTCAATACAATTAAAAAGCCGTTAATATTTTTTCTGCTGTGTATATGTAACGGGCAATTGAAATGGATTGAGAGTTTTGATATTTGGAGACAAAAACAATAATACATGCTGCTATAGTAGAGTCTTTTCCTTTGCATAATTGCCCCAGGAGGATTTCTACAAAGCCTTCACTAAAAGGACAGAAAGCTGTAGCTGCAGCTCCTTGGAGTGTTCCTGACTCCGGGTAGGAAGTGTCCGTTTGACTTGGGAAGCAAGTTCATGCGTCCTGCGTCTCACCGTCCCTTCAGGGTCATCATACTTAAGGAAATTCTTAACCAGAGAGGAATAGGTTGAGGCTCTGAGGATATCATAGTTGGTGATGCTCTGAAGTACCGTATTAATGCTCTGGGCTTTACATTCACATTAATTCTGGGATCTCATAACCCATTAGTAATTAGTGGAAAGTCAGCGTGTCCTGTGAGGTAGGTATTAACTCTCTGCCCAGCTATAGTGATGGCTAAATATAGCAGAGCTGTTGTGCATCTGTTTTGTGAGGGGTTAGCCACTGACCATATGCATTAACAGTTAAAACTTTTATTAACAAATATTAAGCAAGTTTTGATTAGAAAAATCATTAGCGGATAAAAAGGAATAAGTTAAAAAAAAGTAATTTAGAATAAATGTTCGAGAGGGTGTTTCCTTGACAAGTTAGAACAGTCATTGCTATTTTCATCTTTGTATCCAAGATGCTGGCGAGGAAAGGAAGAGGTGGGGAGAATGCAGCTGCTAGCAGGGGGCTCGCATGCCGAGTGGAGAGTATCGGTATTTACCCCAGCTTTCAGACATGCCTGCTCAGTGGTAGTTTCTGAAGGACCCAGGATGTCATTAGACTGCAGTCAGTCTCCAGTAACGCTGTCCTTGCAACACCCTAACAGTAAGGCTCCACTACAACACGTATAACTGGAGTTTATTACGTATACAGATGCCCCATGAGAGCTCAGGAAGCTTTAAGATTCCCTCCTGCACAAGCTCCTTGTGTTGGGATCCATGGCTCAGTCTCAGAGTCATCCCAGGTACAGGATCTCTCCTGTCTGAATCGTGACCGATCCTATTTGCGTTTGCTTACATGTTCAGCTCAACTTTTTCTGTAAACAAAGGAAAGAAATCCATGACAAAGCTCTCAGCACTCTTTTTAATAACAGCATGGTTAGCTATCTTTAAAATCTGCTGAACAATTAAAGACATTCACAGAAACAGCAAAGGCATTCCTCCAGCCCCAAACATCAGCAGCGTGCGGCACATTACATAATCACTGCTGCTCCCAAAATGGGCTGTGTGGATCAATTGGTCTGTAGGTAAAAACCCTACAGATAACCACTTCTTGCTGGAAAGGGCTTTCTGAGCAATTTTGGAGAGCAGACTGTTTAAAAAAAAAAAAAAAAAAAAAAAAAAAAAGCTTGAGAAATGGCTTTCAAAGAGAAGAAAATCTCACCAATTGTTAGACAAATTGCAGGGACGAATTCAGGCAGGCCTGTCCGCTCTGCAGGAGCAGAAAGTGAGGCACAAAAGAGGTGGCCGGTGGTGGGGCTGGTGGTAGGCTGGTGGCAGAGCAGGGGCTGCAACCCCAGTGGTGGCCATGAGCCGTGTGCTCTGCGGTCCCTCTGCAGCATTTTGCTTCAGCCAGGACATCTTCATCCCATGACAATAAAGAGAGAAAATGTGTATATTTATATGGATAACTTTAAAGGAAGGTGGATTTTTTTTAATGTTAAATTTACAGGTAATTTGCATAACTAATTTGTACGACAAAGTGTAAATGACGCTCAGCTGAAGTGACCATTTTGACAAGCAAGTGCAAACATCGTCAGAATATTGGCAGATCTGCTTTGGACAAGACTGGGTTTGACAGCTTTTTCTGTGTGCATCTGGGTTTTCTTGGGGGGGAAGCAAGGGGGAAGTGCTTCTTTCTTCCCTTTCTTTTTGTTATGGGCTACTTAGGAATATTGCATAATAATAATCCAATTTTTAAATTTTCTACCTAGCTGTGTAGTTGAAGGTACTAAAAAAAAATAGCGTGCAAACCAGAAAGTCATTTTTTTTGTGCTTGTTGTGCCCAATGCCATTTAAACAAATGCAAGACCATTGTGAAGCATGCAGTGCTCTCCACCATCTGACATAATAATTTAGCTCCAGTTAAAGGTGATGACTTCAAGAGAGCTTGCAAGATGCCTTAACCCAGTGATAGGTATGGATGATGTGGATTGGGAGTGAGAGAATGAATATTTTAAAATTAAAGGAATACTCAAAGTAATTCTTATTTCATCTTAGAATGAAAATGGTAAAATTGGAGGATTTACATCGTTTGATTTTTGGAGATTTTAAATGCTCACAACTTAAATATAAAACACGGAAACTCAGGTGTTCCTCATTTTAGTGTTTGTCTAGGCCTATAAATCTTTTTCTTAACTTCAGTCCTTCTTATGTGTCACTCAGTTTGGGCAGAGTCTTTTCCTGTCAGCTTTCTCTTTAGCTCTCATGCAGCCCAGTGCTCCCAGCCACTGGTGGGAACCTTTCCTATAGCATTGAAGTGTGCTGGAAAGCTGGAATGTCAAAAGGTGAATCCCAACACACATCTGCTTGCACTGATGTAAAATGAGCCCCAGAAAAATGTTACTTTATTTATATCTGAATACATATATAAAAAATTTAAAAATAGAATGCAAGTTAGGATTGGACATTTAATGGTAAGTAGCATGTTGGGGATTTAGAGGATCAGAAAAATGTGATTTTCTCATTCTTGTACTGCACAATTGGTGTGATGTCCCCAGGTCTAGTGGCTTTTTAAGGCCAAAGTATACAAAAGATGAGTGGGTGCAGAAGCAGATTTTCTGTTGACTTCTGTAATAATTTCACCTGTGGACCATTATTTATCATTGTTCATCTTGATGATCTGCATCTGCTTTAATAAAAAGGATATTTAAGAAACTGTTAGAAAGCTAACTCAATTTTCTTTTAATGCATTACGTAATTAAATCTTCATTGAGATTTGAGAACTGTGCAACCACAGAAGAATTAAAAAACAAAAACAAGAGTGATCATATCTTTGTATCTAGAAGCATATTCACGATAAATTTGCATGCAGAAAGAAAAATGTATGGTCAGTTAAGTATGAGACCATTAAAAAAAAAAAAAAAAACTATCCCAAAGGCCTGTCCTGCAAATATTAACAGGTGGGTAGGGTTACAGAAGTGAATAGCTCCCTTACATACAATAAGATTTCTCTGCCACGTAGTTTAGACATACACACCTGCAAAATTAAAGCCTGAATGTTCCAAGTCTCTTTTAGCCACGTTAGGAATGAGAAAAGAAAGGAGCTAAATTATGTTTGGTTAACCTGGTACTTTTTCAGGGCATTAAACACAAAGTGGACATGACCTGACTCTGACTGGATGAGCTTTTCCTAGCTTATTTCTTAATGACGTATTTTGGGGATAGCCAAGCCGTGGTTCACGAGTTCATGCAGTTCGCAAGCGGTTCGGGCTGTGGCTGGAGCACGTGAGCAGCCTCATCCCGCAGGCACCAGTGGGAGTCTGCAGCTCCATCTCCTTCTGCCTCTCCACCGTAACTTCTGCCCCCATGAAAATCTCGGCAAGTGGTTCAGGCTCAAAAAGACCAGCTTTCATATTCTAACACTAGGTTGTACTGGTATGCATATATGAATGTGCCTTGCTGATTGACGTGCACTTACAAACCTGTGAAATCTCACCACCAGTGCTCTCGATTTCCACCGGACTATGTGGACTGTTAGTCCTCTTCCCACTGAGTAAGGTATCCAGAACTGAAAATACTAAATCGTTAGTTTTGTCGCAGAGCTAATTTGTGATAGAGGTTTTATCTAAAACCTCTAAACCATTTATCCGTGGATCTACGTTTCAATACGCAGAGACAACCTTGGATTTCCAGTAATATTTTTTTTTGCATGTATTGAGTTTGCAGAAGAGCAATCTTTCTCTTCTCTAATCGTTCACTGAGAAATGAGGGACACCCCCCCCCCCCCCCATCCTGAATATGAGTTATCTTGTATTTTTGCTAATGTATATAATTACTGATGTGGGTGTTCCCACATCTTAGAATGGAAAAAGTGCTTGCCAAGATTGAAAAACCGTAGTAAGCAATATAAATGATTTCTCTCACACACCAGCATTTCTTGCTGAGACAAGTGAACTGGAACTGTGTTTAAAACCATATAATTATACTCCTATATATCATTTATTAAATCAGATTCCCCCACCCTCTCTTCTTTCAAGTCACTTCTGAAAATGCTTTTCTTCCAAGAGGCCTGCTAGCTGGGGTCCTCCCCTTGTAAGAAGTCTTTCCAAACAATGAAAACAAACAAAAATGTAAACAGCACGTCAAGGCGCCGCATGTGACAAGTCCCTGTACCATCGCTGCTCTTTGCTTAAATCTTTGCTCCAGCTTCACTTTCACTGCTGTCTGCAGATAGGAGCCATTTCCTGCTTGGGGTCTACCCCAGATGTCTGAGGGTTGCATGGAGCATTTTGATCATCCAGCCTGGCTTTGTCCACGACGTGGGCCGTATAATTTCAGCTCCCTGTTCCACAGTGCGGGACCGGGCTGGAACTGCCTGTTCAGATGGTCCATGTGCTGTAGAAAGATGTCTGGATTTCCTTATTTCACACTCATTTCTGTGCTGTTTAAAATATAAAGAAGCTGACCTAGTGTTTTCACACCCATGAAATAGAAGGACTAATGAACAATTTTCCAAAGAACACAGATTGTATATGCAAAGGTCCAGTATGCAAATCCTGACTTGTTTATGCCTCGGGTTGTGCATACAAAAAGCTGTTTAACTTTGAGCCAATATATCTTTCTTTCCAGCACCCACACCTCACTCAACCCACCTCCTCTGAGAAAGCCTGGGGAAAAGACTTTATACCATGCTCCAAAGGGCTGGGGAGTATGGCTGTGTTGGACAAAGGGACCATCTGAATATGAATTGGTCCCTGCAATGAAATCCATTGCAGTTATAACCAACGTGGAGGTTCTGGCCTGTTGGCTTGTTAGGAGGGTCCTGCCTGTCATGAAGCTTGGAGTTGGTGCAGGCATGTAGGGACTGGGACCACTGCTGTTGAGTTTGTGGTGTAGGGTGGGATTGCTCACATTCTTAGAAAAGCTTTCCCCAGTGCGTATTAAGCTGTGGTGGCATCTTTGGGACTTTCAATCACAGTTTGAGAGTCTGAGGACTTGGAGGCTCGTTCTTACCTTGGCAAACATGGGGCTACGTTGAGACCCCTGAGTGGCAGATCATGGAGGCTGGCCAAAGGGTTTTTTTCATGTTAAAGTACTAATCCACATGAGCAATAGCTGCTAGTGTGGCACTGCAGTTTTCTCTTATTAGGCTCATTTTATCTTTGGTCGTTGTTAGTAACTGTCACTGAGACAGGAAAATTGTATATTAAAGGTTCAGTATGTAAAGGGAAGAGATACCTATACAACTCACTGGTGTGGGTGCGTGATGAAGAGGCGTTATACTTCAGTCTAATTTTCCCATCAACCTTTTTTTAGTTTTTTTTTGTCCTCTCTTCAATCTATTCAATCTATTTTTAACTTCTGAGTTTTTTTCTATCACCCTTTTCTACTACTCCTTTTCTGGTCAATGTTTCTGAAGTGTTGTTATGCAATGTCTGGTCAAACTCTCCAGCCGTGTAGTATGAGACTACAGCTCCATCAGTTCCCATGTACTGCTGTATCCAAGATGCCTAACTTGTAACACAAGTGTTTAAGAAGATGTATTTTATATTGGTTTCCTTGGGATTTAATTAAATTTCTTAACGAATCTTTTTTGTACTAGCCAAGTTACCATGTGTTTTAACAAAATGCAATATGAAATAGAACAAAAAACATTATTTGAAAGAAGATGCTGAGAAGTATGGGAGTTATTTATGCTGATTGTTATTTAGTGAATACTTGAAAACTGTCACGTTTGGGACTATTCTTATTAAGAAAGTATTCATTTTCAAGGAAAAAAAAGGTACAAACCATGCAAAATATAAAGAAAACAAACTCAGCTATAAGAAAAACAAATGTACTGGGTACCTACCATGATCAAAAATCTGCTGAATTTACCACAACGTCTGTCATAGGAAAAATTGTAACATATTGTTCTTTTATTGTGTTTTATGCCTTTTATTAGCTTGCAAATCTAATTAGGAAACCAATTGGCACACAGTATGCAATGACGGAAGCAGTACCACCTATTCTTGTGGCAGCTTTGGTTTTGCTTTATGGGTGGTCTTTGTTCTTAAAGGCTTATATGAATACCACATATTAGCTGAGCTGGTTCTCCCTTGATGTCTGTGTTGTATTGTACACATGTTGTCACTGTTTGACACTTAAACAATCCAGATTCTTACCCAGCCCATATTTAGTGCCATAATAAACTTCTGAGCATATGTTTTTGAGAGCAACAGTAACATTCATCACTGCAATGTGACATATAAATAAGCACTACTGGAGAGCCTACATGCCTTCAGAGGGCAGAGCTGGACTGGAAGGTGTGTTCTGAAGGGATGTGGCCATCATCTGCAATGTCCTTACTGGGCCTTTTTCTTCTTTGCCTTGTCTCAGTAAATCAAAGCATTTGTTGAAGTGACCTACAAAATTCACCCCGTACATGTGAAAAACACACATTGTTACAAAACTTTTTTAGTGAAACATTTCCTGTTTGGGGCTTTGGCCTGACAAACAGTGGATGTAAGGCATAAACCATTCCTCTTCTCTCATCTAGCTTGTTCTCTCTTGCAGCGGGGAGCTCCTCTGAGGCCTGGTCCGAAGCACCGGTCTGGTAGACACGAGGTACCAACGCTTCCTGCTCCTGTGAGTCTCCTTCTGTTGTTTTTGCAAAATTCCTGTGCTTGCATGGTTTTGTTTTGGCAGAGGATTTTTTTTTTCTTTTTGAGGTGGCTTTGGGAGAAATGAAGAGGGAGTTGCAGATGAAGGGCTTCAGGATTTGACTTGTCCCTTGTTCTCTCTGAGCAAGACCAGAGGCTTACAAAGACTAAGGATAGTACAACAGATTTAAAGCATAGTCATATCCTGTCTTAGTTGGGTAAACACATTCTGATTCAATGAGAGCTTTGTCTGAACAAGGACAGAAAAGTTGGGCTCTGAACAAGGAAATAATTTATATAAGTCTTAACGAATATTTAATATGGAGCATTAATTATAAAAAGAGGAGTATATATTTTGATGTCCTGCCTCTGAGTGACAGATCACTTAGTGTCTTCTTGGCCTGAGGAAGACCACCAGCTTACTAATTACTCATGTATATCAATCCAGTGACAGTGTCCTGTTATACCAGTAGCTCTTTAAAGGAACAGGTATAGATGAAAAAGGGAAGATATGTTGAAAACTGAAATTATATAAGAATTATCTGCCTTTATTGCTCTGGTTGATACTTGAATTTTCTATTGATTGACATTGCTGAACATACGCAGAGATTTCCAAGTGCCGGATGTTTGTTACATAAGCACAAGTATTAAAATAATATTACTATAGGTAAATGCAATAATCTTTGAGGTTCCTTGCACTGAAGTGACGTTTCTTTGAGGGTAAGTGGCTTTCCTGAGGTAGCCTTTCTGCTCTGTACTTGCTGTTATAAGTCCATCCACCCTCTTGGACCAGGTGAAAGGGGCCCCCTGCAAACTGTTCGTGTCTCCCATGAGGGGCCAACAGGGCAGCTCTGCAGCAAAGAGGCAACACACACAGTGCAAGCTTCTGCCACAGTGACAATGGGGGAAAAATAATGCAGCATGTTCCAGCCCTCAACAGCAGCTCATTCTATGAACTGAAACAGAAATAAGGGTGAAGCTACCAGGTGCTGTCACAATACCAGCAATGCATGTGCTGAAGACTGACTTTTATTTTCTTGTAGCAATAACTGTGTGCATCAGCACTGAATCCTACTTGGAAAGTGAGATTCATTCATATCTGCCCTTGGTTTGAGTTTTACCCACTGTCCTCATTAGGAAAATGAAGTCTAGCACCTTTCACCCTTCTGTCACCCCCAGAGCATAAGCATTTTGAATCTCCATCAGGGCCTGGACTTTCTGCCCTGATTTCATGCTCTGCATGTGCGTACAGTGTGTGAGAGAGCAGAGAACATTTGAGAATAAACCACATTAGCTCTTGAGGAGAGATTGTAAAGTTTTAATATTATGGTTGTCTAGTTTGATCTAGCATCTGGTCATTGAATTGTATCATTGCAAGAAACAGGAGAACAGCAGCATGACCATGAGGTATATTGTGTTACAGAATGAGGTTACATAGCACCAAAGCACCACCATATTTCAGTAACAAATGCAGCTTCTGGGGAGTTTTGTTATCATTGCATAAGCTTCACTGCTCCCTGGAAGATGACACTGATTCAGACAGAAAACACTAATTCAGTTCTTGCCAGCAGAGCCAATTGTCTCTTTGATTACATTAGACTGACAACTGGTTTTCAATGTCATTGTCAGCCGCAACTTCTCATACATGGGGCACTGGAGCATGAAGGGGGCTCCCTTTATTTAATTATTTCTGCCTATTTCTGTATTTGTGAAGAAGGCAAATGTGAGGCCGCCATCCAGCATATCAGAAAGGGTCAGGTGTTTAGATTACAAAACTTCAGCAGTGGCACCTGGCCTCCCTTTTAAAGGCAGGTCCCAAACGGGTGTGTCACCTGAGAATGAGCTTGAAACTTTTGTTTTGTCTGTTACTGTTTATCGCATTAAATTATTTGCTGAACGACTATATTTATTTGGTAAATGAGATGTAACTGGAACACTGGATGCGAGCTGCCCACTGCAGGCACTTGCTGTATAAAATTTCCCTGGCTTTGGTGGGTGGTGTTTGGGCATGCCAGCCTTGTGGTCCGTTTATTCCCGAGTCTGGATGAGCACGAAGCTCAGGGAATATCTGTGCCCGCACACGGTGCGGATCCAGATGTGGTGGTGCTGAGGGGACGATGCAGGCTGCGAGGTGCCTCGGTAGGCTTTGGGATGTGCTTGTTTCAACCAGCACGGGCAGCCACCAGGGATCTCTCTGATCCAACCACGCTTGGATGGTGCTGGGCTGTCTCCACCTTCCCCCCTTGCACGTAGACCACGGGCTGTCGAGATACAGCCTGGCCACGAGCTGTCCGCCGTGCTCTCTGAGCTTTCACTCAGGCTGTGATTTGATGCACTTTATGGAGCCCAGGACTCCCAATGGTGCTCTAGTGCTGTGCTCACGTACAAGTGTCTAAAGCTACAGCGGGTGGCCAGCCCCTCTGTCCCCCGCACACGCCAGCCCCTGCAAGTGGGATCTGGGGACCGGGGCAGGAGCAGGCTGCAGGGCTTGGACTCTTTGTGCGAATTTTCCTGTTCTCTCTCAGCAGAGAAGGGATTAAAGGAGGTGTGGGGCAGGGGCATTTTTTTGTTTGTTTCAAATCTTTTCATTCTCCTTCTCTTGAATGGAGTATGGGTGGATTTGCTTTTTGTTTTGTTTTAATGTTTTCTTCCCTGTAAGGGTTATAAATGTATTTTTTTAAAAAATACAGCTGATTTTTTTCACTAAATATAGTTTCTTGAAGACCTGTGGGCTTAAGCAAAACAAGAGATTGACAATAAAATCAAGAGAAGTATCAGCAATGAAGGTTGCTCTGCCAAATAATATGCTATTAAAATAGTATTTTTGAATGAGTTTTATGTGCTATTCCTGGTGTATTAGAAATACCCCAAGAGGTCTTAGAAATGAGTTGGTGATCAAAGAGGGAGCTCCACGAGCTCACAGTAGCTCTGTGAAATGTAGCCCCATTAAACGGCTGCTGCCAACTCTGCGTGATTCTTCCATGCCTGCAGAATAAGAGATTTATGTTCTTCATAAACATGTATCCTTCTATTTCTGAATCCTCTTCTACTGCTCCCATTGCCCAAAAGCCAAACAAAGCTAACCTCCTCCAGGTCCCAGAGTGAAAAAATGCAAACACACTGCATTTAAAAGTAGATTTAGCAACTCCAAAGTGGGCGATTTGGTTCCACCCATCAAACCTGAGTTCTCTGATCTAAAGTCAGATGGGTGCTACTCCTAGCGAGATGTGTGCCAAATCTAATTAAGCTTTGCATAATGTGCATCTTGGGTGATTTGATTTATTAGCTTTGTTTGAAGAAAGTAATAATAAAAAAAGAAAATGGCTTTGGTAATAAGCCGTTTGAATTCCCTGTGCAAGTAGGCACAGTCCCTCCTGGATCTCGCTGCAATGCTCATGGGGTGCGCAGGTTCCCTCTCAGCAGACTGGTGCAGGGCTGGGGTCCCACTCCTTCGCTCTCCTGGCTTTTGCCTTGGTGTAGGTATGCAGGTGGTCCCGCGTGTCTAATGATTTCCTTTCTCACCGCCACCGTACCCAACAGGAATTCTCACATTTCTCCATTTGTGCCAGTGGAAGTTATGCAGAGAAGGACTGGAGATGGCTGTAGTGTGCAGCACAGAGGCCTAAATTAGCACCAAATGCTGGGATTTGCAACTGGAAAAGTAGTTCCAGACCCCGTGCTAGTGCAGCAAGGTTGCTTTTGATACCTAAGGTAGCTCTTAGCTATCTCGTTATTAATTTGAGGTGTGCAGTGCAGGTACGTCCTGTGGCTTAGATCCTCAACACCCCCAGTCCTATTGATTCTGGTGGGCCAAGTTATGGCAGTTGGCCATGGCGCTACCTCATATCCTGTAGCATTCCTGAAGCTGGGTTCTCGCTTGCCATCCTCATACAGGCCTGTCTCTCTTGTCTTTGATGTCTTGTGCTCTATGGGTTATGGAGGAGCGTTTCCTGCAGGACTCCTGGTAAGGCTACCTCTAATTCCAGCAAGGAGAGTCTCAGGGAGACCTTCTGGTCCCTTTGCTTCCTTCATCCCCTAAAGCATCATCTCGTGAGTCTATTGCAGCATGACCCAACACAAATCTGCATTTGTAAACATCAGCATTGCAGTGCTGGTGTTCATTGCACAGCATGGAAAGATTTACTGGAAAGTGGCACGCACTGAAAATTTATAGATACTACTTGAGTGGCTGCAATAGCTTTGCCCTGGGATCAGATGGAAAAACAATTGCCTTGGGGTCAGATCAACAGTGATATTTCAGCATATAACTTCCAGTAATTTGAATGTGAATAAGGGGCTAATAGGTCTGGGTTTCTGAAAATTAGAACCTCTTCCCCATCGTACTCTTTAACTGCAGTAGGCACAAAACCATGACCAAGTGCTGAGCATCTGCAGTAGCTCAGTGGCTATGAATTACTTCCAGGGAAAATGTCTGAAATTTTTATTTGGCATTGACAGTGGGAACAAGAGCTTTGAGGACTATCAGTTCACAGGGCTGCTGTTGTTATCCTAGGGTACAATAATGAATTGAAGAATAATGGATTCTAGGAATGTTCCTATTACCCCACAAAGGGAAGCAATGTCTATTTGTCCTCACTAGTTCCGGGATGATCTCTTCTAAAACCTTTCAGGTTATTGCTGTTTACAACTTAGAAATTGGGAATTAGATGTAGAGCCTGATTTGGTTTTAGCTGGTCACAGGATGTCTTGGTATTTTATATTTGGTGATTATTAGGATATACAACCCACGTGTAAGTGCCAATGTGTCTCTTCAGCACTATTTCATGCTACTGTGAAACAAGGCACATGACAGGAACATGCCTGCATGATCTGATGAAATATTACTTTTTTTTTTTTTTCATTTGTTAAACACGTGGCATATCACTTATTTTGGAGAATATCCATAGAGTAGAAATGATTAAATGCAAGTTATTTTTTGCCATGCAGTTCTTTCTGTTAGAAAAATCAGATGTGATTATACTGAAATAAATAAATAAATAAATAAAAATCAAGCTCTGAAATGCTTTACTAGCTTTAATGAGAGTAATTCCTTTTTTTTCTTCGTAAAAAAGAATCCATTTTCTTTCCACTGAAATGAGTGAAGAGAAATACATGGATTAATAGCAATTTTTTGACATAACTTGAGTGTTTTGGGTTTTTATGGTTTTGGTCAAACATACAGCTGAACTTTGCAGCAGAAACATTTACCTAACATACTGATATTAAGCAGATATCAGTAACTATTGTGAAAAACACTGAATACGTAGACATTCTCACCATACAAGTATTTCACTACAGCCAGGCACCAGAAAAAAGTTGTGCAGCCTGTTGTGTGTAATCAATATGCCTTGAATGTTAAATATGAATACATTCAAAATTTACTTAAAGACCATTAATACCACCCAGAACTTACCCAGATATTAATTTTCAAATAACATACCTGGTGAAGGGGCAGGGAGGAACTGGGAAGGAGTTATGAAAATATTTTGCCAGTAGTTTTTTGACAGAGATGCAAAATGGGTCAAAGCAATGGTTCATTATGAAAGATTCCCATTCTGGTGCAGCTAGCCCCTAAATGAAAGTTTGGCACAGAAATGCAGAAGGCACTTTTGCTTTCCAGAGGGTCACTGCTTTGTGACAGTGACCATTTACCTGCTCCAGCTGTACAAGGATTCTGGCATACAGGGGAAAATCACAGACGGAGCCTGGGGAGAGTGAGAAAGTTTTCTGTAGTTGTGGTAATGAGTAGAAGGGTCTTGGGTAGGCGTCTTTGCAATTATGGGGTCTCCTTTGTCCTTAGGAAACACAGTGACGAAGTCAAAGCTCCTGTCCTTATCTCCTCGATTTAACCCCAAGAAAGAAGCTGGGATTTTCAAAGGCACCTGAGAGCGTGAGTGCTCCGCTCCCATTGAATTTTAATGGGTTTTGAATGCTTGACTCCTTCAGGCTTCTCTGCAAACCTCAGCTTTGGTTCATCTGCCTGCTTAGGGGCTTGACTAATAAGGTTTTAACCCAAGGGGCAAAACCTCTTTCATGCAAGTCAGGCGCTCTCTTCCAAAAAGCTGCGTGTATGCAGGGAATCTGCACCCTTCGTGTGCGTGGAGAGGGGCCTATGGAGGGGCCAAGGGAAGAGGAGTTTATTTTTAAACTGGTTTTACTGAGTTCCAGACAGCGCTGCGCACCGCCTCTGCTGACTCTGCAGGCTTCTCTGCGCTGGGCTCCGTCTGACAGTGACTCAGAGGCAGCAAGAGAGCGATTACGGCTCCTGGCTCTAACGTTGAGTCTGTTGGGAGGAGGAGGATAATTCATTAATTTATTTGGGACACTGGATGGTTTCCTCGCTGTCTGCAACAACTGGGTGTGAGCAACCCCAGCTCCAGCTGCTGGCAGACGGGTTTTGCAGAGGCAACGTTCCCACCCCAGCACTGCCGGCCGGAGCAGCACGGCAGCCAAGGCGGACAGGGGGCTTGGGGAGCTCGGCGTTCGGTCCTCACAATGCTCATGTGTTCGGTAGTGAGAGATTGCTTTCAAAGCCTGCTAGGGGGGTTTGCCATAGCACAAAGTCTTTTCCTTTCCCCTGGAAATGGTAGCGTCTCCGTGGCAGTGCCGTTTGGCTGGGCAGGGATTTGTTTGGGAGCACGAAGGGTAACCAGCTCCCATGGGCTTAGGGGCTTCGCCAGCCTTGTGCTGAGCTGGTGCCAGCTGGTTCCACTGAAGCCAATGGACATGTCCCTGAGGCTACGTATCAATTGATGAGTCAAAGACTCAGAAAATTGTAGGGCATGTATTTCTTCTGTTAGCACGAATCAGGAGCGGCTCCATTACAGAACATGCTATGGTGCTGGAGACAACAGGGAAGCTTACTAGTGTTTTTAAAATGAGTAAGATTTCCCTGAGTGCCAAGTGTAATCAATTATTAAAATTATTTAAAAAAAAAATCCATTTCTCACAAAGGTGATCCCCC
Source organism: Cygnus olor (assembly GCF_009769625.2). Lineage (NCBI taxonomy): Eukaryota > Metazoa > Chordata > Aves > Anseriformes > Anatidae > Cygnus > Cygnus olor. Next base: position 10,055,314 of record NC_049184.1, read on the forward strand.
ATCCTGACCACAGCTTAATCTTTGCACCTCAGCTCCTCTGAAAGAGCCACAGAGCTGTGAATGCAATGCCACCGGAGGAAGGGCTGGGCTGGTCTACCCTACCCTACCCTACCCTACCCTACCCTACCCTGCCATTTCATATCTGCAGCTGCAGAAACAGTATTTCATTTCCTACTCTCTGAGCTGCAATTACCATAAATTGAAATCTACCTACATATGCATTATTTAAAGGTAAACGTCAGAGGGTCAATATCCTGACAGGGAATTTTGCATGCTGCCGTAAAATAAATATTTAGTAGTAATGACAGTAATAATACATTAATCTTCTGTTCAGTTTCTAAATGTTTGCTCTAATAAAATAATAATAATAGAAAAGTAAAATCTCCATTCCTCTATGGTGCAAGGACAAAATATGAAATATGCATTCCAAACACTGTGTTTAAGTTAACAAATGATGTTTTGCTAGAGAATTAGGAGACGTGATTTTCAAAGACTTCTATGGAGTTTGTTTTGCCATTAGTCTTAATCTCTGCAGGATGTGGTAAAGAAGATTAGTTTTGGCAGTTTAATACTTACAAAAAAAAAAATATTTTGCAAAATCTATCACAACTAGACAATACTTAAAACGTTTTATTTACCAAAGGCCATTTTTTCAAACGTGGTCAGTGTCCATTACAACACACTCTTCCCAGAGCTCTCTGTAGCCGCAGCTGAGATTAGCTGTTTGGGTCGCGTGTTAATATTTTGGATGTGATTGTGGATGTAGCATTGCAGCATTGTGTTGCAGCAGGAAAACCAGCCCCCAGAAATTGCAGATACAGAGATATGTGTTGGCTCCAAAGTCCATTTTTTAATCTTGACTTCAAGAAGTACTGAATGGAAAATTACTTTAGGGCTATGCATTTTAAATGCTTGGCTACCAAGTAGGAAATTTTAAAAGCATCTGAGTAATTTCTGAACATAATCCTACTCACTTTTACATGAGACTGGTCCTGAGAATTTTTGGGAGAGACTCTTCAAATCCACTTTAGGTGGTTAAAATAACCTTTTTCTATCTTGAGGAGCAAGATATGAAATGTTAAGAAGCTAGCATGGTGGATCTGATGGTAGTTGCTTCCATTAAGTAGATGATTTTTAGCATCCTGTCAGCCCATCATTTGGTGGACCTCCTTGTGGAACAAGCCCTTCGTAAATGTGGGTTGGAAACCTGGTTTTAATTTGTGAGTCACCTTGAGTGGAGCTCAGGAGAGGCATTTTGACTACTGCAGGTGGCTGAAGCCCTGAGTCTGTCTCTCATCTGCAGTTATATTTTGAAGTTTCACCAGCATATTCCACAGCTGATTTTTTGGGTTGGAAACACGGTGAAAACATAAACACAACCTAGCGTCTCATCACTGCTTGGCTTGGACAGAAATTACATAATTGCACTTTTTGCTAGGAGGAACTATTTTGAAGTGATAATGGTTTTCTTAAAGAGACGCTGTGAAGATATGCATCAAATATTTATTTCCATAAAAAAATCCATCCTCAGCCATGAGATGAGCACCACCTTGGTTTATTAAAACTGAAAATGTCTTAATAATATGATTGACTAATGAGTTGTATGACCCTGCAAAGGGAAGATGGCAGCTATTCCCCAACTGCTGTGTAATTACAACCTGGGATGAGGGATTTGATCTTGCAGTCATGCAAAGGGAATTTTTTGAGTGTAATGAAGGTGGAGCCAAAGGTAGAATGATTTCAGTTAGCCGTAGGATGGTATTTTGTCTTTTTTTTAAGCTGTAAACCGGAATTTAATGCATCTAACCATAGACACCAAACTTGTAAATGGATTTAGACTCTGGTGCATGACTGTGCGTTTTCAACGATGTTCCAGGGATTTTTCAAAAACCAGAGGCCTATTGGTATAGATTAATTTATGTCATTCACACATTAATCGTGGCACTTGTTCATATCTCAGAAAAGCAGCATATTTCACAGGTGAGAAACACCAGTGAGTCCCTCCACCCTCTGTTGCCAGTGCCCATGCCTGCTCTGTCCTTAAAAAGCTGGGTACTCTAGACTGCAATAGCTGTTCCCTGAGGTCTGACCATCTGTCCTAGAAAGGTGACAGCCTTACAAGTGAGATACCTGTGTGTCTGACAATTAATCACATGTCCTACTTCCTAAAGTGAAGCTCTGGCTATGAGCATATTTAAATAATTTGTTCATTGTTGTCTCCAGGTAGATATGCCCTACTATTCATCGGTAAGCAGAAGTTTAAAACCCCACTCAAAAAAACAAAACAACAACAACAACAAAACAATCTCCCACAGATTGAATGAGTTTTCCTCTGGATTGGTACTTTTCAAACGCTTCTAGTGGGCTGGGTGCACTTCTTTATAAAATGTTTAAGCCTTCTCATTATAGGTTTGCTTTTTAAAATTATCTAAGTCCCTGCAGTCCTTCAGGTCTGCAGACCACAAGCTGAAAGCCAGCGGTGTGCACACCTTATCTGCAGGGCTGCGTAGTCGAGCGTGCTGTATGTGTCTGTCTGTCCTTTCACCATCCACCCATTCACAGATATGAGGGGTCTGAAAACCTGATGAACTTCAGTGACTTTGTCAGAGGGATCCAAGCTAGCTCACGGGACCTTGGCACTAGAGTTAGGAGGAAGCACCGTATTTCACTTTTCTGTTTCATAGCAAGAGAACTGTTTTTGTTTCCAAAGATCTGTATCAGGGAACTTGTCTTCCAAAGAGCGCTGCTCGTTACTGCAGCCACCTTTATTTAAGGTAAAGTCACAGCTCAGCAAAAGCTAAAGAAATCGCAATGGTTATTTTCTAAATTAGATTTTAAATGATGTTAAAATGTCAAATTTTAAATTTGTTGCAGGGTCTGGGACCAGAAATTGGCTTGCATTAATTGCTGGTTTTATTATTTCTGGACAATTTTAAATTTAGGAAAAGAATTAAGCCTGGTAAATTCAAAACTTTTTTTTTTTTTCCCTAAAACATTTTTATCAACTGAAAAGTTGTGAAGAAGTTGAAAGAAACATTTGGTTAGAACCGAAGTAAAGCAGTTTCTTTATTTTTGGACACTTCACATGTAAATATATGAAATTGCAGAATAAACAACTGCTTAGAAAAGAAATCAATTATTTCAGTAAGAGCCGAAATGAGAAGTTGGAGTTTTCAGGGAAGTATTTCTGTTTGTTTTGGTCTCTGAAGGGAACGCTTGGCTGAAACTGGCACAGAGGCACTGCTTCAGGTTTGCTGAGTGTGCAGCTTTAGCCTGAGCACTGTGGAGGATATTTCTGGCTGTTGGAGAGCCACGGAAAGCTCAGGAGAATTTTCATGTATGTTCATGCAAACGCTTTATCACTTTATTTTTGCTTGTCCCCCCAGATAGAATACTTTCACTACCTTACCAAACCAACATCATTTACACATCAAAACAATAATTCATTTTCAGCTTCAGCCCTTCATTAAAAAGATAAGTAGGGCTTAATTGGTATCTAGTGCCTGTGTAGCTATTCTGTACTAGAGAGGAGTTAAGTGGGGTTTCTCAGACAAGGGCCTTGGGCAAGCCCTCTGTCTGGGATGAATTTCTCCCCAATTAAACTCATTTGTTTTCACATTCACATAATGGCACCTGAGATATGGAATGTCTCAACCACTTCCTTCAGCTTTTTTCTGAGGGTGGGGAATTGTTTAAATCTGAGCTGCAAACTCATTACTGCTGAATATACCGTGCAAATAAATGTCCAATGTGCTGGAGGATTATCTGATTAAAGAGGTTAAATTATCCTCTTATTACTTTAATAGTTTATCTTTTCTGAGGTTCGGGTAGAATGATGTTTTATTGAAGATATGCCAAGAGGTGGAGTTCTGCCCTGGATTATGTTTAGGATAGAAGCTGAATTTGAAGCTGAATCAGAGGTGCCAAATCTTATGACCAGTTCATGCCAGAGTAGGATTTAGGGTGGTGGGAATTGTGAAAGATTTGCCATCTCAAATGATTGTGAGAAATGTTCCCTCCACAAAGAGCTCTGCTGCATCTGAGCTGGGACTGGTCTGACTCAGACAAAGAAGCCCGGACGGTTCAGATCAAAATTCTGAGGGATTTTGCTGAGGTGTTATAACAAAACCTACCTACTAGGCTAGCTTGCTGTGTTGCCTAGAACCAGGCAAAAAGCAGAGCTCTGTCATCTTATCTGAATTCTTTCCTTTTTTTTTTTTTTTTTTAACCTCTATCTTTTCCATATTTTGGATTCCTGTAATTAAAAGTGAAGAGAGGAGACACGGGGCTGATCTACACTGAAGCAGTTATGGGTGCTCTCAGTCTGACCAGTGGGCCAAGCTTTTATGGGCACTTGGATGCCTAAATGATGCAGTAAACAGATGCCCACAGGTGGTGTCATCCCATTGGAAGCATGGTATTTTTGGAAATCCCAGGCAGATATTGTGTGGAAATCAAATATCTTTGAGATCTCTATTCTGCTTTTACTTTTGAGCCAGCTACCTCCTTGCAGAGCTGCGAAAGGCAGCATCCTCTGCTGGAAGCCAAGACCGACAGTTCCTGGCCTCGCCTCTGTTATCGGCTCTCTGGGGAGGTCTGTGCAAGGTCAGGTGTCAAGCCCAGCTTTGGTGGTCATCTGCTCCAGGGGAATGCAGACCAGTGGCTGGGCACAGGGTAGAGCAAGTCTGGAGGCTGCCTAGGGGACGGGAGGAACTTCAGCCTGCTGAGCCCTTCATGCGGCTCCAAAAATGCAGCCCTGTGTGCATGGGGGACGGCAGCTCCTGCTGCTGTGCTGGGGCCACGGGGCTGCGTAGGCATCGGGGGGCCGGCAACATCACCCAAGACCCTCTCATATCTGCTCAGTTCCCTTTCACAGCCAAAACAAACAAACAAAAAGGATCATTCTGAGTCATGTTTGTATTGTGCTTTCAGACTTCTGGCTGGAAAAAAAATGTTAGAAGGATTTATATTATTACTCATAAATAAATACGCTGATGGGACGCGGGATCTTCTTGCCCTCTTCTGCTGAAATCCTGCACATCAGGAAGCTCGATACAGAGCCTCTGTTCCACCGGGCCACAGATGTCCAGATGGAACAAGAGAAATAGCTCGATATATTTAAATACTGTCAAGAAGTTCATCTTTCTTCCAGTTTGGCATTCCTCGGCGTGTTAATAACCACAAGAATTAGAGATGGAAAGATGTAGTGTTGCAAGAACAGCAACGTGGGTAGCTACGGAAAATTATCTCTGTCTCTGTCTGGCATCAGGAACGAGCAAAGAGGACACAACATGGCAGAAACTGAGCCTGCAGCTTCTGCGATCAGAGCCAATAAACAGTAGCATTTTCTGTATACCTCTGAAAGGCTCTGGTTGCACAGAGAACAGCGCGTGCTTCAAACCACGGTGCCAGATTTGTGTGGTCTAAATCTGTGCCCCAGCAAGATGAATCAGGTGGGGTGTCTTTTCCGTAGTGTTGCATCTGTACTGGCTGCAACGTAATGTCTTGTAGCAAACTGCACCTTAAAAAAATATTAAAAAGAGCAACCATGCAGGCAAGAAGAAGCATCTGCATTTGCTAAACTGGATCTTTTTGTCAGGCATTGTGATCAGGCTGACAGTTAGCCCTGAGGAAAGTTATAAATTCTGCGCTGAATTGCGGTACAATCTTTCACCATGGCATTTCTGCCCTCTGGCCACGCTCTGGTTATCCATAATTGTGGCAGATAATGGTTTTTTATGGCTGGAAACATTCTTTGCAGGCACAGGGACAATAACCAGGGCTGAAAATGTAATTAAAGTGAATGGATGAACTTTCTTAAAGAAACAGTGTAGATTATTACTGGAGCTTAACACCCAAAAAGCCTGGGGCAAAATGGCAGCATCTGAAAAAACTTGTATAAATTTTAAATGTAGGCCAAGCTTGAAGGTGGATATTAGATTACAGAAGGAAAACTGAGACATTTGATGTAACAGATAACTAAAGGCTTAGATCATCTCCAGAAATATAAACTAATGTAACACATCTTTCTCTGTCAGTTGGAATACGTTGTTAGTGTTCAGTGGCACTTTGTTTTCTCAGACCTATGGAGGTTTTTTGCAGATTTTGTCCACTTTTGCAGCTGCAGAAGAATCTTCCTGAAAGAAAAAAAAAATCAGAGTAGAAAAGAGATTTGGTATCTCTTCTGTTTGTAATACCTATTTCATATCATAAAGTGCACCAGATTTATTTTACATAGCACCATTAAAGGTCTGGAAATCTGTTTGTTTTTTTGTTTGTTTGTTTGTTTTTTAATTGAACAGTTCCAAAAAGGCACAAATGAATAGGTAATAGCACATCTCTATTTATTACAACACTTCTGCAACTCTAAAAGCCAAATAAATCATAGCACAACACTCATCCATTCCTGTTTGTCTCCTCTCGGGGCCACATGAGTTACCTACAGGTAATTCCTTTTCCCAGATGGAGACATTTTCTCATGAGGCTGAAAGCTTCCCAGCTTCTTCAAAACATCATTGTTCTACACCTGCTGATGAGCAACGTGAGATAATGTGTTAATTATTATTAACAAGGAGCTAATATTTCTGGGATTATTAATTTAACCACTCATGAATGCAATCCAGATATGGCCAGCTGAGCCTTGGCTCCCTTATTTCCCGTGTCCCGCGTGCGGAGGTGACGCTGGGCTGGCACTGCCAGGCACTGCGGTGTGCTGGCTCTGCTCGCAGCAGGGACTCACTGCAGGGCCTTTTCACATTGCCTTCCCGGGCTGCTCTTGGTTTGCATGCATGAAAACTAGCTGCAAAACTTAGGAGCGATCTGATTTTTTATCGCCTTCTATTTTTAGTACCCGACTCTATTCCCACAGCAGCATTCCCGCAGATGCACCGCGGCAGCAGAAGCACAAGCACCGCGCAGCCGCTCGTGGCACAGGTGTAGCAGCTGACTGCCCCGCCAACTGCAAATGAGAACAGCTTTCTGTGTGGGATAAAATGAGAACTGGCAAAGCTGCTTTGTGTGTTTTAAATAAGCTTCACAGTTAAGGATATATTATGTTAATCTAGAACCACAAACAATACAGGCATCTGGTTTTCTGCACTTTATATCTGGTAAGTGAGCTTCATCTTCGAGGTATGGGCTCATAAGACCTAGCTGAATTTTGAAGCCATGTGCTTCTGCTTTTCTCAGCAAATCATTTTCTATTTGTCTGATTTCATTGTGTAAAGGTGGGTCTTGTGGAAAGCATCACGGACCAAAGGGGTAGCTGAGGATGGTCTCATCTGAGCAATTAAAAACTGTAGGGTGGAAGAAGGGGCATAGGAAAGAGACCTTACAAGGATTATTTGAAGCTCTGCTAGAACATGTTCTTGGCAGAAACCTCTGCCCAGTTGCATTTCCTGGTTGCCAGCACCAGAGACCTGCATCAAGAGAGAAATTTTCTTTTCTGAAGAACAAGAAGTATTGTCTGCATGACAAACGAGGAATTAACGTTCTGCAGCACATTCAACCCTCAGTGGGCCTTTTCCCTCTTACAGTGCCACCCCTCTTAGCAAATAGCACCCAAGTGCTGCATGGCATTACGGTTTTGGGGTGTCGCCAGTGCCACGTCTTGTATCTCTGAGTCAATGGCAGCAGCCTGGGGATAGAATTGGCTGCACGTGGCCAAAGTTTGTCTCCAAGCTGTTTAGCAGGGTGAGAGGGGTGTAAGTGGAAGCAGAATCTGGCCCCGTGCCTTCCCCTGAGCACAGCAGCTGTTCTTGCTGCCCAGGCAGCTTTTGTCTGCCACTGTTCGTGGTGGTTCAGGCTGCTGGAAGGCTGTCACATGTCTGGGAGTCCATGACAGATCCCATCTATTTTGAATTTCTTTATTTTTCCTAATCTCCAAGTGAAAGATGATCTCAAAGGTTGTTCCTCTTGCCCTGTTTCAGTGATACAACAAAGAAGGAACGTTAGTCAGAAGAAGGAGATTCCCACAAACTGAGGTCTAAATTTTGTAGAAGAAAAATGCTATGGCAACAGCTGAGCCTAAAGAAAATGGTAGGAAAGCTCAGTTTCATTTTTGTCCAATGGTTTTCCTGTTATTGGTACTCTGATCCACCCACACAAAATGGAGGACTGGGAATTTGGGTTTTGTTTATTGTTCTCCGGGATTTAGCTCCTTCTTGTAGCTCAGAATATTTTCTTCTTTAAAAAGATGGTAGGAAAAGGGGAAAATCGGCTAAGATACTGCCAAAAAAAATCTATTTCCTTTTTCTGTATGAACTTAGCCAATTTATACATGGCTGACTCACATTATGCATAAATATCATTGACATGATCCCACCTGACAAGATCATGTGATATGCCATATTAAACTTAAAGAAAAAATCTTTTAAATCAGATGTCCTCCATCAATTTCAATTTCAGAGTAAGGTAACTTAAAGCATTTGGCATATGGAAGAAATTCTGGTGTCTGTCTTGAGTAAATGACTCCATGTATTATAGTTATTGCTCAGGGTATGGATCAGAAAATTCAGTTAAGAAATTTGTCACTTTTTAGTGGGACATTTCAAGAAACATGATTTTTTTTTTTAATTTTTCTTCCTAAATGCAAACCAATGCAACAGACACACCAGAACAAGCAAAGCGCTGAGCAGAACATTTCTCTCAATTAACCATGCTGTTTATCTACACGTATAGCATGTTGCTACATGTTTTTGATTAATACAAACGCTCAGCTCTCAGTATGAATCTCTGTGTGTATGAATGTACAGGATAAATCCTCTTAGCTCATGAGAAAAAAAAAAAAGGCCTTCAAAACTAAGAAGATAGGAAAATTATATAATACCCATCCAACAATACTGAGTCTAGAGAATATGCGCGTGTATGCTCTTGTCTTGCAGGGTATGTAGAAAGAGGACAGGAAAGGTCAGCAGTGCTTGGTAGCATATTACAGTGCTCTTCCTTGGTCAGTTATCAGGAATGAGAGGGAAAAACAAAACCAGCCAAGCTGGTAGTGTTCAGAAGGTGGGAAACCTTTGGTTTGGAGGAATGGACTAATATGGACAACCCTAATACTTTTTCTGGCTAGGGAGGTTTGATATATTTTTGTGGGTGCTTGCTGGGTTCTTTTAGTGGCGTTGTGAAGTGGGCATCCTTGATTAGTCACAACGTTTTGAATGCGAAGAGTATGTTCCCATCTGCTGATGAGAACCAAAGACTCACAAACATCAACTTGGAGGAAAAACGTTTTAAAGTATCCTTTAAAATCTCTTATATGCTAGAGGCAACTTTGCTGTTCATTTAAAAGTTTGTTTTCTTTTTGGCCACTTTTCCAAACATCAGCCTGCAGTTGGCTCCTCTGGCTGGTTGCTCCCTGCCCTGACGGCACTCTGGGTTGGGCTCGTGTCTGGGGCTGTTTCTTTGCCGGGGTGGAACTTTGGACTGAAAGGCTCCATTTGACTGCAAAATTCCCTCTTTTAAAAATGGCGGTTTTCAGTGCTAATGAACTCTTCCCTGCAAGAAATTCTTATTTTAAAGAAAAGTCTTGTTAGTTTTCCTTTAATTCGTGCTCTGATAATAGTCGTTTGCAGACAAATGAATTAATCTCCATGCTGGGCACACACTTATTTTTAAAAATTACTCAACAAATGCCAACCTGCAAGTTTATCCTTATAAAAGTCTGAGCTCAGATTCATCTGTTCTGTAGCTGTGGTGCTGGGGAACGTTTCCCACTGTGACGGGAATGGCAGCATCTCTCCCACCATTACAAAAATGCCTAGCAGCTCAAACATCAGGGTGTGAAAAACCCCAATGTGGCAAGGAAAATACCACACCAGAGCAGTGAAACTACTGAAATGAAGTAGTGCCTGCTACTCTTTTTTTGTCTTTTCCAAATCTGCTCCTGCAACCAGGAGACTGCTGGGCAAGGGAAAGCAAGGAGGGGTTTTGCTGGGGGAGAGCAGGGCAGCGCAGCGGTCCCGATGAGTGCTGCCGAGGGAATTGTGTGCAGTGTCGTGGAAGGGGGATTTGCCACCTGCGGGCTTGCTGCAACTCGATGCTGTGCAGGGCTGGGGGCACCCTCACTGCCGAGGCTGCTGCTCTGCCTTTTCAGCACAAGGAAACGCACCCTGCAGCTGCCAAAGTCCAGTGACAGAAAAGGGGGGAAGGGGATAACAAGGAAATTAATGGGAGGGAAAAGAATCCCAACAGGTACAAAATAAGCACCTCTGAATACCCAAGTTATCAATGGGTTATGGGCTGCACGGCTGTGGAGGCAGCGATGCATGATACCATAGAGATGCTTAAAAAGATACACGATTATGAGCATTGGCATTAACCACAAGCGAAATATAAACCCTTCATTTAGCTCGGGGTAAAGAAGGAAACAAAACTGTTTCTTGATGTCATGTCACAAGAGATCATGTCCAAGTCTGATGTGCTGCAAAAGAAATTTTGCATGTGATAAAGCCCACAGTTCCTCCATGTCCTTCATGCCTTTTAGGCACAGAGAGGGCCAGACAGTTGAATTTAGTGTATTGCCGTGATGATGCTAGACATGTATGGAGGGAGAGGGGAAAGTTCTTTTGCTCTGGGCAGCTAGAAAGCAAACTCAACTCTTTTACAGACTGGACTCACAGTTGCTCTGTGGGAGGCAGCTGGATGACTGTTCAGACGAGCATTATTTGTGCAAAACGCCCAGGAGTTTGGTTCAGGGCTCTTGGCAGACCATGGCTGAGACCACACTTTTCTAAGAAAAGAAAATAGCATGTTTAGGGGGTTAGAAAATAGAATGTATATACCTGTAAATCTGTAGATGAAACAGGACTGGAAGGTGGACTTGTTGCACACAAGTAACCATTAGAGTACCCTCTGCCTATATCTTTTGCACTAGCTGCTGTTAAAGCAATTGTTAAACAAGGTTTTGCTCATTCATGTTCACTCTTTAGGTGTACGGTTTGTGGCTCAATTTCCCTTCCTATGGTTTAAAAGAAACTAACATCTTACCTGCCTCAGAAAGATGCTGCAAAGTGAACCTTGGGAAATGCAAGGGGGTTGTGCTTTGAGGATGCTGAACAAATAACACAATATTTGATACCTATTTTTTTTCGACCACGTTTCTATCTCCTCTGGCATTTCCTTTTAGAGAGTGAAAACATGCAACCAAAAGAGTTAAATGTTGCAGGTAAAGCCTATTTCAGCTTTACGTGCCTTAATTTCACTGTTGAAAGTTTCTTTGATCTTTTCTTTCAGTTTAACATTAGTAGTAGAAACTTGTGCCTAACAACAGTGTTGCAGTACAGCCAAGTCTTCAGGTAATTTGTTCAAAGTGGAAAAGCAATGAGAAAGCGTGTACAAGTAACTCGAATAGGATCCGATCCAAAGCGTATTGACATCATGGAAAGGTTTTTATTTGTTCACATTGGTTTGGGGTTGGAGAAATATAGATTTTAACAGAATCTTTCCAGACGTGCAGTCTGTGGGTGTTTCAGCTGTTACAAATTACGCCAAATTTGTGGATAAAGTATATTTTATTTCGTACAAAAGATGAGTGAATAATTTTAATAGCAGCAATCACAAATGAATGGTCTTGACAAAAGTTATTTTGAACTAGGCTTATTTCAATCAACCATCCATTAGAAGAATGTTTGTGTTCATCTTTTCAGCCAGCTATGTGATCCTTACAGTAATTTCTGAAATATATCTATTTAATATTTGTTTTTAATGGTACTTAATAGTCTGTATTTCATTTGACTTAATTGTTAGATTTGATAGACAAAGAAATGAGTCTAGAAATATTTGCAATACAGAACCACTTCTTCCTAGTATAAATTCAGAACATTTTCCAAAGAAGAGAAAACCCTGTGCGTGTCAGTGCTTCAGTTCATCATTCTTTTGATTTGTAGATTTTTGGGGAGAGTTTTAAGGCAAGGGAGCGGGAAGAAGAAGTAAAAGGAAGATGTCAGAAACATTCCTAGAAGTTTTGTATATCATTAGAAAAATTAACTGTCGCTCTCCTACATTTGGAGTCAGGCAATCCAGATGCCTACACTCAGCACTAGGAGAAACGAAGTAACAAGCCTGATGCATGCTGACATCTAGCAGATCTCATTCCCTCACTTCCAGAAAATCAAAAGGAAAAAGCTGCAGAAATCCACAGGGGATTATCACCAGGCATAACGCTTGGACGAAAGGCAAGAATTATCCTGTATGGGATACTGTAATTGTATGTAATTGGATGCTTGTCACACTTGTATCTTAGTTAATAGAAAAAAATATATATTTGTTTCACCTGTGCACAGGCTTTGTGAGGACTGGGCAGTAGAAAAACTGGTGAAATTGAAGATTTCTAAATATATCTGATATTTTATTCTGCTTTCTCTTGTGTAATTTCAAGATGGTATTTTTCTGGCTGAGAGGAGCGGCTCTGTCCAAGGACCTTCTCTAAGCAGCTGTTTCAGGGCTGAAATAGATACGAGGAGAAGAGGACCTTTGACAAGGACTATTCTGCTCTACCCCTGCTGCTTAGGATTAGGTCGAAAGGGTTTACAGTGTGTGGGGAGCAGCAAATGATGCTGTCAAGCCACCTTTTGTCACTGTTAGGAAGCCAGTAGATAATATAAATGAAAGTCTTAACTCCACCAGGTTTGAAGGGCCTGTACCTTTTTCAAATAAGAGTTGAGCAAGGAGAGTCAATCTTTAAAGCAGTCAAGTATTTTCCAGTGCTACATTTATCAAAAAAGTAGGCTGAGCTTTGCTGAGAAAAAAAACATTTGATGGTGTAAGAAGGTAGAAAGTAAAATCTTACCGAAGTCACCTTCTTCTTCAAAATAGCATGGGCCAGAAAAGATCATGGAAAAGAGAAATGAATTACATTTAAAAAAATAATAAAAAATAAATAAATAAAAAAAAAAAGTAGTAGTGGGGAGAACAAACAAAGAAAAACAGGATGTTTGGATGCAGATCAATTCTCCTGGAGACATAGCAGTAAATGCTGCAGAATTGAGGAGAATTAAAATGAATGTAAATCTCTGTGTCATCCTTTGGATATTGGACATCCTTTGGCTGTTGGATATTGGGAGATATTTTGGAGGCGAGTTAATTCCTAATTTTCTGGTTTGGGTCATCTCACATGTCCCTCTAGGTCACCTAGTACTAAGCAGAGTTGAAGTTTGGATGCTAGACTCAGTAGGCTGTTGGATCACTCCTGTGTAGCAATTCCTGGTGGTCTCTGTCTATGGCAAAGATGCATCTGGAACAAAACTTAACCTCCAATCTGGTGCCTACTTGTGCTCTGAAGTCCAGTCCATTAAAAAATTAAATTAATATTCTACTGTTGTTTAAATATCAATGCTTCTACTCTATAAAATAAATAAACAGCAGTACATTCAAACAGAATTCAATAAAGACTGATAATGTAGTAAAATACCTATAACCAAAACCAAAATAGTAATTGCTCCCTTTTATAATTGAATATTGCTCTTGAAGTATTGAAGAAAATCAGCAATGACACTGTCATACTTTACAAATGGTGTGTGAAATTCAACTATTGGTCCATGCAAGTTGCATACAATTGTGATTTGACTAATTAGCTGAACTGTGCAATTTCCGATTTTTAATAGAAAAAACCTGCAAAGCAATTGTGAAAGGGTGCAAGCAGAAAGGGGAAGGAGGAAAAAAACAGCTGAAAGAAAAGTCTTCAATTTCTATGTAATTTTAAAAGTCTTTAATTGGATCTTATTAAGGGAAAAGCCTCAAGATTGAAATATTTCATTATTATAATGACAGCAGCAGGAACTGAAAGCAAGAAATGAGAACTCTGCATTTGAATCCTATTCCTCGTAAAGTTTGCTTTATTACATATTTGCTAGCATAAAACCATGTAATAATCTTTTACACTTGTTGGAGAATGTACAGCTCAGGGTGAATTGGTTTCTCTATTATTTCTTAGACTTTCTGTATGCTATAAAAAGGAAAGTTTTGTTGAATTTGACTGCACTTAGATATCTACAATATTTAGGTAAAACTTTCACATATTCCAGCTGTTAATGCTTTCCCAACTGGAGGGAAAACAGAGGAGAAAATGGGTTGTTCTGGAATTCCTTTTATTTCTTCCTTATGTTTTCTTCCTATTTGCTTTACTTTGCAGTGCTTTCCAGCTGAAATAAAAAGAAAAGGTCCAAAATGCAAGGAAGAAGACCAAAAAAAAAAAAAAAAAGGCATTGCACTAAATGAAAAACTTTGTTTAACCTAAATAAAAGGCTTTGCTGCATCAATCTTAATTATAATTTTTAAATTTGGCATAATTTCAAAATGAAACATCATTTGGAAAAGAAAAGCCAAACATTTCAAAACTCTAAACAAAATGTTTCTCTTGATAGAAACTATTGTACTTTACCCTTGACAAGTAGTAGCTGTGTTTTTCTAGTAATAAACTGTCCGTCAGAAAAATGTAGCTTTGGTTTAAAATCAAATCTTAAATTCTACCATAAAGACCCTTATGGAAATAGAATAGGTAAAATGTGATTAATTGTGAAAGATTATAGAAGATAGTATGACAGAGGTGCTTTCTGTCAGATGGAGATCAAACCTGCAGGAAGTTAGGGGCAGTGGTTGTGTGGTTGAATGCACAGCACCAATAAACCAGGGTTTGGAATCTACTGAGTGCTGTGTGATGAAACTAATACCGGTTTAATACATTTAATAGCTGAACTGTAACCAGTTCACTGAAGTGAAGGTGAAATTCCCTATTGAAACCATTGTGAGAAGTGCCTTAATGCCAGAAGCAGTCCTGCTACAGGACAGGGGAGTTGTTCTTGCCAGAGAGCCCCTGGGGATGGATTTTGGTAGACGTCCTGCAAAGCATGGCCCAGAGTGCTCTGCCTCCGGCCCTGCGAGACCCAACCCACAGAACAGACCTCTCATCTCTTTTTTTTATTTTTTTTTTCTTTTCTTTCCCTCCTATTGTTCCAACCTACAAGGGATGGTAGAAAAGCAGAGCAGCTCAGCATTGCCAGCCTGCAGTACTGCCCTTGCCATTTCCCCAGGCACCACCAGCGAGGGCCAAAAACAGTGTGAACGCACAAACTTGCTGTGTGCTTCACTTGACAAATTTCTGTGCCTTGTCAGTACTCAGTTTGTGTAAAATTTGTATCCTGCAAGATGCTAGTGCCCTCCACTGTCACTGATTTCTCTGATAACTGGAGGAGTCCAGTCACTGTGAAATGGTCATTGAATATCAAAGGCAGCACGGCATTGCTCAGTCAATCGGGAATTGTGTCTGCAAGCCTGGCAGGTAAAAAGATGTCTGGATTAAATCTCAGTTCTCCCTAACCAGCCTCAGTGGGGGTTGGAGTTTGCTGGTAAAGACAAATGAAGAGGATTACACTGAAGCTGTAATCATTCAAACCGTTCCCTCCCTCAGCAAAATTAAAAGTCTCTACAAAGGCACTGAGCAGAAAGCTGTCTGCAGCCACGGTGGTTTCAAGCAGATAAGCCTTCACCTGTAGCACCCAAGCACTGCATCAGCACAACTCCTGCATGAGAACTGGAAAGAAGAAATAAGGACTCTGGTAAAAGCAAAGAGCTGCTTTTCTCGTTAGACTGGAAGAGACCTAAAAGTGTGGGGAAAAAAAATTAAAAGGAGATTACTTTGGGTTATGATTACCTAAAGTGGTCTTTTTCTCTCCCAGGGAATTCAACATCTCATTAACAACATCTCCCTAATGATGGCGATGGCCAACCCTTTATCCCCCCTGGGCCGGGTGGCCCCACGCCGGTGCTGGGCGCAGGCAGGCTCGCGGCAGGAGGGTGCTGCCTGCGGGTGGGAGAGGGCAGCTCCCGGCATGGGCATCTCCCCTCGGCGGCGCGGGGCCGCCGCTAGCTGCAGCATTTCGCTCCCTTCCAATTTAATGGAGAAGGTGGTTATACTTATTGTCTGAGGTGTGGCTTCGAGGATTTCTGTTTTCAGACTCTTTATAGAAATCCACTGAACCGTGCTGTCTTGTCTTTCATTTATGTTTTTTATTATGCTTGCATACGAGGTCTAGTCATAAAGCGTAGTTGCCAGGAGGCAAGTTGTGTATGAAAAATGCTCTGGTTATTTTATTTGAATAGCAGAGTATGTGTAGGATTCTAGAATTTAATAGGCTACTTAAGTGTATTTAAGGACGTTTTGAGTGTTTAAATGCTCTGGGAAGGGAGCTGTGCTGCTGAGTGAACAGTACCGCTCATGCAGTGGGGTCCTGGGCTGCCACTGGAGCTCTGGAAAAGTGCTGGGATGCAAAACCCAGCCTACTGCTCGGGATCTAAGGTCAGGGTTAGAGTTAGCCAGAAAGCACGGGCAGGTTTGGTATATCTAAGTCCAGCTGGTTTGATTTTACATGAGGTCTAATACAGGCACAAAATTTGCAATGGAGTTAAGCCTTCTTCACAAATAGTAAAATCTGTGCACAGGCGCTACCCAGAGCCCTCATCTCCCTCCTTGTCTGGACAGGTCTCTGGGATCGAGACTTCCCACTGTTGCCCTTATCCCTAGAAGGTGGGTTCCATTGCAGAAGGGAAACTTGGTGAATTGATTTGATGTGCATGACCTGCCCTACAGAAAGACTGTGAGGCTTTGGAGTAGATGGTATACCTTTCTCCAGCCCTGTTCTCTATTGGAAATCTGCCTCAGCTTGATGTGGCCCCAACTCCAGTTACTATCTCAGTACTGCTCCCGATCCTGCCATGAACTGGGTAGCGTTCTCTAGCCTGCTCTATTTTCTTTGTGAAAGGTGACATCCACTTGCATATAAACCTCTTGGTGATGCCTACTTGACAACACATCTCACAAGACTGGGGTGGTGGGTTCATTCATACTAGTAGCCCAATGGATAGCCAATGTAATTATACACAGATCTTAATTCTTACCTGCATTCAGAGTCTGTAAACACCAGGAATTAACAACAGTATGATTCAAGCTCCTGGCCCAGGTTTATCTTCATTAAAAGTTCTGATTGTAAAGACCTTTGTGATGTCCATGTAGTTCAGGGCTAGCAGAAGCCATGGCTCCACTACCAGGTTCAAGGAAACCTGTTACTTTAAGAGCCAATTTTTTGGTAATATATTTGAGGGAATGGGAAAGAGAATAATACAGTTCTCTCTGAATGAAGTGGGGAACTCTGTAGTACATAAAGAAACTGGCAGGGGTCCATGAAAATTAACATGAGAGATAAAAGGAATCTAACCATTGCTATGCTGGGAGAGTACAGTGAAACCCTGATGTTGGGCTTTTGGCAGGTCTAGGCATAAGACAAATGCTTACTGATGCATAGCCCCGGCAGACCTGGCATCATCTCCTCTGAAGCTGCCCTGCCAGCTGCCTCAGCCGTAAATGGGATCCCACAAACATGTACAGTCAAGGATGAACAATGAGAGAGATGAAATATGTTACAGGGGTTAAGGAAGAGGAGTGAGATTGGGCAGCCTTGCTTTTAATCTCATTTTGATGCTGACTCTTCTGTGTTGGGTCTACAGTGCAGTGAAGGGGAGTAAGAGAGTGGACTTGGCCATATGGGAAAAGGGCGATGCTGCATGTTGGCTGTCCCCGCCATCAGCTGGGAGCCAGATAACCTCTGCTCAAATCAGGCACCCTGCTCAGGAGAGCTGAGCTCAGGCTCTCTGCTAACAAACGTGAGGCCCTGCAGCTGTGTGCAGTCCACCGCAGGCGGTGGCTGAGAGGAGAGGTTCACGTGAAGGTGCTGACTGTGCCCAAGGACACTGGAGAGCGAGCCCCATGGGCACATGGGGGGCGCAGTACAGGTGGAGTGGTGGCTTCGTATAGATGCAGATATGGGCTTAGGGCAGACATGTTGGTGTAGGTGGACAGATGGGTGACAATGGGCAACGTGCACTAAGGAGCAATTAATCTGAAATACCTCCAGGAATGCTCTAGACATGAAAAGTGTCACCTCAAATTTATTGTAAAACAAGGTGACAAATCACTTGAGTAAATGTTGGGTACCTGTCATAAGACATCCTCTCATAAGAGCAAAAGTCTTCTAATAATCATTAGCAGCTTATTTGCATGAATTTTTCCTGCATTTGATGTGAAATCTTGTTTGCCTAGATGTAAGGAAGGCTAAGTATGTGCTGAAAGCCAGTAATTTGATTATCTACACTCTTTCTGTCTAGTTATATGATCCTTGCAAAGTTCTTTAGTAAAACCTATTTAGAAAGAGTTGCTAAACCTTGGTGGAATGCCAACCATGCTAATACAATCTGGCCAGTGAAGAAGAGTAGATGCTTATTGAAAAGAAAACTTTAATCTTGTTAAGACTGGATACAAGGGAAATGGTAATAAGTGGGTTGTGCTGAAACTGTCGCTCAGACAATGAAGGTGGCACCTCCATTGTGGTGTGGACACACCTGTCCTTTTTCATACTGGAAAACTCCTCTTTCATGTAGGATAATCCTAATGTATAGGATTCCAAAAGAGCTTTTCACAGGTCATAATTATCCTGTACGCCAGCAGTTCCTGAATAGGCACCTTGGTCACTTCATTTGCATGTTCCGTAACTACTGTTTGTTCTTCGAAGGGGAGGGATTTCTTCGAGTTAGTTTGGTGTAGCAGTTTCTGTGTGTCAAAAAGTCATTTTAGAACACTGATGGATACTATAGAAACTCCGACAGCAATAAAATGATATCTGAGTGAGGATGTGCATCTTGTCTGTGTTAGAGTGCAATTGAGGAAACAGTGTAATTAGAAGACATTAGAAGAAGCTGTTGCAGTTATTTGACAGCACATTGAAGAGTCCCCTGTAGGGAGCCCTCAATCCCAAATGTAAAACCTGTGTGTGTGGAGACATCTCCAGAATGGGACCTCGTGCCATCTAGGGCTGTAGGGTGTTTATAGAAGCACTCAAAAGCCACACAAAAATAGCTGGACTGAAATTTGCTGAAAACTAGGGGTAGGTTCAGTAAAAAGTTTATTTAGGATGGTGAACCTGGGCCAAGTAATGCCACAACAATAATGAGGAACAACTAAGAGACGTGCTATTCTTCCTCGAGTTGTATTTGAAGGCAGAGTCAGGGCAGATACCACAGCTTGAAGTGGTGCATGCAGGAGGGGCTCAGTGCATGAGCAGCATGCATTGCACTCACATGAATCCCACTAAAAGAGCACGAAGGGTTTGCACAGCTGCGCTGTCTGTGGTTTCACTAACACAGTCCGGAGAGATGTTCCCACCCAGCACTGGCAGCATCAGTGCGCAAGCTGGCTGGGAGCTGAAGGAACTTGTCTCCCCACTGGTAAAGCTCCCCATCATCACTGGGGTGGCATGTGATCACGCTCCCAATCATCCCCGTGGCTTCAACCCGCCTCGAGATTCACGTACTTTGTACTGTTTTGGATAAACCACAGTAAGATTAGTGACCAACTGTGCTTTTCTTGGGCTGGTGTATTGCCTGTGTCTCTCTGTCACAAGATCTAGCAACCATATGAGTTGTTCTGGCTCTGCAGTCTCTCTTCCAAGAATGAGAGGCTGAAATCCATGACCAGGTCCTATTTGAATGTAGAACTGATTTATTCTCGTAATTATATTAAGAATTAATAAAAGTACAGGCTCTTGTTCAGTGGTAAAGATGCACTTTGTCCTTGGAATGAGGAAGTGCTCCTAGTTGTCTACAAATACCTTTAAGCAGATTTGAGAGTAACCCCATTGTTACGAAATTAGACTCTTCCAGTACCTTTTCTGGTATCATTTTGCAGTTATGTTCATTGACATCTGTTATTGCTAATTACTCCTTCAAACTTCGTCAACGATCTCTTGCACTTCCTGTAAGAAATGCTGAAAGCTTTTAACAAACAAATTAATTATGTATAGTTTTTGATGCAAATTAGCCCAATTAGTTGTAGCATTGATACCTCCTTCATGTAAAAAGAAGTAGAGAAAGAAATATCATATACATATTTATAAGTACCTTTTTGACAGATGATGGTAGGTCAGGACGAGGAATTCATTTAGGTTTAGAGAATGACTTTTTAAAATGACAACTCAAAGTCACATTCTTGTGAAATGTTGTGTTTACTTCACCACAAAATCCTTGAATATTTAAAGATGGTGCTTGTGGGGAAAATCACTGCTCTTGACACCTGACAGTTTTTCCTAATGTGCTTCCGAACTTGGGGATCCCCAAACTGAAAATATTGTTATAAACTGAGTGCTTCGCACCCCAGCTCGGGAATCCATACCTTGATCTTTCTTGTTATCTCCTCTAACGTGTGGTAAATCCTCCCCTATGAAGCTGGGCTCACATTATTTAGAGGTGACTGGCTGCTCCCAGCCTCTCACACAGCCTTGTGCTGTGGGACAGCATGGCGTGGCCGAGGGCAGACACAGGGCTTGCTGGTCCCTGCTTCTGTAACCGATCAGCTAGAGCATGGGGTGCCGAAGGCACTTCCTAGGACCAGCTCCTCTCTGTATGGCAGCCTTTGTACTGTACTGATTCCTTCGAATCCTATCTCAGACCTTATCTTTCCTCTCTAAGAAATTCTCCGTCCTAATAAAACAATTAAAATGTCCTCTGAGGCTCACAGTTCCCATGCTCAATCATTTCCCTGAAACTTTGCATTTCACCATCCTTCAGTGCAGCACATCTGCATGCACTATCTCAGCAATCTTCTTCAAACAACATACCTGACTTGTAGTGTCACGTATAGCAGAATCGGTGTAAAGGGGGTTGTTGTTCTTCAGCCTAAGTGACACTTGCTCAGAACAAAATAGCAGTGCATCGTGCCGCACTAACCTGTAAGGAATGTTATTGAACGGGTGCTGTTTCATTCAGCATTTCATCCTATATGTATTTGAATTCCACACATTTTGGGGGGAATGACCTACAACAGAAAGACTTAAAAGGTTGACTATCAAAATCTATGACTGCATTAGAAGAGGAGAGACCATACCATGTGTTTAATCCCTGAAAATATTTAAGTTTGTGGTCTTAACATTCTTAAAGAAATACTACTCTTCCGACACTTCTCCATGCAGAGTTCATTTTGGAGGGTGCTTTTTCAGTGGGAGAGATAAGTGCTCTGCTGAGGTCACAGACAAAATTTAAAATGTACTACTTGTGCCTTACTCTGAAGGGACTTAGTGGAGATGTCTCAGACCCCGCCTTCTTGTAATGGGATGAAATCTGCTTTCAGGGCTCTCCTGTGGTCAGGCAATATGTGGGACTTTATCAAACCTGATACCTAGTCCTGATTCTTAAACCTAGCTCTAAGACTGATTTCTAAAATTGAGCGCAGCTGCTCTGAGCTGTCATTGAGCAAATGCAGTGATGGGCACTGAGAGAAACAGGATCAAAAGCAGAGCCAAGGCTGTTCAGATCACTTGCTCCTGGCTTTCCAGCATCTATCCCACACAGCTTCACAGGAAAGGTCTTGTGAGTGAGCTAAGTGAAAATCTTGGCGCGATTTTCAGCCAGGAAGGACTCCTGGCACCTCAAACACCAAACTGCCTGGCTTCTCCTTTCAGTAAATTCACTTTCTATCCGTGGACTATTGAGTTTCAGTTCTTGCTAGGAAGAATATTTGTTATGCAATCAATGCAAGTTTCTATGGAATTAGATTGCTCCATTATAGCTTTCCCCTCTGAACACACGCAACTTATTGACTGGAGCCTATCCCTCTTTTTTTTTTCCCCCTTTCTGTTTTGATTGTTTGTTTTCTGTCTCTTTCTCTCTTTGTTTTGTTTTGTTTTCACAAGAATTCACATTTCTTACCATTAAACAAAACAAATTTTCTGTGGTTGGCTTTTGAGGGTTAGCAGTTGCCAAGAAAGGGTGTGGTGATAGTCACTGCTGGTATGTGATGGGAACTTAATTCCCCTTCTGACTACTCTCCCCAGGTATTTCATTAATTCTTACTAGCACAGATTGTGGAGAGTTACAAAACTGGGACTACAACATCTGTACAATGTTAATTCCAATAAATAAGCACTTTTTTTTTTGACCAGCAACTTCCAAAATTACAGCATCAACCAAGTGCTGCTGTATGATAAACTTTTTGAATATATCAGTTCAGAGATTAGATTAAAGAATGATAACATACCTGCTATAGAGCTGTTAAAAACTGCCATATCTTTTGTTTGAATATGTCGAAGGAAAAGAAAAAAAAATAATGCTCTGTTTGAATTTATTTTTTTCTGTGATGGAACAGAGTCAAAACTACATTTGCATGTTTTGACACTCTAAGGCAAAACTTCTCTGAGAGTGTTTCAGGGGAGGGATGGGGAAGGACAAAAAACACTCCACGCCCTTGTTTATCAAGACTTCGATGTTTGAGGTTTACGTGCAACTTCAAATCAAAATAGAGCTGCTGTGATTTTTATGGAGAAATATAAATTTCATTTGAAAAAATACTTTTTATACTAGGAATATTTCTGTGAGGGATTTTGACAAATTCTCATCACTACTTTAAAGTAAGCTGGGAGAAATACCTTCAATCCTGATGTCCAAACATTCTTGGTCAGGCAGTACCAATAGCACTGCACTGAGAGCATTCACTCTACAGTCATTCGTTGCGCAAGACATTGGGTCATTGACTAAATTTTTCATCTTTTATTTTGTAGGGCCATGAGTCTAGATGAGAACCCTTCTGTGTGTGTGTGTTTTAAGTACATTTTGAAATATTTCATGTGATTCCCCATAATACATTTTTATCATGCTGATGATTAAGAAATGGCTTGAAAGAATATCTGAATGAAAGGACGAGCCACAGAAAAGAAAGAGGAGTATCAAAATATTATGGCAGGTAGCTTATCTGTTCTTTGGTGCTGCTTCACATCTCCTGCATGTAGTTCTCGCACCCCCGAACACAGCGTCTTGTCTAAACAGAGCTATCGTATGAGCTTTGCTACAGCTGGTCAAGGTGTCAATGCTCTGTCTCCTGCAGGAACACATCACACTGCTTTTAGCCAGCACTGCTCATTTATCCTGGATGTGAAAGGGTGTATCTGTGAGCAATGTAGCATCAGCTTAACAAAAAAAAAAAAAAATTAAAATTTGAGGGTATAAGGGCTTACATGATTCACTGTATTGGCTTGTCCAAACCTACCTGGAAGATTAGAGTCAAACGTGAATAAAGTTCAGTGCTCTTGCTGTTTCAGTCCAACTCTGACATAAGCACCAATTTGGAGACAGTGTGAACTTAACCACAGAGAGGTGCTGCAGGAATTGGCTCTGGTAAGACAGGGAAAGAACATTTACTTCATGGTGTTCTTCACAAAAAGAGGGCATTGCAAATTTCCACTCTAGAAATAATATAAAAAAAATTGATTCATGGAGATGAATGCCAATGTTTGCTTTTTCACACCCCTGAGATATTGTGAGAGATGTTGTGAATTTCAGTTTTGTAGCCAGCAAAGCTTTGCTGTAATAAACTGAAGTCAAAAAACAAATCTTGTGTCAGGTATTATAGGAAGTATCTATTTAAAAAAGACCAGTTTGGGAAAGGAGAGATAGGCGTTTAAAATACTGTTTTGCATTTTATTAGGTCAGCAGCCTAGTAAAATAAAGTAAACCCAACTGAGTAGAGACACCCGTGCCAAGCAGTTGTGCAGACAGTGAGCACCAGTCATGCATGCGTGCGTACTGGATCTGTGTGAAGGGTCTGTGGACGTAATGTGTGATGGGTTTGTTGTTGTTGTTCTTTCTTTAATAAATCAACCAGGTGCTGGCTTTAAAGCTTCCAATGCTTCCACAGACCTGCTGGGCCTGTGCAGGGATCCTCCTTCTGCAGCAGTTTTTGCAAGCCCAGGGAGCATGAGCGACACACCTTGTAACCAGAGCAAGCTTGAGCCTCTGGCTTGCGGTTTGTCCTTCCCAGGCTCCATCCTTTCTTGTACTTGGAGCTTGTATGAGTAAGCGACTGGGCATCCAAGACCTCGCAGTCCAGGACTAGGCTCAGGTTCCCATCTGGAGGCAGTTGTTTCACCATAAGCTTGCAGGAGCATCTCACCTTCTGCTGGGCACACTTCTTTAGATGGGTGGGAGTCGTACTCCAGGACAGAGGGTACTGTAGCAATCACTACTGGTACAGGGACTGAAGCTAAAAGGGCCAGGCAGAGCTAGCTGGAGGGAAGGAGGCACACTCCAGATGCAAACAGGGAGGAAATGGAGCTTCACGCACAAGAAGACCACGGTTGCCTTAGGTCACAGCAGAGCCCAAAGCCCCAGGTCCTCAGCCTATGCCCTAACTGAAAAACCCGCCTCTTTTTCTCCCCACTTGGGTTGTTTTTTCTTGGAGTTATGCCTGATGTTCTCCTAATTATTCCACGCTAATAGTCAACCCAGTAGATACATGAGGAAGCCAATCGTAGCAATTCAGACACTTCTCAAAAGACAGATTAGCAGATTAGTAGCTCCTCTGGAAAATGTGCTGCAGTGCTTGAAAATTAATCCTGCTCTTAATGCAGGGAAAAATGCAAAGAGAAGCAGGCCTGTTATTAGTATTTCCTATTTAAAATAGACTTCAATTTCTGCTATTAAAATTGCAAATGTTATAAAAATATGGTGAAGTATGTGTTCTGAAGAAACCTCTTGAGGTTTCCTGTAACTAATTATTTACAGTACGAAGATCTGGCATGACAGGTATAGGCATCCTGGCGATTATGTATGAACGTAATCATGGCCTGTCAGATGTTTTTAATTAAGCTTTCCCTAGTCTGAGTGCTCTGAATGGTGATGAGCATTTACATCCCTCAGCAGAGCAGTGCACAACTTATGTGCAGGCTGTGACTCTTTGCTGTGCTCAGTGTTAGCCTTTAAAGTACAGATTTAACTTGAACCTGGGAGTGAGGTGAAGTGAGGTCTTATATTTGTGCCTTGGTGATTCCTACTCCCTGCTTCTGTCTGCAGGTAAAGAGATCTCCGAGTCTCTTTTTTTTCAGTGTACACTAAGCTAGGGATGAGGAGCTTTTCTGCAGCCAACGTCTCATGATCTCATGAAGGGATCTAAAAGGCAGCCTGGATATTTTCCCAAGTATACTCCAATATCAGGTTCTGCAAGGTAAACCATCCTGCCGCCTCTTATCCCTTCCTCGTTCTCAGGAGAGCTTCACAAGTATGACTAACACGTTACCTGATGGAGGGGTTACGCATAATTGGACGGTGATATTGGAAAGTTGGGAGTTTGGCCTGATGAATGCTCCAGGTTGAGGGAAATGATTTTTCACCTCTATTCAGCAGCGGTAAGGGAGTCTGGAGTACCGTGTCCAGTTCTGGGCTCTGTGGTGCAAGGGAGGGGCAAACCAGAGCGAGCTGAGCTGGTGGTCCCAAGGTTGGTCAGGCACAGGACATCCAAGGAGACCCTGACCAGCTGGGTCTGCCCAGTCTTGACCAGAGAAGGCCAAAGGCACGGAGGCAGACTTCATTGCTGTCTGCAGGTTCTTGATGGGTGGTTAGAGAGAAGACAGAGCTAACGCCTTCCCAAAGGGGGCAAAGAAAGTAGGGGAGGTAATGGGAGCAATACAGCAGGGGAAACTCCAGTCAGGTTAAAGGAAAAAAATCCTCAGTGGAGAGAGGTCAACCTAAGGACCAGGGAGGTGATGGGACACCCCCGTCCCTGGAGATACTCAGAGCTCCCTGGAAAAAAAGGCCATGGGCAAACACAAGATGTGTTTGCACGTAAGTGACTGGGGACGGCATCCACGCATCAGCACACAGGTGCACAGAAAAGTTTTGTGTATGCCTGGGAGGAAAGAGTAGATTTTTAATTTTGACACTTTTAATATTATATTAAACTAAACTTCACTTTTTGTATTATCAAGAATTGTTAGGGAAACAAATGTATTTTGGGAAGTGACTCCAAGATCTAGCTAAAAAATCTGTGTGTTAAAGAAATAAGTTTAGTATCTGGGGAAAATGTAAACGTTATGAGAGTGGAATTTCCCACTAAGGAACGTGGTGGAAGGGCCTTTTTTTTTTTCTTTTTTTCCCCAAAAATTCATCTCAACCGTAATCTACAGGTAGTTTGATCACAGCATTGTCACTTTGAGGCAGAAGCGCACACTGTAACTTACAAAGTGAGCCAAGGTTCCCCAGTTAGATTTCAAAGACCACTTAGTGCGAGGCCCTACTTCCCCTGCTCCCGTAGGGTTCACCAATCACAACTGGAGCACCTTATTTTAACATATATCTGAAGGAACCCATTCTTCGTGGAGAGGAGAGTTCCCAGCTGACTTGCAATGTGGAGCTTTTAATTTTTTGAATCTTCCATAATAGGTGATCTAAATGGATCCAGATTTACCAAGTCATACAAATGGGCATACAGCGCTGGTGCCGCAGGAGCTCTCCTGTGCTGGACATCCAGCCCAGAGTGTTCTCTTTGTGTTCATTTCCCTTTTTCTTTTTGTGGGGCAGTGGAGGGGATGGGGGGGTCCTGCTTTGTGAAGAGGGAAACTACTGGCCATCTGCATGTCAAACAGGTTGTTGCATGAATATCTATGCGTGGTCATTTAGGAGTGCTCATGCATTCCCCTATTTTGCGTACAAAACTGTGTGAATTGCATACAGTTTAGGGAAGAAAGTGCGGTCATAAAGAATGTGCAAAGTACAGTAGCTCAGCTTTTGTCAGAAAATAAGCTATGTAAATAACGTTAATACTGGTGAAGATGATGAAATTAAGATTAGCAAGTAATGAGTAAAATGACTTACTTGACTACAAAGAGAAACTGTATGAGAATCTTATCTGGAAAACAAATGCGAATCCTCAGATTCCATTAAAGATACACAGATTAGTGGCAGCTCCAAGTCTGACCCATTACATATCCATATTAGCCCTGAAAGGGCTGCATTACAAAGATTATCTGTGTACGGCTGGTTATAGCAAATCCTCACTGTTACAATAAAAATTCTCCTATTACTTAACCACTTCCTGCAATCATCGTCTGTGACTGTAACAGCTTGAAATTAGTTGAACAGGATCCTCTTTTTTGTTAATTTGCTTATGATTATAATTGAGGTAAAACCATCCTTTTAAAAAATTAGTTAGCTTTTAACTTCAGGCCAAAAGCTTTCCATTACCCAAATGAAAGAGCATAGATAAAATATTTTATATTTTATTCAGTATCAGCTTCCTAAGTATTTAAATTATTTTTTACGAATGCTTAAAAACATAAATCATGCAAATTTGCGTTATGTGCTTGCATAGTGATTTGTTATGTCACTTTTTTGGAAAATGATTATTTGCATTCTCGATAAAGTAAATGCTGTCTGTTATTATACCGCTGTTTCTGCTATATGGAAATCACGGTGCCTAAACAAACTGCATTATGAAAAACATGTGTTTTGAGAACCTGTTCTCTAAAGATATTTAATTTCCATTTGGAACACTAGCTTTAAAATTAATGACTCTGCTTCAAAATGCAAATTTCCCTCCTCTATTTCAAGCAGACAAACTGAAGTTCACTGACTCCTGTGATATCGCTGCTTTGTCCCGAGAAAGCACTGTCTTTTTAAATCTCTGCTCTAATTCCTCTTTGATTTTGCATCAACACCTTAATGGGGAAAAAATTCGCCACAAATCAGCATCTGATTAGCCCAAATCATCCCTCCTAATCCCCCTCCGAAAAACACAATTTGCAAAATACTGTTGTGCGCCCATGTAACATCTTTGTAAATTTAAAAACCCAGGTGTATTGATGAAAATAAATAGAACATTTTAATTAAAACTCATAAAATTGTTGGACATCTGCTCCAAATTGTTCAACATTTTAGTGGTTAACAGATTTTGTGCACCTAGATAATGAATTACTCGTTATTATTGGCATAAATAGTAGCTGTGGGGCTTTTTATAGCAAGATCAGAAGCCTCTTTGTGAAAGCTCTGGCTTACTTTATAGTCTTTTGGCAGATGCCTATTAGAACCAATAAGTTTAGCTAAAAAAAGGGAGGCAGAGTTAAACACAGGAAACAAGAGTTGAATGTCCGCCAATAAAAATGATCACAAATCAGGGCTGCTGATGTCATAACCCTTGGGGTCAGAGGTTGGGCGCGGAATAAATGGCTCTGAAAGGGGCAGCCTGTCTGGAGGGCTGAGCTGTTGTTGGCAGGCAGGCAGGGCCATGAGTAAATGGGAGGCACAATGCCGCCAGTGGGCCTCATTAGCGGCAGGGCCCGGGTGAGGAGAAGTGTTTGATGAGTCCTTCACGTCCCACTGTGGCACTGTGTGATGTAAATGGAATAATTACTATGATCTAATGGGCGTCTCTTTTGCATGCGGGCCCCCGGTGAATGGAGCCCCTCTTTTATGGCATTCAGCCTGGGTTGTGCAAACTGTGGGGTGCCACTGGGGATGGGAGCCCGCGAGGCCGGCGGCAGGTCCGCGCCGACCCGCTTGTATTCACTGTGAATAGAAGAGAAGGCCAAGTAATTTACTTCCCTGCCTTTCACCGCGAGAGTGGCAGATTGAAGGTCACACTCGATTTGGCAGGACTTGAGTCGCGCTCTGTGCTGACGCCGGGTTAGACAGATGCGACGTCTATTTGCAGCCCCGCCGAGGCCCGGCCGTTTAATTGCCCCGCGCGCCAGCGTGCGTGCTCCCAGCGTGCTCGCGTCCAGACAATGCGGTATTTCGTGTACCAGTGAGCCAAGGGCCTGGGTCTTAGCTATCTGTCCTTAAGTTGCCTCATTTCTCCTTGGAGCTTGGGGTGCCCACGCGCATCTGGCTCGGGGAAGGGTGCTGAGATGGAGGCTCTCGGGGAGAGATGGCTGGGCTGGATGGGCCCCGCTTCAGATGCTAACAAACAGCCCATTGTGGTCTTTATATAGATCATTAAAAGTCTGAATTAAAATAATTGCATCTTGTGTAGACATATTCCTTTTTCAGGCTGAAAAGATGTGACTTGTCTCTCTGTAAGATTGCTAGGAATGTGCTGCTAATAACATTATATTGATTGTGTAATGCTATATTCCTCGTTTGAATCCAGGCTAACGCAATCCTGACATAACGAGATTTCGTTGTGGCTGATTTCAGATGGCCATATTAACAATCAGCATTATTTCCTTATTAATTACATGCTTTGCACATCCATGTGGTTTAAATTAAATCTCTCAATTTTTATTTTTATTTTTTAAAGTAGTATAATATTCTTTAGCAACTCACTCACTCCAGAAATGCTTTGTGCATTTTTTCCCAGTACTCCCCGTGGGCACGCTTTTTAGGGAACTCTCGAATGACTTTTAGTTTTGATGTTTGTTTTTATGATATGCTCAATGCATGGCTAATGAGGGCCAAACCGTGGATACATAGAAGTCAATGGAAAAACTCTCGGTGACTTCAGTAGGACCAGGATTAAAGTGTGTGGTCTACACGAAATTTGATGGAATCCAGTCTGTTGGAAAATATTTTTCCATGGGATATTTTATAAGGTCATTTTAATTATGACCTGCCCAGTATTTTGTTGTTTGCGGTCACATGGAATCTGCACTCATCCTTTGTGAAGACAACACGATCTTTCCTTTAGGCAACATTTTTTATTTTTAAAGAAGGAATAGATTGTGGATACTTGGGAAGGTCAAATCTAGGTCAGCATCAGTGCTCTAAGCAGTACTCTAAACACATGTTTACATCATTTGGAACCCATTATTCATGGTTTTATATTACTTATTGTGAAATAATGCATCAACAGTTTTGTTTTGTTTTGTATTTAACTGGTAATATTTGAGTGTTAAACTTCACATCAGCGGAGTGTGGGAGAAACAAACACATACAATTACTAGACAAAATAGATTGGAAGTTGACGATCTTCTGTTGCCTGTGGATTCATGGATGCAGTGATGTGGTTTTCTTGGCTACTTCAAAGGAATCCACAAAAAAGCACCTAATAAAAGCAAAACCTATTGTCAGTAAGTGTAAATTCTCTATACCAGGGTCTATCTGTTAGGTCTTTCTAACAATTTACAAAATTGTTAGAGGTCTACAAATTGAAAAAGGCTGGAAACCCCTGATGATCCCTCTTTCAATGTGTTATTAGTTACTTGCCATAATTCTTTGGTCCCTCTCTTTTGCTTCTGACCACTGCGAACAACAAACTTGGCTAAAATCAGATAAACCTGGCAGCAAGCATCCAAATCTGCCCAGGGCATGGTCACTGCACTGAAAGACAGTAACTATGTGATTTTCTTAGCAGTGCCAAACGTCTTAAATTGCTTGGTTTCACAAACACGTTTTCCAGTTGCATTTGAAGCCAGCAGTGATGAGCTTTCCGGACAGGGAAGTGACAGGAGGCTCAGCATGTCACGCTGTCTGCTTGCAAGTTCAGAGTGCTCAAAGTGGCCGAATCTCCCCAGTTTTCCTTCAGCTTCACTGAATTCTTTGGTCTTGCTTCGGCCACCCCCACCCCCACGGGGTCAATGGGTGTTTTGTCCTTGGGAAACAGACCCCTCAGCGGGTCAAATCGGATTTTCTGACACCCACTAAGTGCAAGGGAACTGGGTAAGGCGCTGGTGGTGCAGGTTTACAGCACCCTTCTTGTCCCCGGGTGCGGATGTGCTGCGCTGCCACCTCCCTCTGTCACGCAGGCTGCCTCAGTCCAGCTTTGCTTTCTGTTTCTCTGTGGTCCAGAGCATCCATAAGCGGGCGAGCAGCACACTGAGCCCTTCCGAAATCCCCCCCTGCTTCTGACGCCTCCGCAGTTACCTTGCAGGCAGCATCACGCAAGGCAGCGCGCTGCTGGGAGGCAGCCCTTCGTGTGGCCAGAGCTGGCGGCTCCGCGGTTCCCGGAGTGCAGCAAGCAGAGCTTGTGCCAGTGAGTTCAAAGAGCACCCGAAATGAAAGGCACTCTCAAACCAGATTTCCCAAATTGCTCAACGCTCAGCCGTTCCCTTGCTGAGTCGGCACCTGAATAAGTGACTTGATTTTTCAAAGTTATTCAGCAGCCTGTAACTCTTACTGCTCCTCATGATAAATAAGGCTTCAGTGGGAGTCACTACCCATTAAATACCTGGGAACCCTTCCCTGGTACAGTACTATTATTAGCATTGTTATTCCTGTATTTGTTGAAGCTGTTATTTGTTCCTGTAAATATTCTGTGGTAAATTAATCCCACTTCAGGAGATGCAGCGGGTGGACGGTCACTTAGTACACCTGGAGGTAAATGCTGCTGATAGAAATCTGTCAGAGGGAGGAAAACACAAAAGCCGGCTCAGAGTTTCAAGCCCACTTCAGTCAGTATTGATCCTCCTGAAACTGTTTTCTGTCGTTTTCTTGTTTTCTGGGAGCAGAGCAGCACAAGCAAACAAATAACTTCGAGTCCTGTCCCCCACCGCCTGCTCTGGAAAAGGGTTAAATTTAAATAATAATTTCGTGCGCTGTTCCTGTTGTAGGTGGGGTTTGGAATGTGGAGTACAACAGACCCTCACATTTTTCCCTGATTATCTTTAATTACTTGTGAGGGTTGAGCAGCTCGCATTACCCCCAGGCACCGCAGACTGACAAGGAATCTTCTTTCAAGCCATTTATAGTGCATCGCATTATCAAGTAACTAACAGAGCAAAACTGACACGGAAAGAAAGTTCATTATTACTTTCATTATTGTCAGAAGAGTTTTATTTACTTCTGAAGCCCTACTTTTAAACACACTTTGTGCTCTGCAAGTGTTGCCAGCATGGGGCTTCTCCCCTGCCCCGGCGTGGGCTTCGAGGCTGCAGCTCAAGCAGCCGCCGTGCCTGGCAGCCCCAAAGTCCTCCAGAAAAAGCAAATTGTGTGTTTGGAAAGTTACTACACCTGCGATCTGAGGGTTGAAGGTATTTATTTTGCCAGAGTTTATGTGAGATAGGAAGAATGATCTATGCTGGAAGGTTTTAGCCATCCCCCTTCCCTTTTTCCCCTCCATTCCCTCTGTGTGTTTCAAGGGAGCTGGGGGCCCTGCAGTGTGATTTTAAGCTTAACGATGAGCTGTTTCTGTGCCTGTCACAGATACCTTAGAGGAAGGCAGGGGCGTCCAGAGATGACAGATCTATGCCAAAGTGTCAACTTCAGATACTTTAAATTCCAGGGTCTCTGATGTGAACCTTATTTGGTGAGGTTAAGACAGCACAGAACGAATGTATTACAGGGCACTGGGAAGGCACCGAGGTCTAATCTGTGAAAAAGCAAGCCACAGTGCCTGATGTCTAGGAACCTCTGGCTTTGATTTGATTGCAAAAAATCCCAACATAGCACATGGGGACAGTGAGGAACTGAGGCAGGAGTTAGCAAGAACTGGGACTGTGAGGAAGTCCAGGCTAACCGGGGCTATGTCCCTCCTGCTCTGGGCCTAAGGGATCACCTCCATCCTGAAACAGAGCAGTGCTAAACTGGCCAGGAAGTGGGGTTGTGAACCAGAGATGTTCAACCGAGATAAGTGCCAAGGCTAGTTTTGCCGATTAAAATGATAATAATAATAAAAAAGCTGTACTACCACTTGCCAGCTCTGCCCAGCTATGGATTAGCCCACCAGGTTACTTGCATGTTGCCACCATTTGGAAAAATCCAGGCTCAATGTCTTCTCTTGGATGCTGGGGCATTCAAACCAACATTTTTCACTTTGCTTCACTACTGTAGAATAAAAAACATTCACAGTGTTAACAGAGTGTAGCAATAGCTGCGTATAGTCTCAGGTGCAGGAGTGGCACCCCTTGTAACAATTTTGTTCATGAGATCCAAGATGTAAAATACATCTGCAGTTCACAGCATATAATTCATGCAATTGCATTTGTCTAAGAAAATGTGGGTTGAGAAACATTCAATAACCAGGCACTGGGATACCCACAAAGATCGTAATTTTAACCCCTCCACATTTTACGGATGTAATTTAAATTACTAACAAAATATCTAGTGGCCAGAAGTGAAGACATTGCTGCTGTACAAGTAATTGCTTATTAATCTAGGCATGTACTTGTCTTGCTTTAACAGTGCCAGATACCATATGTAATTTGTTTGACCTATTTGCTTTTAAAACTGGATTTTTTTACTGCATCTGTGGGAATGCTAATCAAGCCTTAATAGGCAGATGGAAGTATTTGCAAACCATCTTATTTGTCTTATTTTCAGTACTGTGGTTTATCAAGTTGTTCACGAGCAAATTGAAAAGCCAATGTGTGTATACAGATACTTTAAATCACAATACCACTGAACACATCAGGCAGTGATGTCATGTTTTAAAGCAGTGTCTTGCATTGTCTGATGACAGTGTTTGCAGGTGGAAAGGATGTCCAGATATATTATAGGTCAAATTTGACCGTGCGTATACCCATGTTATAATGTCAGCAGCAGTGTCAGCCTCAGCACTCTTTTCAGTGACTCATTCCTCCTGCGTATGTCATAAATTCATGGTTGCTGTTTTTCTGTTTTGTTTTGTTTTTTATTCCTGCAAAAACAATGATCCAGGTAACTGACAGTCAGGTGGAGCAATGGACTTTATTGACCATTTTCTGGAAATCTCACTTAAAATATAGCTTTGAAATAGCTTACTAAAACTCTCTCTCTCATGATATTTCTGCCTATTTTTACCTCCATTACTGTTTTATTTATGTATTTTCTAATCATGGGAAAGATCAATTTAAGGGTAAGGTTGGAGAAATCTTCCGTAACTGCTGGGAGGGAAGTGGGGTTGCTCTTCATTCGTCGTAGTACGATGCTTCAGAACGAGTCCTTACCTGAGAAAAGTCCGTAGCACTACAGAATAAAGAGGCAGTGCAGGCATTTACACCCAACAGTGTGTGAGTTCTCTGTGAGCAGAACAGCGAAAGTGGGCTTTTGCAGCAATTATTTTGCAATCCCAATTACTACACAACAGCTCCAATGTTTATGGTGATCTAACATTCCCAGACACCTTTACTGCATCTCTTGTGTTTGACAGCAGCTTTGTCCACAAAGTTGTTCGATGTTCTTCTGGATTTTTATTGATTTGATAACGGAAAGCCCACATGCTGCAAGTCCCTCTGCCCAGAATAGGGTGAAGAAGCAGAAAATACAAGGATTATAGGTCAAAATGGATAAATTGTGTTAGAGCTACTGCCAGGGAAACGCAGGATATATTAGGCAGGTTGAGGATGCATCTTATATTACAATGGTGTCTTGAAATGCCAATATAAATAAGTTAGTCGGAGCTGCCAAAAGACAATTTTCTCTTTTATTATTCTACCTTTTCAATTCTAATTAACTTTTTTTCTTTCCTTTTTTTTTTTTTTTTTTTTTTTTTAAACAAGGCTGATAGCCTATAGCAATGGGATGGGAAGATAGGGCTGAGATAATGGGAACATCATCACAAAAAGAAAAGTGCTGTGTAAAAGAGTAAGATAGCGAAGGTGAAGCACATTTAGCAGAGGTACTTTACAGTACCCATTAGCTGCAAGCTAGTGAGATAGGTCTTGACTGGTTCTCCCAGAAGTTTTGGCAACTTTCTTTTCTGTTTTGAGAGAAACAAGAGAAACTGAGCGAACTGGGTTGGGCTGGGTTGCAAGCAGTGGGCTGCCACAGCTATGCTCCAAAATAAGGGCTTGAACGTCAAGACATAGTGGCCTCAGTGCCATGTTGGGCTGTGAAACACTTGCACAGGGATTTCTCCATAGATGAGGCCAAATGGCGCGTGCAGTCGGAGCCCGGGAACGTTTGGGCTCTGCTGTTGACCTCTAGTGATGGCTGACTGCCGAGAGTCACTCCACAGGGAGCAGGTTTCATCCTAGCACAGCTGGCCAGCTTGGGAATATCCACACAAGCTGTAAACAAGTTAAACTGCATGCTTGAAGCGCTCATCACATGGCATCAGGGCACTCCTAGTGGGTTAATTTGCCTTTTGTGAAAACACAAAGTTTGGCCACACGCAGCTCTAAGCCACGAGACTGCGTTGCTTCCACTTACCCTGGCCCGTCCTTGGTGCACTTGAAAGCCACAAAACTTAATAACTGTTAATGACCACTGGGGACCAAAGGAGGCTTTAGCTCCTCTTTGGTGACTATATTTCTTCTCCATCTATTGCCAGTATGGCATCCTCAGAGTAGGAGCAAGCTACAAACATGCAGTTTAAATTCCTCACTTCCTGAACTCTCTGCTCTGTGGATTCACTTCAGGAAGTTTCAAATAATTCTGAACAGCAGAAAAAGAAATATTCCTTAATCCCTGTTTGATGCACAGAACTCATCTAGAGGTGTTTGTGTCCTTGCAGCTACAAAGTGCTTTTTTCTTCCTAAGCCCATCCAGCCGACCTGATGTAAGTTTTCAAGGCGCTGCCTCTCACGTTCCCTCACCTGCTCTGCACCTCTGTGTAGCCAGCAGCCAGGTAGCTGCCGCCAGCAGCGACAGCAATGCTCTCCAGCCTTCTTGTTCAAGTTTGTCAGGAGCTTTAAACCAGTTTGTTTTCTGTCCCAGGGCTGCAGACACAACGGGTTGGCTCTGTTTGCCAGAGTCTGTCTGCAGAAATTCCCTGTATGGGAAGGCTACTTCCAGACGAGGCAAAGAGGAAACCTTTGGTTAGATCAGACCTGGCTGAATACTCACAAGTACTTGATGGTGCTAGAAGAAAAAATTTCTTCTTCATTTCATGAGCCATCCTGCTCATATCTGAGATACCTAGACACTTCCCTAATGATTTGGCACATTTCAAAAATACAAAATGTATAAAAAAGGTTTGTACAACGCAGTTTATTTTCTGAATGCAAACAACTAATTGCGTGTGTGATCACTCAAGAGTGTGCAATTAAAAAAAAGGAACCTAAATAACTGTTACATTCCCAACAGTATAGTCTTGTGAATAACTAGAAGGACCTATTCATTATTTGCCTCCAAATATATCTCCACTCAAATGATTCTTCTGTTTGGGGGAATCTCTATTAATAGAGACCAAGGCAAATAATGTCATCTTTGTCTCTTTCTAAGACATGTCCTTATTGTGTTTTGGACAATGGGGTCCTTTATGATGATGAGGTAACTTGTTCTGAATCCTGAAAATGTAATTTCAGATGAACTGTGAGTAGTTTTACTAGTTGTTGAAATGTCTTTGCGACCTAATTTCCAGTTTACAATAGGCAGCATTCTAACATTGGTGTAAACAACGGCTTGGGCATCTGTACGCTTCCTTGAATGAAAAGGGAAAAAAAGAGGGATTTAAAATAACATGTCATGTCTGTGAATTCTGTTCTTTTTCATATTTTACATCCATATATCTATCTCGGAAGAGCGAGGCAAGACGCATGCCTGAGCCACCTCGGCTGAGTGAGCTGCCACGCAGTGGCGCGTGTGCCAGAAGGCTTCAGCGCAGGCAGCTCGTGGGGTCGGCTGAGCTGTGGCAGCGCAGCCTGCGATGGCAAGCTGCGCCTCAGCCAAAAGCTGCTCCAAATACTGCAAGCAACAGCTGAAAACCAATCCTTTGCCTTTTCTGAATGTCACAGCAGCTGCTCGCCATCCATAACAAGCTGCTGATTTCTATCTGAGTGCAAAGGCTGTCTCTGCCCTTCCAGCTTCTCTTATTTTGGAAAAGTCAAAGATCAGGATTTACAACAGAAGCTGTTATAAAGGGCTCGTAAACCTTTCAGGCCTGCAGATTGTAAGCAGGTAATTAAAGTTAAGCACCTGCTTAAGCAGCGTGCTGAGCCCACGGAGGCTGTGGGCAGTAGCGGTGGGAGGACGGCTGCAGCCATCCCATCTTGTCCCGTCCAGAGGTGCACGTGCGTGGTCACCTCTTGAGAGGGGTCCTGCGGCGTGGGCAGGGGGCAGGATGTGCTCGGGAATGAGGCATTTCCATAGCGCTTCATAGGGAGTCTGCAGCGCCTGGCGTGCACTGATCCTTGTACAGCCACAAAACCCTTTAGTTCATTAAATGAGTTTTGTCTGAGAGAAGCAGAGCAAACCGGTGACGTAGTTTTTCTCATTCAGACCGTTTAGGTGTGGAGATTCTGCATTAACATCCCCTTTACTTGTATTTGGATGTCAGAGCAGATAAGAGAATTTTTCATTTCAGCCAGTGTCCGAGTGTCCTAGCTTTGGCTGTTCTGTTATGTCATGATATACCTGTATTTAGCAACTTATACTGTCTTTTTATACTTGGGGCTAGAAAAACTAACATAGTGAAGAGAGGAGGGTGTAAGAGCTCAACTCAGTATAGATATTGATGTGGTTTAAGACTCTGTTTAAACTGAGCTTGAGTCTTGTATCATTGTGTTGATACAAGTAGTAGGTTGAGGACTGCTGCTGCCAACTATTTGCACTGCAATTTACGGTTGCATTGTAAATTAACCAGTGCAGCTAAACTCCTGTAAACTAGTTCAAGTTTATTTCAAGAGTATTTTCACACAAAGCTGTATTGCTTTAATTATCTATTTTAAAACCACATCATTTTGTTAATCCAGTGTAACTTTTTATATGCAAAGTAGCCTTCAGAAAATTGATGGAGCGCCAAATTCTGCTCCGTCAGTGCTTTTGCTTCACTGAAGGTTTGGAGTAACTTTCTGTACAGTTATATTTAAGAGCAGAATTCAGCCCCTTTCTTCTCTTCTATTAGAATACGGAGGTAACAACTCTTGATCTTGTTGATTTATTATGATTGCAATGGGTCATGTGAAGTATAAGAAATACCTTAGTATCTAGCCAATAAAATCAGACGTCCTCTTCCAAAGAAAAACATCTTGGCTTTTTCTTATCAGTCTGCTTATAAACAAAATAAAAAAACAAACAACAACAACAAAAACAACTAACAGAAAACCACATGCTGACTTCCATACTCTTTTAAGATTAAAAGCTTTGGGCAGAGAGGGTTTCACCCAAGCACAATAAAAGTGTTAAGCTGCTAAGCTGTTCTTTTTATACTTGTGCTCTGTGAATGAAGTTCAATTCCCCATGCTTTATTGACCTCGTGATTTATTTCCCCTTCTCTACCCCAATAACCATGGACAAGAAAGCCACCACCAAGAGCAGCTACTTTAAGTGGAAGCACCAGTTTGGAAGACAGATAGGAGTTTTGCTGAGACAACCTGGACAGAGAAAACCCAGCAGGACAGTCACTGACCCGTCAGGTACTGCTGGCGAGTGATGCTGCAGATCTTCTGCAGCCTGGCTGCACATCCACAGAGAAAAATGTCATCAAAATGACTGGGA
The DNA here is from genome assembly GCF_009769625.2 of Cygnus olor. Classification (NCBI taxonomy): domain Eukaryota; kingdom Metazoa; phylum Chordata; class Aves; order Anseriformes; family Anatidae; genus Cygnus; species Cygnus olor. Next base: position 10,093,405 of record NC_049184.1, read on the forward strand.
ATAGTTGGGAAAGTGTCTCAGCAGGGAAATGCAGCCGGGCTGTTAGTTTAGCTGATGTAAGGTAGGATATTTCCACCACTACCATTGGAGTGACAGTGACTTTGCTCTGCTTTGAGGCCTGGCCCATTTGTGTCTCATATCAGCTTTAGCTTAACAGTGCTGGATGGCTGTCTTCGTTCTATTACACTATTTACAAAATGATTGTAATTAACTAGATGATGACTTAATAAATATGTAAGATAAATTCTTCTTGGCTGGAGAGCAAAAATGGTTGGCAGCTTCTGCTTTCTTAAATTAAAACAAGAAGTTGCTTCGACGTTACATTTCCAAACAGGCAAAAACTTGCATTGCCATTTGGAGTGGTAAAATGAAACCATGACAATATTGTTGCTCAAGTGGGTGGTGCTGGAAATCGTTTTACTTAAAAACTCTCATTTATTTGTGCGCAAAAAGCAGCCTACTGCTTTCTTTTCAATTTGTGTGAACGGGTAACGTGACTATCTATACAGCAGTATTTACTATACTAACTCAGAATATATGCTGGCCTCATGATGTGTACATACGTGTATTTGGATTAATTGAGTGAATGTTTCCTCTGTAATTCTCCCTTTCGTTAACTGCTAGCTCTGCTGAATTTACATTCGTGCCAATTGGTTCACTTTAAAAGAAGCAATAATGTGGTTAAAAAAAGCAATGCAATTATTTTAAGCATTTTCTTTCTAAAGTTTTTCTCCAGCTGTAGTTAATTTATGTCTGATTAGTCTGACCTTTCACCCTATAAGGAAGTAGTTTAGCAAAAGGGATAACTGTGGTCACAGTATACATGTGTGTGTGTTTTGCATGTGCTGATGTATATTTGTAATCATAATCTTTTTATTGGTTTATGTTCAGCATGGAAAAGTTCTGCTTTCATATATTTATACACGCTTTTATCTGTGCCGAACTTTACCATGAGTGTTTGAAATTATACATTTTCTCCCCTTACAAAAAGATTTTGATGAATACAAAACTGCAAGAAAATTCCTAGCTTGTTTTTGTTGTTGTTGTTGTTGTTGTTGTTGTTGTTGTTTTCCTAAGCCTTACTAGACTAAACTGAAACACATAAAATAGTGTTTGCCTTCCCTCCTGAATTCCTGCCTGTATTGTAAATACATCTATTTACTGGTCAGATATTTCGGAAATCTAAAACTCTGCTTGTGTTTGGATATGGGTTTGCACAGGATGATTCTGAAATAAAATACAGCTCCGCAATGCTAACACCAAGAGAGTGACAGCTGGGAGAGAAAATGGCTCTTGAGTCTCTCTTACCTTGGAGAGGGCCGGATCGTTCATTTGCTGCCTCGAGGATATGTCCCTGCTGTTTTGCCTTACGCCTTGTGGAGGGGAAGCTCTTTTTGATTTGTGTTATATGGAAAGGTTTAATTAATTGTATTGTTGCCTTTTGCTACTGTTTGAGCCTAGGACGATTTGAAAATAGGTTGCCTTGGGTTCTGCCTTTGCGTCTCTACTAAATGTTTGACGCTAAATGGTTGGTGTGCCTACGTTGGAAAAGCATCGGGCATTTGGCCTTGTCCAGTTCCTGAGGCGCTGTGCAGGGGGCCGTTCAGATCCATATTCTGAGCTGAATTTCTCTAGTTCATCGCTCATAAGAACCAGTGCTGAGATATCAACTCAGATTTAATTTGGAGCTGCTTTTCAAATGCCACAAGTTACAGGAAATTATTGTCAGAAATTTGACTCACTTGTTACATTAGTTTCCTCCTAGTTTGGCTTGAAGTGTGCAGTGCTATGAACTCAGAACTATTTTTGAGGGATTTATAGCTGTAAAATTCACCTGGGATTTAATCAGCTGTTGCTGCCATGCCCTTACAGCCCTCCCACCTGTAATTGGTATGGTCCTTAAATGACATCTTTTAGGGGTTATCTCATTTGACAGTAGGTCAGGTATTTGAAAAATAAATCCAGTCCGTGAATACACAAATCTTGAGGTCTGTTCCAAGCCAAGAGCAGATTATTCGAATGAATGAATGCAGATTACATCTGCACTTGAGTTGAGTTTTGTTGAAATGTTGAGTTTTGGAAGCGTAGAAGAGGTGGCAGAAGGAACAGGTGACCTGGGAGGACTACCAAGACACTATCCCAGCATGCAGGGATGGGGTTAAGAAAGCTGAAACTCTTCAGGAGAGGGATGGGAAGGGCACCTGGTGACAAAGAAAAGGCCAAGGACCTCAGTGCCTTCTTTGTCTCTTTACTGTAAAGATAAGTAAGATCTGCCTTCAGAAGTCCTAGGTCCCAGGACCAGAGAGAAAATCCAGAGCAAGGAAGGCTTTGCCTTGGTGGAGGTGGAGGTGGAGCTGGAGCTGGTAAGGAACATTTCAGCAGAGGGACCTCGTGGCAGGAGGAACTGACCATGATGGTCTCAGTTTTTCTTCCCACGAGTATGATACATGGTAAGGAGTAACTGCACAAAGTAGTCTCAAGTGGTTTGGGAAATGATGGGCTTGTGGTGGGAGTGGAGGGTGGCTCAGAAGATCTGAGCTGTGCTCCCAGCCTGTGCTGCACAGAGCATTTGAGACATGACCTGGGCTGAGCACCGTGAGTACCAGTATTTTCATGTGTCGTAATGGACAGTCCAGATGGCTTCTTAAAATATCTACCTTTTCTTTGTTTCTTTAAAATGTATATTTTTCTCAGTCTTGTCTCATTGGTTAGAAGTTTTCACTCCTTGAGACCTTGGACAGTGCATTTTCCTGCTTGGTTAGGAGCTCCTGATTTTACTGGAGTATGCAATAATAACGGCACAGCACTATCAATATGCAGCTCTTGTTGTCATTAGTTGATACCAGCAAGTAAAACTAAGTTACCTGAGCATCCTTTACTCCTCACATCACCCTTTTCAGTTAAATGCTTAAAATTTGAAGATATTCTATGCCTTGAGATATGCCTTGTGGCAGTGATGCCTTGCAGATGGAAGAACAGCTGATATTCACTTCCACCAAAATGACCTGTTATTACCGAATCCCATCTTTTAATTTTGCAATGACCTTTTCATTTGGGAAGCTCACTTTCCTTGTCTGGATGCTGACAATCACGAGACGAGCTCTGTACCTGTGTTCCAGGGTGCACGCTGGCGTGTGTTAGTGGCTGTCACTGCAGGGAGATGATGTGCTGCGAGAATCTTGCCCAAAGCACGGGAGCAAAGTTCGCATTAGGAATCCGCTTAAATTAAAGCAGAGCGCGGTGCACTCAGCAACAGTTCAAAATCCAATCTCGTGTTGTCACAAATTTTCTGTCATTAGCTTAATGATAGCTTGAATTGTGTGTGCTGTCAGATTTTCCTTCCTTACTGTAGGGAATTTGGTATTGTTGTTCCTATTACATTGAGAGTTCTGGAGTTGAAAGCTGCTAGCAATAGAGCTGGTACGCTGCTTATTTGCCAGAATGGTAAGAGCTGCTCACAGAATAGTCTAATTTCAGCATCTGTCAAAGAAATGAGTCTGATCAACAAAAGAGTTCATTTGATTGCTTTGAAAAAAAATTAAGTGCTGCCTTATGACACACAAGGCATAAATTAAATCATAACTAGATCAAGATTACTGACAAGAAGTGATGACAGGTGTTGTGAATAAGATGACACGGGACTACTGCCCTGTGTAACAATTGTCAGTCATCGGCCAGTTTTGAGGTTCTGCTGTGGCTAATGGGGAATGGTTACTCGAAATGCGTAGGAACTGTTATTAACAGTCACATCTTAAAAAAAAAATTATGGTACAAACATTTGTTTCCTAAACAGCTGCAGACACGTCTCATGCAGCAGTACTAGTCACAGCCGCAGATGTAACACTGCAAGTGTATTCGGTAGAGTGGTTAAGAAACAATTTCTAATTAAGATGCTGGACTGGGACTAGGAAGATCTGGGCTTGCTCTGTGACACAGCCCTCTCTGTGACCCTCGGCAAAATATGTCACCTCTCTGCATGTCAGCTCCGAGTACGGGATGATACTTCTGCTGTCCGTCTTGCCCGTTTAGGCTGTTCGCTCCCTGGTGCATCGCCTTGCTCCTCTGTGGAGCCGCACACCGGCACACCTGGTTTATCACCTGTAACCAACAACACCATGAAAGTACAACCACTGATAGTTAGAAGGGGGGGGGGGGGGGGGGGGGGGGGAAGAAGGCACGGTCCTTGCCCCAGAGGAGTTACAAACTTGTGGTAACAGGAGTTACTGCTGCTGAGATTGAAGTCGTACTGCGTATGTACCCAGACCATGCCCACGTGTCACTATTTAGTAGATACAGACCGATGCCAAAAATATAGAGACAAAAATTGTATCATCTCTATTGACATGTCTGACACTTGTACTCCATCTACTAGATACTGTGGTCTCTGCTGCAGTTTGAGATGAGTAGAACGAGCTCTCCCCTGCAGCACATTACAGGGATGTTTATGGGTAGGAAAATGGGTGGGTGGTAAATATCTGCCAGTCAGACCCCGCGCATCTCTCAGCATCTTTCTTTGGAGAAATGCATCATTATATTTGAACTGTGCTGTTTATGAAGTATCATTAGCATTATTCAGCTACCGACTTCAGATGTTTTCTTCTCTGGTCAGAGCAATCGTTAGAGGTTTATCCAAGAAGAGCTGTGACAGATGTCACAGTCTGTTACAGTCACTGTATGCCAGATTTTGCCTTCAGTTATGTGCTGCTTGAGTACTTTCTCTAAAAGCATCTTGTGAGTACCCTGCAGTAGAAACAAGTGACAAGGACTTCAGATATATTTGTGACATTGAATGGATGCATTTTTAGGATGAGATTATGATGTGGTAAGCAGGCAAACAAAGAAACAGAAGATAGTTTACACAAAGCCAGTTTCCTGCCCTTTCTTAGCTGCGTCTTTTCATTCAGATGACGCACTACTAGTGGCCAAGTGAACTAAATTGTCCTGTAAATCTGGGACTAAGGTTTTTTGCTTGTTTGTTTGTTTGTTTTTGTCCTAATGTTTCAAAACTATTACACTTCTTTAGTACCATATCTGTATTTTCCTCATAGCTCTGACTGCTACATTAAGTGTTGTGGTAAATTCTTAAGTTGAAAAAGAGAGAAGCAAATAAGCACAACTTGGTGTCACAAAGGGACATGGGGTGCAAACTCACTTATTAATCGTGCTTGGTCTTCGGCTACAAAATACACAGCTAGGCACGGACCACCCTATTTATCTGGCCAGTATGTAAATACAGGCAATAAACCCTAGGTCTGTGTCTGGCTAATAATAAAGACAGGATCTGGTGTTATCACACGTACTTGAACTCAGCCAGGTTTTGTGTATCCTTAGACATACCTCATTTCTGGGGCAATTGGTGGCCTTCAGGACCAGAAACCTTCTCCCTTCCTTGTTCATGCTGGGGGGGCTCCACCCCAAGCTGTGGCTTTATGGACTAGGTGAGGAAGCACATTTTGAGCTGGCATGATACTGCTCATTGCATACGTAAGCTGGGAGTTAAAGCTGGCAGCAGTCACTGGAGTGCTGTGTTCCAGGTCAGCTATCAAGTGTTCATGAAGAGGACATGTAAATACCATATGTTGAGTTTGACTGATGAAAACAAATACACAAAACCCCGGAGAACTCACTGGTGTCATCATAACCCTCAGAAATTCCTTCCTGCCCGCTAGAGAGAGAAGTGAGAAAATGAGTGACAGAGCATGGACTACCAGTTACAGCTGGCACTCCGGTATTCAATTAATGCTCCTGAAGTGGTGAGAAGGGGTGCCTCTGTGTCTACGCTAACTCTAATGACCTGTGAAAAGGAAAATCGCTGTGAAGGACCTCTCTTATCAAAAGTAGTGCTTCTACCTGTACCTCTAGATGGACTCAGACACAGGATGTTATCCATCTGCCAAGCGATCCATGAGGTACTTCTGTCTTCCAGAACAACCGCATTCTTCTGCAAGGGCCTCTTGTCCCATTGATGCTTTCTAAGGGACACTGCAGCCATTCGCTCCTTAATTAGGAGATTAGGAGAATTCTTTGACTGAAAATTAAGAATCACTACGGCTTATTTTTATCACTAAAAGATCAGTCCAGCAACTTCCTCCAGGAAATTGCAAAGGGAAGTCATTATGTGGAGGGGGCTGGGGAGGCAGAAGCCGGCTAGATTGTGCATATGAACCCCAGATGAAATGCGTCCTAAATCTGTGAGGGGGGCAAAAGGGGTGTTTACTAGGTCATTTACCATGTTCTTGTTTTTAAAGTTTCCTTTTCCACGATTACTTGTTGACCTTAATTGTTTCCATGCCCATGAGATAAGTCTTTGTACTTCCTACGGAGGCTTAGCAGAGAGGTCTGGGGATTGCTTTTGCTAATTGCCCTGTGTTCCTTCTTTTCCCTCGAGTATCTGTGGCAAGCCTATTCCCACATATGCTACCAAAATCCATTTTAATAGAAGGGGCAGCAATGCACAGCTGACGACATATGTTTAGCTGCATTCAGCACTCGCTGAAGCATGCCTATCATGTTACATAAAAGGAGAAGGTCAGTACAAAACAAACAGCTTTTTACAGGCTACGGCTTAAGGATCCCGTCCTAAAGAACGCTTACATTTCAGGGAGAGGCAAATAAGCCTGTCCCTGAGCTCTGTTCTGTGTCTAGGCTTTTTTTTTTTTTTTTTTTTTTTTGCATAGATTAGAAATGCTGTTAGTCTCCCAGGACAACCTGTGTTAAAACATTCTCTTCTGGCAGAAATAAAGCTCTCCTGGGCCTCATCCTCAGCTTCCCTGGCTCACCCGAGCAGGCCGGAGTGCCGCAGTGGTTGCCCCGGCCCCTGCCTGCACCTGCTGCGGGAGCACCGCCCGGCATCCCTGTGGAACAGGCTCGCAGTACCGTCTGCTGGGCTGTCGGACACAGGAGATCTGTCTGCGCACAAGGGAAAGCGAAGAACAGATCCCAAAGGAGATGCTTAAAGAAAACTTGGGCCAATGTCCATGAAATTGATTGTTTTCTTTTAACTTTTTTTTTTTCCTCCCCGTAATCTGACCTAGAACAAAGTATGAGGTGTTCCAGAGAAGATTTCTCAATGAAAATCCCAAGATTTCACCAAGGACAGTTGGCTCAGGTCCCATTACCTCCAGTGGGAGCGGTACGCACCAGCCCCTTCTGCACACTTGCTCACCTCTGGCACAATACATGTGAGAGGGGATGCCCAGGGCTCTTCAGCGGGGGCCAGAGGAGCAAATTCAAACCTTGCTCCATTTCTCAGTGATGGCCTCTCTTGGCTGCAAAGGGGCATGGCCTCAGGCTGAGAAAACAAAACCAGCTGGGTAGGTGCCAGCCGCATCTCTGCCAGGTACGCCTGAGGAAGGGCAGCTGCTCGTGCTACCCCAGTGGGCTTTTAGGGCAACTAGGCAGGTTGGGGCCAGTTTGCCTGTGGCAATCTGAAATCCACTGGGGCAGGATGATGTTGTTTCCCAGGATCAGTCCTCGTGTAACGCAGCTTGAAACATCTGCGTGGCTGTGTCTCTAAGGGCATCCTTCTATTCAGCCTTTCCGCATTTTTTGAAGCCTTTACAAAACACACCTCCCCTGGGAAGCACTGCTGATTCAGCAGATTCCTGCAGACAAGGACTGCTTGTGGCACTGATTCATTCATTTCTGTTATTTATACCACTGCATTAGGTGCTGTGTGAAGCAAGAGCAAAGCACTGGTCATGCCCCAGAGGCATCTGAAGTCAAGAAGAAGGCAGAATATGAGAGCATGTCATACATGAGAGGGTTGAAGGAGCAGCAGTGGGAGTCAGATGGGTGAAACATAACTGTATAACATAACAGCTTTGTATCTGTATGAAATGGAGTAGCTTCTCCACTTGATTTCTGCGTGCAGCCTAGTTTAGGTGGGGATGTACCGGCACGTTAATTCCCGGTGCCTACATGCACTGGAGCTGGTTCTGGTCCGTGTAGGGCTGGGCACAGCCGTGGCTCCTGCACCGTGCGATGCACACCACGAGCAAGGGGGGGATTAGTGCCGATTGGTAGTGCTGAAAACTATACTCGTTACGGATACTTAATGCACGGAAAAGCTCCCATCAAGACCAAAAGTATTTGAAAATCTCCTAAAAATCTGGTCCATAACTATTACTCTGTGCTTTTCAGATTATGTGTGGCTGGGCTGTGGCACTGGCTCGAGCCCACTGGGTGCTGAGCACCACTGGCAATAGGACGAGTCCTCCCGATTTCCTTTAAAGCTCGCGGGACCTGATGAGCCTCAGGAACTTTTCGAAGCGTGTTTTTTCTCCACTTTGTACAAGTGCTTTTTCTGTTGTTAAATAATGTCTAACATAAATAGTATCTTTCTCGTCTAAGCGGGGCATGATTTCTTCCAGATTTCGATGTGAATATTTAAATACACAGCCTTGCCAGCTGGGGGCTTTGTGCTGGGGTGCCAGGGTGCTTTTGTGACTTTACAACCTGAAATCTCAGGATACAGCAGGCGCAATGATGCCACCGAAGTGGGTGCAAGTGCTGATTTGCCTAGGGGGAAAGTAAACTTTTTTTAGTGATTCATTTTTGTAGTGGATTTTACTCCTTTTTTTTTTTTAGTGTATTAAAAAAAAAAAAAAAAAAAAAAAAAAAAAAGGTTTTTTGCAGCCAGCTAGCTAAAATGATGCAAATGGTTTCAATGTTCTTTTGGGGAAAAGTTTACAGAAGCAGTTCTTGGTATAGGCTAATAAAATCCCAGTGTTTGGCCTTGAAATAAGGAGGGGGGGAGCTTGAGCGGCAGGCTGTCCTGCTGCTTCTAAAGTTCAGTGACGGCTTGGGGGTTGGGACGGGGACTCTGACTGACACATCTATTGATATGGTTTGTCTCCCTTGTTCTTCCCAGTGTTAATGCATTCCACGAATACTAAATTCGCATTTGTTTGCCGGGTAAGGAAACCAATCAGAGACAAAAGATCATTTAGAGGGGATACCGCTGCTGCCTGTTTATAGCTGGGAACACAAGTACCGCGTTCAAGCAGCTATTCGGGGCTGTGTAAACACATCTGACGATGCTGACAGCAGATCTACCTGTTCAGTACCCAAATTGACACGATTAATTGCTGCGAAGTATGTTAAGCAAAACTCCAGCTCAGAGGGGGAACTCACCGTCCTCAGCCAAGCCCAGGGTTTGTACCAAACCCCAATTTTTTTTCAAGTCTGAGGATGCAGCCAGCTCTGTGCGGAGCGTGATGTGAATTAAACGCTCGCATCTCGCCCGCACCTGCCGCTGGCCCCTCCACCAGGAGTTTCGGGTCGCTGATTTAGAGGTCGAGGGGGAAGGTCCTTGCAGCTGGAGTTCAGTGCGGCCCTCGGCCGCTTTCCGCAGCCCAGCCCGCGGTTCGGGAGCTGGAGGACCCGCGTGCTCCCACCCGAGGGGAGGCTGCGGGGCTCCCTCGTGATGCCGCAGCTCGACGGCGACGGGGAAGCAGCATTCCTTGGCAGGTGTAGGAGGCCTTCAGCAGGAGAGCATGGAGCCTCGTAGCAAAATAGACATCAGTTAATCTCTCATGCCTAGATGATTTTACTGTGACATTCTGCCAAGCAGCCTGAGGCAGTGAAAAATAAACTGCTAGCATTATAGTATCATTATGTTTCTGATTCTCCAGAGAAGCCAATATTTGTTTGCTTTTCTCTGAAGTGTTTCATGTCACCATGTATGCGCTCTCTCCTTCTTTTCAGGGCAGGGAGAAGGGGAGGGAGAGAAGCTCGACAGTGACTGCATAGCGCAGGTCCTGTCCTGCTTGGAGCTGGAGGGATGGTTTTTCTCCTCTCCTCTCTCATGCCCGTGAAATTTGTAAACGGTTTTTGGCCACCTATTAGTGTGCTAAGTGAGTGTTGTTTCTGAAACAGGCCATTCTCCACAAACAAATTTTGCTGTTAAAAGTGCTTGTGAATTTGATAGGCACAAAACCAATTTGCTAGGGGCTCGTGGGCTGGGGGAAGAGGGTCCTTCCTCCTGTCCCCCCGTGGTGCTGGAAGCCAGACCTCTTCCCAGAGCCTGCTCGCAGCCTTTGGGCTTTGATGCCCCGGGGCTGCCTCGCCTCTGGCTGAGCGCAGGGGTCCGGGGAGCCAGGGGGCAGCCGCTACCTGGCAGCCTCCTTGGCCTCTGCCCCCAGGGGAAAGCAGCGCAGCATCACCCGTCCTTCCCCGGCCTCCTGTGTTTAAGCCAACGCGCAGTGACGGCTGCACTCGATTACAAGGTAGTGTCTGGCGTGCTCCCTGCCCAGCACTGCCGGGGCCAGATCCAGCACATCTCCAGCTGACCAAACATCTTACAGATCTGCTGCATGGGTTCCAGTTCAGAACAAAACTCTGCACAGGGATTTTTTTTTTTTTTTTTTTTTTTTTGTGTAACCACTAATTTGCTCAACTGTAGAAACGTCTAAAACATATAAAGTTACTCCCAATCCATAATACCGTTAGGTGAGTTTCTGGCAAAAGATTTTTTTTTCTTTATCCTTTAGAAGGCAGTGATTTTAGAGCTGGCTGCGGAGTGGCTCTAATCATAGATATGGCTTGAGAAATGATTCCAGAAATCAGACTTTCTCAGCAAGCAGCTGAGGAAGTTTGCAGTATCGTATGTGAACAATCCATGCAAAGCAATTCTTTTTTTCTCTCTTCTTTAGTGGTATCTTTGCAGCTGATTTCAGCTGATAAAAATCACTCTTGTGCTACTTGTGTTATTGTGGCAGAGATCATAAAAGGTCTAAACAAGCAGACTTTAGAAACGAGTCATTGAACCAATTGTCTCAGCTAGGGATGGCTCTTCCCCTATTGTATCAGAGGTGAAATGTTAACTTGCTTTTCTTTGAAGACTCTCACAGATACATTTAGTATCAGAATCAGCAAAATACAGTGACCTGACATCCTGGAAGCCAACGTTCATGCTAGGCATCTGTCTGAAAGTTACATTTTACTCCTGCAGTTGGTAGAAAAATGTGAAGGAAATTATTATGTTGCTATATTTTTTCCCTGTTTAATGTCAAGTGCCAAATCTTGATGTGATGTTAAAATATGCAACATTTCAGCAGTTCTCAGGGCTGATTGAAAAGCTGGAAAAAATCAGGGAAGTTTGACCACGTTTTTCCATTAGAAATTTGTAAGGTAAGAACCTTAGTTACATTATTGACCTGTTTTACCCTTAAGATTATTTTTTTTTTTCAAAAGTTCAAAATTTGAAAAAAATCCTCTTCTCTGAATTTGAAAACGTAGACAAGAATATCACAAAGGTCAAAGGTATAGTGATCAGGAGAGAAAAGATGCTATTTAAAAAACCTTGAAAATTGTCCAGCTGTTTTTCAGCACAACCTTTTTCCTGCATTTCCTACATCGACGTTTGCCTGGAGGAAGGGAAAGAAAGTGATGACAGGGTAATGTTATGGCAGGAGAAAGATGATTAGGGGTGGCATTTAAAAAATAAAAGTAAGAGTGAACGGTATTGTGAATAGCGATGCCAGTTTGTAGGGGTTCGTAACTCCACAATGTGCAGGTTACAAGGACTTTCAATTATTTGTAGGACTCTTTACAGAAGTTAGAAAAACATGCATTTCAGAACCTATACTCACAATTCTTTTACAGATTTTCATTTTTTCTGGATTCCTGCATAAAAGCTCAATATCAGACGACAAATTAGAGTACACGGCAAGAGGCAAATAGTAAATAGCTAGAATTGAGATGCAATATATACCAAGACAGCTTCTCAAAATTTTTGCTAAACCCCTAAGAAACAGGATAAATGTATACTGAAAAAATACAAATATATACTTGAATGAATTGAATAGCTCATTCTCTAGAAGATATAGAGAATTTCTGTTAAAGATATATTAATTTATTTCCATAGCAGCTAAATACTTTGATTTTTTTTCATGAAGTTGCTTTTATCCTCTTTTTTTGTTTCTGTATTTACACAAGGAAAATCAGTGTCCAAACCTTTAAAGTATTTTTACAAAACTACATTCAAAATTGGCACTAAAATCAGGGGATTGATTTCATCAGTAGTTTACACCAGAGAAGGATCTGCCTCCTCTATGTTGGCAGAGATAATGCGGAGCAGTGAATGAGCCTCGTGATAGCTGTATGCTGAACTGTGAGTAATTGCCTCACATTTCAGAAAAAAAAAAAAAAACCTGAAGATTTCTTGGCCTCGCTGGAAATGTTGGGTTAGTAGCACTTAGCCTGTTTGGCTCCGGCGCTTGTCTTTCATTTGCTTTTTGGAATGCGAAATAGATGGCAAGGAAGAGCTGTTAGGATTCCCCAAATCCTTCTTTTCTCCAAAAACAACTCCAGCATGTTTCTTCCTTAGTCCAAGTTTCCCTGGGCTCGGTTTCGTTTTTTCTTGGATAGAGGAGGACCTGCCATCTGCTTTTTGCTGAAAAAAGAGTCCTCGAATAGCTCCTTGGAGGGGAAAATTAGGCATTATATATATATATATCTCAGGAAAAGTAATTATTTGGGAGGAAAAACAACTCGTTATCACCCACTTTGTAGCTGTTACAACCTTTCTGAGTGCTGTGACCATCACATGCCTAGTGCCGATTTGCTTCATTTCAGACATCTCAAAAAAATGAGATGTCTGTGAAAGGAGCTGGGGGGTCCATTTCTCTCCTTCCCGAAGCACCTTCGGGGGGGATCTGGGGACGGGGAAGCCAGGATGGGACCCTCTGGCTGTCGCTCCTGGCTCTGTGCAGCCAAAGGCAATAGGTGGCACGGTGCCACCGGCCTTGCTGTGACACATCTCAGCTGCCCTGTGCGTTACCTGTCACAGGGAGTGTGGGTAACACGGGGATCTCACTTACCAGTGGGAAAGCAGCGGGACCCCAGGGAAGTTTGAGTGTTCTGCTGCTGCTTTTCTGTGCTGACACATTAAGCCAGGTGCTTGGAGGAGTGCTAGTAAATGGCTTGTGTACGTGAAACGAGAGCGTGAGGATTACCGAGGCAGGGAGATTGGGAGCAAGGGCAGACTCTTTTGTCATTGCCAGGCCTTTCTGCAAGAATTACACAGTAGGCAAAAATGAACTAAAATTGCATCAGGAATGAGTTTGGCTTGTAGGATGGTTCCTGACTGAAGGCTAGTTTTTGGTCCACTTTGATGTGTTGAAGAACAAGAACTTCCAGTACCAGTTCTGCTTATGTGCATAAATCGTGGGGGTTGGAGAGAAAGAAAAGTGACTTACTGGTTCCCTTCCTTTATTAACGTAGGCTGTAGTCCATCGCAGTGGCTATAAAGTGGGACTGATAGCAAATGCTCAACTCTATCTAAGTCAAGAGGCCAATAAAGCCCGAAGTATTTATACACCTGTGGTTTGAATAGCCCGGTAATGACTGACAACCCTTTTTCTTGCATGCATGTTTTCCTTTTTCCATCCCTAGCTCACACTGCAGCGAGCCTAGTGCCCTTTGGATTGTTTATACCTTGTCAAACCTGTTTTAAATAAAGCATCGCGCTGCATTTTCCCTCTTGTCAGGGAAATTGCTGCCCTCTTCTGGTTTAAAGCAATTCTCGACCATCTGAAGGCATCTCCAAGGGAATGCCAGCTTCAACGTGATAATACAAGCCAATATGAAATTAATTAAGGCGAAACAATAGTTTCTTTAAGACTAAATCAGAAATGAGGGCAGACAGCCCTATCTAGGACAATAGGATTGGATCCAAATGCAGTTTTAAAGACGTGTCCCGCCTCCCCTGATCAGAGTGCATTTAATGAGATTCATGCAATTTCTTTTGGAAAACAATAGCTTTAACCATCGGTTGCATAACCCAGGATATCCAGCTGAGGCCCCCCAAGTACAGAGTGTTCCACAAAAAGGAATGACAAAAACTCTTCTAGCTCAACTTAAATAATTAAAACAAGATCTGGAGAAATAGCCAGCCCGGTGAGATGCCGTTTAGGGGGTCAGGGAGTGAAGGAGGCGAGAGGGAACTCCTAAGGGTGAAGACAGATTTGCCTTTTGCTATCCCCTCTCCTTTCTGCTGAGATGGGACTGGGCAGCACGAAGCGCTGGGAGTCCCTGAGAGTCCCTGGTCCCCTCTGCCTTTCGTGGCTTTCAGCACCTTGCAGGATCAGGCCCCACTGCTGCAATTCAGAAAAGGCTATCTATTGTCTACATGGAAAGTAGGTCTGGAGCATATACTCGCTGAGATTAATTTGAATTTAGACTGTGATTTGTGGCTCTCATTTTACATGAAGTTTAAAGAGTTTCTTGGCTGCTGGAGATACTACCCTGAACTGAAGGATCTTATGCCATGTAAGTGGGTGGGAACAAGACATGGCAATGCAGACAGCACTATAGACAATGCTTATTTAGGATTGTGGAAGCATTACAAACAAAGGAAAAAATTCCTCTTGCCCCTCCAGCTATAATAGCTTCACAAAGCATTCAGAGCAACAAATGTCATTTTCTAAAAAGCTAGCACCAGCCATCTGAGAAGAGCTACCCTTGGACGGGTGTGTGGAGAGCTGGTAGCCACGGCCTCTAACAGGCCCTATTAATGGCAAGCACCACATTTCAGAAACTAAACGCTTCATGCATAGCAAAACGCTTAAATTGGCTTCCACCCACCCCTCTTTTAAGACGAAAGCTATTTAAGCCGTGCTTTGAAGATCTAACTTTTGCATCCCATTTTGATAGCACACAGCAGCAATCCTGTTTGTCGGGTGATTTTGAAACAAAACACAGCCTTGTAGCAAAAAAAATCTGTTCTCGGTGCAGAAGTGAAGACAAATGATAGGCGCTTCTCTGCAGTTAGAGCTGTAGACATGGTGCATGTGCATGAAGCTGAGTCTGAATTTTTATCTGGCTATTTTAAAAGGCTGCATTTCCTCAGGTGCTGAAGCAGGACAATTAAAGCTACATTATTGCTGCCTTTCACTTATTTGCTCATGATAAGCCTGGGTCTGGCTCTTCTTCTTCGCAGTTAAACATTTGACCATTCAACAGATGTGGTTCGGTCCAGCAGGGTTCTCTGGCATCCAGGCTTTTAGAGGTATCTGCAGCAGCATTTATTCCCAAATAATTGGCTAAATAAGTGAGTAGAAAAAGAACCGCAATGAGCGGTAGCACAAGGGTTTCTTTATTTTGACCAGATTTGTCTTACACCCAAATCTGTTTTACTGGTCTGCTGATCTGCATGTTATGGTCCGGATATTTGCAAAATGAAAGTGCTCCCAATCCATCTTATTTTTGAGCAAAAGAAAGAGAAGAACCAGGCTGGAATGGTCAGAATGGGATGTACAGACATCCCATACTTCCCTTAGCATCACCTGAGATTGAAACCCAATGGGGTTTTTGAGGTGTTCCTAATCTAATGTTGCCTGACAGGGATACTGGGATATACACGGTCGAGTTCGTTTCTCATGAGCTTGCTGCAAGCCTAATTCCAGCTTTGTGGCCACATTACCGGATGAACAAATCCACTTGCTGCCCACATAGGCTTCTGCAAAGACTCTTTATCTGCGATGGAGCCACCTGTTTGCAGAAATCCAGAGGAGAATCCCTGTGAGCACTCCCTGTGTGTTTTTCTCTAAAGGTATCCAAGCACAGCCCGAAGCTGGTTCCGTGGGTGCTGAGCAGGAGGAGAAGAGCCGTGGCTGCAGTGCTCCCAGGAGGTTCTTGCAGGCGCCTGGCTGCTTACTGGGAGGGCAGAAGGGGGCTGGCAGTGGTGCTGGGGCCGTGCCATGGGGCGATTCCCCTGTCGCGTTGTGGTCAGGCCAGGCCCGCCATGGGACTGCTTTCACTGCCACTCCATCACTTGTGCTACCAAGTCCAACATAGATTTTCCCTTTAAACAGAAGAACTGGGAGAAGCATTTCAACAGCTCTATATGGTGTCGGGGGTATTTCAGTTTGGGCTGAAGGGGAATTGTAAAATGCTTTCCTTTTCTCAAAGATAATCTGAATTTTGGCTGAAAACCCGGCCCAGCTGTCATTTGGTGAACTGCCACGCGCTGCCGTTATCAGCTGTCCCCACCTGGCCGGGTTTATGTCCAGCCCACATTTGTTAATGACTGAAACAAGGTACAGGGAAAAAAAAAAACCAATACAAAGCAAAACCCAACGGCAGCACAGCTCTGTGTGCTACCAGATGCCACTGTGGTGAGTTCAAGCATAAGCTGTAGATTTTTATCTTTTAAATGGAGACGTCCCCTGGGCACAGCCACTGCCCCTGTCCACAGCTATCCTTGTCACCCAGCCGGCTGCCACGCTTGGCGCTGCGAGGCTCACACCATCAGGCTGAGGAGGATAGCAGCGGACAGGGGCAGGGATCAAGGTCTGGGGTCCCGGGGACATCGTGGTTTGAAGGGACTGGCGTCTCGGCGTGTGTAGTCATCCTTTGGAAGGGCGAGACCACGATGGAAAACAGCTAAGGCTCAAGGCCTCCGTACGCTTTTGTTTGCGTTGATTGCTTGCGATGGGAGACATTCATCTTCAGATATTTCCAGAATTAGGGGGAAATAAGAAAAGACAACAAAGGAGTCTAAAGCTAGCAGCGGGAGGCTGGGACACGGCGCGGCACTACAAGATACCAACCATTTTGGGGGTCCTGTTCCTGAGCTCCCAGCTGCTGCTGCTCCGGGGAGCCCCTGGTGCCAGTGCTCCAGACCTCAGCATTCACAGCACGGCCCCAGGGATGTTTTGGCTTATCTTTGGCCTTGTCTGGTGCTGTGAACTCCCCGGTTACTCAGTTATTTGGTCCCCATCTGGGTTTGCCGTTGCTCTTCACCCCAGCCACGAGACAAAGCCACTGCTGTGTGTAATTCTGCCTTTTTCTGGGGTCTGCTCTCCATCCTGCACTGGCTTTGCAGCGTGGTCTCCTGCCTTCTCCCCACTGTCTCTGTCTGCTCTCATGCTAGAAATTTCTCATTTGCAGATATTTTCCCAGAACAGTTTATTTCTACTCCGTCCCCTCTCCATCTGATTGGGATGTAAAAAAAAAAAAAAAAAAAAAAAAAAAAAAGCTCTTTTTTTGCCCCAGTTTGTACTTTAATAAATATTTGTTTGGTAGGAAGCAATGGGTGTTAACTACATGAGTAATCTGCAGCAATTTAAATCTGTAGCTCTTTAAATCTGTCTTTAAAACTTTATGGGATGTTGCCTGCAAGAAAAACAGTAATAGCTCTATTTTGTGCTTCAGACACAAGCGGTTTGACTGTGGGGCAAAAAAAAATCAAGAGAAGAAGACAGATTCATAGAAAAGCAGATAAGTTATACCAAGTCACCAAAGTGGCTGTAGAGGACTCCCCAAACTACATCTTTCCAGGGATTCCTAGCGTGTCTTTAGGGCAGTTTAAATGCATTCATAAGGCAGAACAACCCCTTCTGTAACAAGCCACAGCCGCAAATGATCTGAACATGAAACTTATCAAGTGACAATCCTAAAACTAACAAAATCTGGGTGCTTGTGGGTGGTGACCTCCCATGCAAGTGGGCATCTGCTGAGCGCAGCTGGGGACTCGTGGAGAGGTGCCCAGCTCAGGGCAGCCGTAGGGACACAGCGGGACCTGCCCCTCGTAAGGGAGGGCTTAGTCTCATGCTCGGGAGCTGCTTTCACCTGTTGCTCTGTTTTACAAATCAGTATGAAGGTAAAAAGTTAATGCTGCAAACTCTTTGGCAAACCTTTCAAGACATTTAATCCTTTTTTTTTTTTTTTTTCTGGAACTCTTTGTGCACATGCAGTGGGTGGGGGTATGCATCTGTGCGTCTCGCACTGTAGGTATTCACATTTCCATTTCAAAGGTTTATTTACAAAAATACCCCTTTAGCCTGTTGGAGTGGGCGAGGAGGCGGTGGAGGCTTCCCCTGGGTGCCCACGGAGTGCGGCCACCGGCGGCTCCATGCCTGTCAGCGAGCACCTGAGCTGCAAGGGGAGAGCCATAGCTCGATAAATCTGTTCAGTGTGCTGCTGTAAATCAAATTTAGCTGGAAATCAGTTTTAACAATCAGCAGGGATTCTTCTGAAGTTGTCAGCAGAGGCCCCAGAAGACAGACACGTAAGAATAGCAAGCTGTTGCTCTCGAGACCATGACTCTTGGGGAAATAAGATTTCTGTCCAAAATGTGCATGCGTGTCTAAAGTGAGTTTCATGAAACATGGAGGGAACGTAGTATTTTTAAATTTGTTAAGTGTTTGGCTTTACAGTAGCCCTGAAGCGCACCAAGCAGCATGGTTTAGACCTGGAGCGACCTCCAGATCCCGAGGCGCTATGCATGCGGTGGCTCTCGTCTACGCTGGGTTCGTCTCCCTGCAGGTGTACGAGGAGCAGCGGGTCTAGCTCTCCTCGATGGCATGCCTGGAGGGATCTCGGTGAAGCCCACCTGTCAGACTGGGTTAAGGCTGAAGAGTGGCTTTGTTCTACACGTGCACGAGGTGTGCAACACAGGGCTCCTGCCTGTGGCCTCTGGTCCAGAGTCTCTGTTTCAGAAGGCTCACAGGCTCACCTGCCCGTGCACAACGCCCCGGGACAGGAGGGATGGCTGTGTGCTCCCAGGGACGGCAGAGCCTGTCCTGGGGCCCTCAGGCAAGCCCTGAGCCTGGAAATCAGTGTCCTTGGCTTGCGGGGCCGTTGCTTTCCAGGGACAGGGTGGCTATGGCCCTGCTCTGTGGCCAGAGCTTCCCAGTGATCTCCATGTAAAAAAGCTCACGTTGGTTCTTCTCCCTTTCTCAGAGGGATTCATCCCAATTTTGTGAGGTCTCACGGGGGTTCAAAGCCCCGTTTTTGTCCTGCCAGGATCACACGAGCAATTCAGAAGGATCATTTCAAAGGCAGGAGGAAACAAACCTCAGGTCAGCCTGCACCAGCAGGGCCCAGGAGAGCCCACGCTCACTGCTCTCTCTGACTATGTAAGTTTTGTCTGTTTTAGGCACCTTGATCCTGCTTCAAGTGTGTGTACTTGGCAACTTTGGCAGTATTAGCTGTAGCAGCATTTAAGTGATGCAATTTTGTGTAGAGGAAAGGTGTAAGAGCGATGCATTTCTTCATTTTAAGGGAAACTTTTGAAACTTCGCTGTGCGGCTTCTTTTGCTTTGCATTGCTGCAACCTTGCACAGACTGAGCAGCACAAGCAATGTCTCTGCTGGCTGATCATAGTTGTTTTATCTCAAATATAGATATTTTAAAATGAAAAATAACTGGTAATTGAAGTTTCCACTTATCAGTCCCATTTTGCTGAATAAGTTTTATGAAAAACTGTCTATCTGCAAACTCTGCAAGGTGTGAAGGCGATGGTTGTGGGCAATCTGAAATATCAGAGAAGAAAATGTAAGTGAAAATGAAACGAGGTTGGTCTAAACTTCAAACAGTTCAGCTTGAAATACACACTGCAGAGTTGGGATGATACAAGAAGGCTGTACTGTACTTGATAATCCTCAGGGCATGAGGATGGATTAGGTGACCTCTGAAGTGTCATTCCAGCCCAGTGGTTCTTCGAGAAGACAAATGCACTGGGAGAAGCAAATCTTATCTGAAAAGTGTAACGTGAGGCCACTTGTGGGATCCCGTAAATAATTTGGGTTTCATACAGCTGTGGAAGAAGAATCAGTGAATAACTGCCAACTGCTCTGGGATTTAGAAGATGGGAAGGAAAGGCAAAAGCATGGTGTGAATACTAAACGAAAAGGGTTACATTTCTGTGTTTCCTACCTGAGCTGCAAGGTGCTCTAAAAAATGGGACTTGTTTTTTTTTTTGGTTGCTGCTATCTCAGAGAGAGTAAGACAATGCATGGATGTCTCTCGTAAAGAAATCCTTTTGGACATGGCTGTGCACAACATTGGAGGAGATTAAAGCGTAGCATTCCAGTGACATGTTTAAACATATCTTCTTATATCTCTTTGCAGCAATCCTTAAGCCCCAACCACCAAAGACTATCTCCTCACAGCAGTGACAAATTCCAATCCCAAACAAACCACCTGGGGCATGCTGAATCACTAAACACAAATGTCAGAGGTCTATATTATTTCCAATATTCTTTGACATTGCTTATGATGTGGCCTCTGGCACATTCCCAGCAGAAGAAAGTTCAGTTATATTTCTTTCAATTAAAGAATCTGATTTAGCCACTAATCATGTCAAAAAATGTCTGAGGGAAGGGAAGGGAAGAGAAGAGGAGAACGTGAGCGAGTGGTAGTGCATTTCAGGGGGCTGTCCCGAGCCATCTGCAGGAGGCATGGCCGCTGCGGGGTCTGGCTGGGACAAAGGCTGGCACAAACAGAAAATTGCCAGTTGGCAAAAATATTCTTGGTTTGATAAAATCATGGAAATCCTGTTAATGCACAGGCTCAAGCATGCTGCTGCAGTGAAAATCATGTTCCCAGAACTCAGTATATTGGTAACAGTGGTGGGAAAGTTTGGGGATGATGAGAAACACCAGCAGTATGCTGTGGGTGAATGGGAGCACTTTAGTAAGCTTTATCCAGCATCTGCAGCAGCATCTCGTGCAGGCACATGCTCACCTGTCTGCCCGAGGGCTCCCCAGGGCCGGGCACTGGGGCACAGCGGGCAAGGAGCACGCTGCTGGGTCAGGGCCGGACCTGACCCCCCCACCGCTCCTTACAACCCTACGTTGGGGCCAGCTGGCATTCTGATAGCTGGCAGCGTGCTGAGCCGCAGCCCTCCGTGTCTGGTGGCCCAGGACAACTAACTAGGGCTGCTTCACATGTTTGCACGTGTTGCTGATCTTCAGGGAATGGTGGAAAATAAAGAAGGTTCCCAAACCTCCCAAAAAGTCCCAGACCATTTGTAAGAGCACTTGCGTTTGGAACGTTTTGCCAGGTTACACAAGCAGACGCAATGCTTGGGATATTTCTGCTTAGGTTTTCCAAACCTCCCTTCTCCAACATCCTTGCGGTAACATTGCTTAAGATGGAAGCAGGTGGACCTTTGTACCTGTGTGGTCCCATAACCGTGGGCAAGTGTCAGGGATTTCTGCTACTGGGGTCTCTAGGCATTGCGGCATCCAGCGAGACTACAGGCAGGTTCCCAAGCGCAGCACAGGTGTCGTAAGGCAGAGCAGCTGTGGCATTTCTCATTTCTTCTCTACACCAGTGTGGCAATATGTCCTAAAACCCGCTCCTGAAATACGTATACAGCCATAAGAGTGTTATACAATTTGTAAATACTGCCCACGTATTTTTTAATGGTGTAACATCATAGCATTTTTCAACTTAAAAAAATAGACAGTTTTACAGACAATGACTTTGCACGTTAATATTGACGTTTTCGAGAGGTCCAGCCCTGGCCTCGCAGTGTCCCTCCTGGCACAGTAGTGCAGACCAGCACCGGGCGCAGCCGGAGCTCAGAAATCCCTGGGGTCGGAGTGTGCCGACGCACCCTGCATGGGGCTGCGCCGATGCCCTCTGTTGGGTGCACGTCGCGAGATGCATAACGTGCAGCCCAGCTCCTCTCGCTCACCGCTCCGCAGCCCCATGTCTAGAGATGTTCTCTTTGTGCGAATAGTCTGCCACATGAAAGTTGTCATTAAGCCAAGCGCTGTTGGTCCGAGGGATCTCCATGACTATACAGATGCGCGAGACGTCAAGATTTTACAATATTTGCATGTTTTCAGAACAGCAGCTTTAAAAGCAAAAGCCTTGCATTTTTCTCAGTGAGGGACTTAGCAGCTTTGCTGCTAGAGAGAAGGGCTCGGTGCTCGTCCCGTGGTTTCAGCAGTGCCTAGACCTAAAGGTATGTGTTGGTCAGGGATCAGTACTGCCGGTAACCTTGCACTGGAAAAGCTGACATCCCTAGGGAGCGAAATATTGAGGACAGATGTATAAGCTCTTGGACCATGGCTGTCTGTTGCAAATT
Source organism: Cygnus olor (assembly GCF_009769625.2). Lineage (NCBI taxonomy): Eukaryota > Metazoa > Chordata > Aves > Anseriformes > Anatidae > Cygnus > Cygnus olor. Next base: position 10,115,234 of record NC_049184.1, read on the forward strand.
CTGTGTCATGCTGCACATCTTACATGTATTAAGGAGCAAATGGGCTCATTCCCATGGCAGCAAGCATCACAGATCAGAACAAAAATTATCTATCATGACAGGCAGGTGGTACTGCAGGCAGAAACGGCTCTTAACCTTGGGGAAATATGGACGCAGTGGTCTCACAGAGGCTGATTTTTTTTTTTCTTCTTGCTGGCCTGAGAGAAATCCTCTGGTTTCAGTCAGTGAGCAATATTTAAAAACAGTGATATGTCTCGGGCATGTGGACTTTATAAGATCCTTGTTTCTTTGCACCCGCTTATGCTAAGAACTTGAGGTGTTATTCATGCAGCTTAAAATGTATTTTTATCAGAAAAAAAAGTACGTCTGCTGTGTTTGCACTAAATTTCCAACACCCAGCTACTACAGCAGCACTGCTCACCCCAGCTGGACCAGGACAAGGGGACCCGATGCCATCCCCAGAATCGCTGTGAAATTGGAGATAAATCTGTGCAGGGGAGATTTTCAAAGGCCGTGTTTAACATCTCTAAAGGTGCAACTAAGGGGCTGGGGAAATTTTCAGCAGTGCCCAGCTGCCTGGCGCCTGTCTGCATTCTTCCGAGGGAAATCTCATAGCCGGTGGTGGCGGAGGCTGAGCCTCTGGGGCTCCGCAGTGCGGTGGCAGGGTCCGGCTGCTCCTGGGATGCGCGTGATGGAGAGGTGGAGGCAGGTGCCTCTTCTCGTCCGTTGTGAGCATGGTGTACCTTTTTGCCCACCTGGATGTAAGGAAGATTAATTCAGATTGGATCAGGGCTACTTGTGGGACACAATAACCTTTTATTTATTTATTTATTTATTTATTTTTGTTTTTATTTATTTATTGTTGGGTTTGTTCTCTCTGTTTGACTGGGGAAGATGAAAGGAGGAGGGATGACAAGCTAAGTGACAAATGTTGGTGCAGGAGCTGCTGAGCAGGAACTATTCAGGGACACTTCTGGGTTGGAAACTAAGAGATTATAGCCATAAAGGCAGCGAGGTTTACTTCCAGGAAAACAGCTGGGAGCAGGAGCAACACCAACCCCTGGGCAGTGTTAGAGTGTGAGACTGAGATAGGAGGAGGCAGGCCAGTGGGGCAGGATGTTCTTTGAACCACAGGAGGAAGTGGGAACGTGCATAACGCATTCACTGCTGCGCTCACATAGTGGCGACGTACCCACGAAGAGATGCAGCAAGTACATCTTTCGAAGGAGTGCTCAGCCCTGCTCTTCTCTCACGTTCCTCCTCCGCTCCTGCAGCCAGGCCGTGGTCTCTAACCCGCCTCTGCCAGCATCGCCTCTCCTCCCAGACACTGGGGTTTCATTGCACTGCCTCAAAAGATGCTCTCTATAAATACAGAACGTCACAGGGGCCAGGTATAAAAAAGCCAAAAGGAAGATTTAGGCTTGATGATGTGCATTTCCAGATTTTTTTTTTTTTTTTTTTTTTTTTTTTTACTTGTGGATGACATATTTGCAAACCAGGAGTGCTGCAGGGGAGGAGGGAGGAGTTTGTAAACTCATCTGTTGTGGAATGAATACACCGCTGAACTAATGAATAGAAACAAGATGTTTTAACCACCACCTAGAGAGGCTGCTGAGTGGCCATAATCAGTGCTCCCCAGGAGGTGGCCAAAATGTCTCCTTGCTATTCATTAGGTCAGAATAGCTTTCATTTTATAATGTGATCCTTCTTCCTGACCTCCTTTCTGTTCTTAAATGACCTTAGGACTATAAATTCCCTGCTAGAAATAGCATTATTTATTTTACTGTCCCGTGTTTGTTATGGTCAGTCGTGGTCATTCTTTAGGAGATGTCATTTTGAATCAAAATGGAATTTAGTGGCAACAGACTTCAGTGTCCCCCAAATTTTATATGAAAACACGCTTTGCATGCACTAGTTATGGTTAATTTGCTTGCAAAATGTACCTGCTGTTATAACCTGCCTGTGAGAAATGTCCTGGGTTTATTGGAGCTGGTCCTACCAATATTTCAGGGCTAGTTTGCTGCTGCTTTAAATATCAAGGAAAGTTTTCAGATAGATCCCTAAGGCCTTCCTTGGCTACAAAACTGCGCAACACGCAGCTCGGCCTGCACTCTCAGGACTTCTTTCTCTGTTGGGACACACCGAGCTGTGATCCCAGAGACAGAGCAGGTGATTCCTAGTGCGAGGCTGTTCCTCGCCGAAATCCTCCACGCTATAAGGGGCCAGCCTCTGCTGTCACTGAACTTCATCAGCTTCTCTTAGGACTTCAGGCAACGCCTTTCGGGACTTTTAAAATTTGCATAAGAGGTCTCTTACATCCTTGTGATAAGCGCTAGATACTTAAATTATATTTCACCCTTAGAAAGTGCTGGAGACGTACAGCCAAACTCCAAAAGGCAGCAGGGGACGTTTACCAGGACACCAAGCTCCCTGGTTCCCTCAAATCCGCTGTGAATTTGTGTCCTTGTAACGAGAAGGAATGGCAAGCTGCTGTTTGCCTTTTTCACAGGTCTGTGGGGAGAAAGTTTGGGAAGTGCAGAGCCTTTGCCCTGTAGTTTTCTGTACAGACAGAGAGGGAAAACTACTTACCAAAGAGAGGTAGAGTGGGTTTCTGTGCAAAAGCAAACAGGAATGAATGAAAACTGCATATCAGGAGAACCTCTGTGTGTAAAGGTCAGACTTGGAAAGGTAAATGGTAAACTGAGGGATGTAAAGTAAAAAAAGAAAGGGGAATTCTTGGGGGGCCTGACCCCAAACCCATTGAAGTCATAGCACAGTGGCCAATAGCAGATTTGGAAATTTGGGAGCTTTGCCTCCTTGTATTGGTTCTTAGCAGCTGGCAACACTGGGAGATCTGAGGCTGAGCATCTTCTGGAGCCGGTGGGTATGGGCAGAGCTGTGTGAAACCCAGCACGTATGGAGACAGCAGCTGTTCTGGCAGAGCTGGATGGCAGGGGGAAGTACACTATCTGCTGCACTTTCAAGGGCTTCCTAATTATAGTGGAAAGGCTTAAAATATTTACATATGGACAATAGGTCATATATACTTAACAACACCTGAGCTGAAGTGGAAGCCACATGTACAGCTTGTTGTAGTATGTATGTACCATTCATGAATATAATAGACATTTGTTGTCCAAAGACCACTATGAAAACCTAAAAATCCATTGTTTTCTCCATGGTACTGAGTTCCAACAGCTAATCTGTCCGTGTTATCATTCTAATCATTTACAGGAATTCTCCCAAAGAGAAAAAACAGCTTTTTGAAAAATACAGGAATGTGGCTTAACTAAGCAATGTTGATTACGTCTGCAATGGTGTGCTCTGTATATTAAGAATTAGACTGCAGGTTCAAAACCAAACAAGTGGCATATTTCTCAGGAAGTTACTGAGCTTAAAATCAGTTTTGTTATTTTAATGCAAGGGCAGTGAATGAATGAGTGAATGAATGAATGAATAAATAAAAGAATCAGGCCAATCTGCAAACCAACAGATTTTATGTTTTATTTTATTCTTTGTTTATGGAGTTCATAAAAGTTTAGTTTATATTTTACTGGGTCTGAGCCTCACACATTTCCAGCTTCAGGGCCAGATGTGGAAAGTACCTAAATGCTGTAAAAAGCAGTTTAAAAGGTTGTCTGAGTCAGATGGAGCTTGAAAACCTCAGAGATCTCAGAGAGACTCTTGGGAAACCTCCAGCTGAGATTCCCAGATAAATTGGGATTAACTTTGAGTTGGTGTGACCCAGAAGTCGGACACTCGGATTAGTAAGGTCTCCAACAAAACGTCCAAAGCTCTCAGAAGTCCTCCCAAGGTTAAGTGTGGGGGAAGAGGAATTGTGATTGTCAAATAAATTGTATAATATAATGCTTTGTTTGTAGCTTTTGAGTTCAGCAAGCATGTCCCTTTGAAGATCAGTGCTCTTCTGTCAGATCACTTAAGGCTTGGTTCAGAGCCCGTTTATATTAATGGAACGACTCCCTTTGACTCAGTAAACTTAGATGCTTCCTATCAATTTTGAGACACTCGCCCGCCAGCCTTTTCCTGCTGATGCAAGAGCTGGGATCCAAACCTAGGAAGTGTTCGGCGTTGGTACCTGCCGGTGCGCTTTGAGCTCTGCTCCGCTCACTGGAGCTGTGGTCAGGGCAGTGCGGGCAGCCTCCCAGCGTGGCCTCAAGCAAATGTCAGCCGAATGGCTTGCTAGACATCACGGGCTGTATAGAGGTGTGTACAACCCAAATTGTACTTCCATTTCAGCTGCGGCTTAGCCCTGAAAGCTCCCCAGTTGCCTGGTACCTGAGTACCCTGCCTGGGGCGTGCAAAATGGCTGGCATGGGGCTCAGCATCTTTTTCACACCACGGCTATCAAACCCACGTTAAGAATTCAGAAATTAGGTGTTTTCTTATCTCAGCTCCCAGAGAGGTATTCAGCAGCTTTCTGTGAGCACAAAGCACGCTCTGGCTACAAAGCGCAGCTGTCATTTGCTTTTCCAGCAAAGCAGAGGAGTCGGTGGTGATGCAACAGCGGGGTGAGGCCAGGCAGATCAGTTAAGGCCAGATTTTGAAAGCTAAACAGTCAGCCAGCAAATTTTGCCAAAGTATGTAAGTGGTGTGTATGCCAGATTCTGGCTGATTACAACAAACTAGGTGCACGGTTACCTGTGAAACTGGCCTTTAATCCTCTGACCCTGAATCCGGGCGAGAGTTACCCTCCCTGCTCTCACTGCATTGGACTTCGGTGCTTAAATACCTTTACAGAGCTGACCTTGCCTCTTCTGTCCTCCACATTAGTGCGTTTCTTCTACCTTTCTTCTAACTTAATTTGATGTTTTTTAAAAACTGAAAACGACATAACGGATAGCAATCAAGATCTCTTGGCAAAGCACGACTGCTGATAACCACTTAACAAAAAATGTCCCTGGCAGATAGATTTAGTTTACCTAAGAGTTAATGGAAAGCAGTGTCCAATTCCAAGTGTTGACATGATTTGTCAAGTTTGCCATTGTATATGTTTGAAGTTTCCTTTGAGGGGAACTGACCCAAAATTGTAACACTAAATAAACACACTCTTCAAATAACCAATGGCAGTTTCCTAAATTGCCAATCAAATCCATAAATAAAGACACAAGCTCTGAGTGTATTTAAGTCATGTTTAGCAGAACAGAACTAAACAATAACATTCTTGTTAAAATGTATTTTCATTTCAAAGCAGTTTCCCCATGAACATTCAAAATGTAAACAGTCCTAAAGATTTCTAAATTATCTCTGCCTTTGCCTCTTGGGTGGGTGGGGGGAAAGAATGAAACTGAAGCTACATTAGAAACACTAAAGTTGGATATGAAAGTCCCAGAGACACAATACTGCATATTGTCATAATTATCACTTCTTGCTTAAAGAAAAGAAAGAAAAGACCAGTTGACTTGGGTTATGAGGACTCCAGAGTCTAAGCAGCTTTTGAAGCAGCCCTAATTTGCAAAAGAAAGGGAAATGTCTCTTTGCATTTTGTTCCCAGAAAATGCTACATCATTGTGGGCAATATTCACACCCCCAAGTTTCAGCATAGACACCCAGACGGGCATCTACGTCGCCCAAGTCCTGTGGGTGAAATCAAGGGAAAGAAATTCTACTCCAAATTGCTCTCTAGAGTCAGTGATAAGAAGAAAACAAAGGGAGCAAAAGCAAGCAGAACATGGAACAGATTGAAGTTAAATCTGGCTTCAAGTCCCGACTTTCTGCTCCGTCAGCCTGGCTGGGCTTCCCTCTCCAGCCAACATTTCACTCACATCCCTCTTGGCCCCTTCGCTGAGGTGTGAAATCAAGCCTGCCTTCCACTTGCCATGATGTTGGGCTGTTCTTATGTTTCTTTGTACTAGGCCAGCGGGGAAAACGGAGAAATGTCCCAAGGAAGCCAGCTGCTTCTGAAATCCCCTGCTCCTCCTGTTGGGTTTGGTATTTTCCTGGGATCCCTAGCTTCAGAGCTCTTTTCGGTAGGAGGTGATTCAGGGCCCATTGAAGTTAACAGACCTAAACTGACTTCAGTGTGCTGTGGATTGAGATCTTATCTTGCACAGACATTTAATTCTTTCTTGAAAAAGTCTTTCTCATTCAGATTGTGTTCAGATGCCTGCTGGAAGATCTTGGGAATCCTAGCAAATCAGTGTCGTCCCAGAAGGGGGTGATTTCTGTGCAAAAGGATGCCCTGACAGTGCAGTTCTTCCTCAGGTCAGTGCCTGCTGTCCCTGTCCCCCATTTTACTGCAGCTGCTCTGACTTTGGGTGGGCATTTCTGAAAATGCAGGGGCAGACAAGGTGATGCAAAAAGTGAGCTTGTTTGCTGAGAAGGCTGATATTTTGGAAATGGTTAGGCCATCCCTATACTGCTAATGGGATTAAGCAGCCTGTGACAAACTCAGCCCCAGCTCTGAATTAACGCCTGGCTCCAATCTCAGTGTAGCCAGTGGGGCACGTTTTGGCAGTTGAAATAAATGGGTGTTAAGAGCCAGCAGAAGCCTATCTCGTATTGCAGTAGGCTTATGTAGCTCCCAAGATGATCTCCATCAGGTGCTTCCAGAGCTGCAGTAACAGAACTGAAGCAGAAGCACTGCTTTAGAGGGTAGGTTTTGCCTGCAATTCTAGTTATTACCCTTTCTTAATTTTAGGCCCATACTGATATTTTTTTCAGAGCTAGCCCAGATCTGGGCCAGGAGGTGTGGTGAGGGGCAGGAGGGCTGGCAGGAGCGCCCAGCCCGTGCAGGCTGTCTCCCTGCTCTTGCCTCAGCAGGGTCACAGGCTTGGGAAGAAACCCCCAAACACCTTTATCTCAGACCAACCAAGTCCACACCAGCGGTTTTGCCACCGCAGCAAAGCCACCCAAAGGTGAGACGTTCCTTGGTCTCTGACCACTGGAGAGCGCTGAGCCTCCTCGCACCCCAACACACACAGAGCCCACCTAAAAGCTGCAAATTCAGCTGTGCCTTGGGCTCTCCCCAGCCGAGGGGCAGGCTCTGTCCGCAGTGGTGTGCAGAAGAGGCTCTCTCCCACTTCCCAGTGGCCGGGAGGGGTGCTCTGCTGGCTCTCTCAGCCAGCCCTTTAAAAGCTGCCCCCTCTGTCTGCCTCTGATCCTAAAGCCGGGATTAGTGTCAGGGTGCTCGGGGAGATGACATCCTGGAGTTTAGGGAGTTAATTTCCCCCTTGCATGAATCAATAGCTATCATCACATGATGCGAGAGTCTGAAACCTCAAATCCATGCCAAAGCGCTCTGCATTACGCACACACCTCTGTTTTGCCCTCAGGTGCAATACACAGTTTAGTGAGAGCAAAGATGCCAGTTTCTGTGCAGGTATTTCACATTATCACTTAGATTTGCCCCAGGGTAAAAAGGAGGAGGGAATCCTCAGTTTCAAAAGGATATTTTAGTCTATGGGGCCACTGGGAATGTGTTTTCCTAAGTGCTATCTACAAGCAGCAAGAGACAAAAGGCTCAAGAAAGACTCAAACTAGTCTTTGTCACACACGAGGAACACCACAAAGAGCACATTTATTTTTAATCTGGTATTAAACCACAAGAATTAATCCACACTATTCAAACAACATTTAAGCATTTAAATAACATTAAAGCTCACTTTTTTCCAAGTGCCTCACACACAACTTTTTGGGGGCTAGAGAAAACAGTATCTGGGAAAAAGCTGCCTTTTGGTATTCCTTCAGGAGAAAGCAGGAGGCTGAGAACTGCTGTGGCTTGGTTCTGTTATTCCCAATCCATCAAATTCTGAATTCCTTGGAAAGTATGTTTCTGCCTCTCCCCAGAACCTCCAAAAAGCTCTGGAGTTAGCCTCGATTGGAAGACTGTATGGCAGCGAACACTTTGAAGGAAAGAGACTTCTCTCGGGGTGATCTTTTGCTTAGATTGAAAGAAAAGTTCTCTCAGCTGAGAAAGGAGAGTTGGCAGAAAATTTTGTATCACAGCAGTAAATCTTCTAAAATGCCTTTTTATAGCACCTTTTATCGGATACCTAAACTCTGTGAGGCAGAAGAATGACATTATTATACAAAAGCACTTAGAGGTGGAATGATTAGCCACAAATCACATCACTTCCAATTCTATATTCAGGGTTGTAAATCTGGAGTAGAGTCTTTGAAGTACAGAAAACCCCGAATTTACACCAGGTCAGCATCCAGCCACTGGCCTAAAATGAAACTGGGGCCCTCCTTCCCTGTCTGGGTAAACATTCTCTATCCAAAAAGCAAAACATCATTATACTGATGCATTTAAAAGCAGATTCTTGCTTTTGGTAAGTTGTACCTCTTGATTTTGTGGTACTTATGGGGAGCTGAATTCTGGTTAAAAATTTGTGTGCTGCAAACCAAGATGAGGAATCTAGCTGCAAGGTTTGGGGAGCCGCAGTCTGATACAGGTTTTCTCCAATGTATGGATTAGTTTGACTCTGGATTTTGCTCTGAGATCCCCTCTAATATCTGTGCTTAATGCCGAGTAGTTTAGCTGCTGTAAAAATGTAGTTTAGCTGCTAAAAGTCTGGGCTCCAATTCAGGTTTCCCATTTAGGAAAAAGCCTGAATTTCCGCCTAAGAAAAAATCCTTTACTTCAGTAGTTTCCTTCCTTCCTTGGACCATAGACTTTTTCCTAAGATCTCTGTGTTACTCCAGTTCCTACATGTTCCATGTCTGTGCTCCTGTGCTTGGAAAAAGGCACCAAAAGGATTGATGCAACTCCATGAGAAACTGGGAGTTACTTCATTTGTGTTTTGATTTGGAAGAGGCTACAGGCGAAGTGTGATTTCCAGGCAGGACCGGGGGGACTGTTTGGCAATTACATAATTTTCTAGATAGTTTCACAAAGTGTGCAGTGAATCTTAAAGAGGCAAAGAGAAGCTTGAATATTGCAGAAATAATAAATCATCGTGTGAAACTCAATAGGAATTGTTTCTTTAGCTGTGTGATATGTGAAAACTGTGCTAGAGGCTACATCTCTCAGAGCTGCCCATTACCTAAATTCCCTTCAGCTCAAATGTAAATCCTTTTAAGAGACTGAAGACGCTTTGAAGTTGAAGAGTAGCTCCCAATGACAAATTTATATTTTTTCTAGATGTTTTTAGTCCTCTGCTGGTATTTCTTCCAACAGCTCCCCCCTCCCAGATTCTGTAAGACACAGCATAACTATATTGAAACAAGCCTGGAGTTACTAACAGTTCTGAAACTGTTGTTTTCTGATTTTTCTTAAGTTTACGATAGCTATTGTTATTCTTACTTTGTTTTTCTTGTGCCACATCACCTTTAATGTCGGAGAGTGTGAAACATGAAGGTTTGGGGGAGTGCCTGGAGGCTGCCGAGCAGCACCGGGTGCCTGCGCACTGCTGGGCGATCGGACCCGGGGGAGCTCAGCTCCCTCCTGCCTCCCGCTCCCCAGCACATTTCAAGCAGTAGCAGCTGAGGTGGAAATGTTTTGCACGTGAAGGCTGTGCTGTCTGAGAGAATAGTCTGTTCCAGGTGATACCAGAAAATCAGCTAGCTTTTGGAAAGCACCAAAAATTAAGTGTGTGCAAGACTGGAGCTAGCGCACGCTTACTATTGGAGACATTTCTTGTTGGCAGAAGTCTGTTCATGGGGAAATGTAAAATTCTTCTAAAGGTTTTATTGCATTTTTGGCTGAAAAATGTGGATTTTGTTATAAAACAGTTTTATGAAGTAGATGTTTTAGACTGAAAAAATCCAAAGGAGAGCAATTTTGAAACTGCCACTATGTTCCATGGGATTGCTCTAACATATAAACACAAACACACCCTTGTGTTCCCTGTGTGACAAAATGTGGACAAACAGTTCCCTCTTGGATTAATAGGAGCTGTTTGTCTGAAACTTCTGCCTTGCTAGGTCTTTATTTCGCTGTACAGGGAGAGACTTCCTAGAAGGAACAGACGACTCAGACTGCTGAGAAACCCACAGAAGCTGCCTCTGAGTGCGAAGGCAAAATCACAGGCTTGGTAGAAAACACCATAAAAGTTGTAGCATTAATCCTTATAAGTGGAGAAGCTTATCTGAATGAGCTTTTGATCAGAAAAGAGTAGCATTATTTTCTTAAATCTTTTTCTTTACAGTTCTTTAGTTTGGTTTGCTTTCTTTCAGTGCAGTTACCATTAGGGTTTCTTTATCTTGAGAATTGGGGGGTGACGCCCTCCAGGAAAGGAGATCAAATGGCTGGGGAGCCCCGGTCTCAGCACCAGGGAGTTTTGGTGACACCATTTGTGCTCTGCCTTATTTTGCTGTGCAGGGAGAAGGATAAGACTAGGTGGGTAGCAAACTTCAGGCTTGAACCTTTCCAAATTTCAGAGATTTTTGTATTTTACTGATTGCTCTCCTTTGAAAAGCCAGCCTGCTCAGATTCCATTCTGGGCGTTTTTAGGCTCGGGACCTCGGTTCATGTAAGCCATGAAAGTTAGTGCTTAGACATCATTTTGCCTTAAAGGGGGATTTAAAAATCTTAGGTCATTTTTCCTTTGTGAGATGAGTTGCTAAAAACAGAACATACAGGATTTAGGATGGATTTTTGTTGTTGTTGTTTTCTTTTTTTTCTTCTTCATAGGGCTGGAGGTCACCATGACTAACCAAAAAGGTATTCCCAGGTCTTGATACTGTTTTGCAAACTGTTCTATATTAAATATCATCCCTCTAGTGAAAGCTGTCAAAACACTTTCATTTAACCTTCACCAGTAGAAAAATCTTAGTGATGTCACATAACAAGCATTATACAAATAACTGTCAGGGTTCATTAAATCTCTTTTGAAAAAATTATTTTCTCCTGTGCTTTGAGTATTTTAATTTTTTAAGGTGTCTTTTCTAAGCGTTCTTGCACTGATTTGCATTTCTTGCATTTCTGCAACTTTTAGGTCTCCTTATTGTTAATTTTAATGGAAGCTGTGAAATGCAGAATATTGGAGAGTGTTTTTGTGTCCTCGTTTATACTGCCTTTATGCCAGTTCAGTGACCAGAAAGGACTGGCTATTGCTTCACATGAAGCAGCTGCAAATGCTCGCATGTCCTTTTAAGAAAGGCATTGTGTCCATGCTTGGGACAGGAGTGGATGGAAACTAAGCACAGAGGCTTTAGGCAGCCCTAAATTGCAGCAAGGCTGTGTCAGTGCCAGCAGGCTCCAACAGCGGCCAAAGCAGCTTGCCTGTCTGCATCATTCATCGGCGGTGCCGAGTCAGCCCAGCTCAGGGATGCTCCGGCTCACGCAAGGGTATAGGTTCCATATTAGTCGATAGGATCATTTATTTGTTACAAAACTTAGTAACTCTACTTTAAGAGGCACGGACAAGATGCACAACCAAATGACTGCCCTATCGCAGAGCCAGGTCCCAGACAACAGGTGAATAAAGACAGAAAAGTGCTAGGAAAAAATGAGACTGTATTGGTCTGCAGCACCAACAGGTAGCAATTTCTTCTCTGTCATGTTTTCTGTAAGGGTAGAACTAAATAAGTTGCATTTTCACACACATTCACATATCTCAGTATAGAAACTGTGTAGAGGAA